>NC_071400.1:22874160-23193563 GCF_022682495.2 Desmodus rotundus | reverse complement strand
CTCTCCCCTGCCCTACCCAGCCCCAGCTCCCACGTTCAATCCTGCCCCCCATTGTCTTTGTTCATGGGTCCTTTATACATGTTCCTTGACTCAACCCTTCCCCTTCTTTCCTGTGTTACCACCTTCCCACCTCCCCTCTGGTCAATGTATGTTTGTTCTTTATTTCCATGCAGCCACTTCTATTTTGCTCACTTGTTCGTTTTGTTGATTAGGTTCCACTTATAGGTGACATCATATGGTGTTTGTCTTTCATCATTTGGCTCATTTCATTTAGCATAATGCTCTCCAGTTCCATCCATGCTGTCACTATTAACAGTAGGACATTGGGTATTTTTATTGAGCACAGCATACGTGCTGCTAATATGCACTTGCTTATACAATTTTGTATGGATGGGCACGCAAAGTTTTGAATAATAATAAAAATTAACTTATGACTTTAAGTTTCTATTCACAAGAACTTAAAGTCCATGCAGAGATATGAGGGAAAAGTTTTCTGTTCTTAACTCTGCACAAAACTGAGCCAATAAGTATAAGTTTGAGTATACAAAATTTTATGAATGATTTTCAATAAATACATATTAAGAAGAAATTTAAACTTTGTTGAATCCCCTGGAGGTTTTCTAAAGAACACTGTTTTAAAACCAAAGCTTTTGAAGAAAATAGGCAAAACAACCTATTCAATAAAAAGTAAAATATTACTTCTGATGTCACAACTTATAGCTTGAATACTGTAAACATTGCATTCTATTATGTCATTTCTAATATCATCCCATGGAAGTTACAAATAGCCTTAATACTCTATCTGTCATCCTAACTACTGCTATTGCTGGAAGTGAGGTCAGGAATGTACAAAATAAGGAATGTGCAATAGATGTTCTGGAATGGTGAGGGAATGAATACAAAAAGAAATATTGGGGACACGACTTTAAACAGTCATTCTGCTGTATCATTATAATGATTAACCTGTGATTATATTATAATCATATATAATATGCTTTGAGAACAAGTACTATTATATCAGAGAAAAGTTAGTTCATTTGATAAGAGACTATGGCCAACAACAAAGGTTATAAACTTGATTTTGCACATGGCCATCAATTATAACAGTTGGAAAATATAGTTTGGGCATCAGTAGTCGAATTTTACCCCATTGCAAAAATTTAAAATTTATTTTAATATTATTTTGTAGATCATCTATTTGTAAGAATTTATATATATTTTTAAAATTTTTATTGTTATTCAATTACAGTTGTCTGCATTTTCCCCCCATCCCTCCACCCCACCCCAGCCGAACCCACCTCCCTACCCTGCCTCCACCCTCCCCCTTGATTTTGTCCATGTGTCCTATGTTAAGTTTAGTTGAACACTTATTAGGTTTGTAACATGGTATTATGTGATAATAGAATAAAAGCGAAAACAGATAATTTCAATAAATCTGATAAATGCTTTTATAATGGTATATATAGAATTATATATATGTATATATACACATATATACATATATATAATATACATACATACGTATATATACATATATATATATATATATGAAGTATATAACCCTTATGTTGTAGTTTCAGGAAAGAAAAATACAGACTATGACATCTTATGGGCTTTTATTACTGTCATTTCAGTAAGTGAAGATAGTGGTATGGGAGGTAGGAGCTTTATATGTGTAAAATTGTTTAGATAGGGACTGTTATAAGCTGGGACTGTCACAAATGTTACATTATAAATATTTTTATATGTCTTCGTTACAGCCCTAAACAAATTTAAGAAATTGGTAGAATTATTAAACAACTTTAAAACTAACCCTGAATTTTTAATCTATCCCTAATTTCACAAATATATATACATGAATTTCTTCTAATTGTTTTGCTTAAAGTAGGGGGGCAAATACAATGGGTGAAGACTTTTTTTGATCATTTTAGCCATGGTAATCATAACTCTGGTAACATAGATAGTTCTAAAATAAAATGAAGTGTCACCATGACCTCGATATAAATAAAAATATTGGATGAATCTTAAAATATATTAAAATACTTCTTTTTATGAACCTGCCAATAAAGTATGCATACTTTGTAAACCCATCAAACATTTAACAAAGTGGCACACAAATCAAACTGCAGTAGAATTATGTCAGAGTAATATTATCCAGAAGTTTTCCACATTTGTCAAATGATATGTTTCTGGATTTTTTAGAGAGAGATCTATTTGCTGTTCCACTTATTTATGCATCCACTTGTTGATTCTTGTGTGTGCCCTGAAAAGGTATCAAACCCACAGCCTTGGTGTATCAGGATGATACTCTAACTAACTGAGCTATCCAGCCAGGGCCTTGATGTGCTTATTTACAATACTTTATTTGCCCAAATATTTATGTGAACATTGACGTATTTGTTTTCGCTAATAATTATATGGACCTGTTATATGCCAGACCTATTTCAGATGTTTTGGATACTTAAAGTTTTTACAAAGATATAACACCTACCCTAAAGGATCTTACATCCTAATTTGCTGTAGAGATCATAAAAAACAAATAAATAGGATAATATAAAGAACCGAACAGTTGGATGGTAACTATAAAACAGCAGTGCAATAGAATGTAACCATAGTTTGGTATAAGAATAATTTTAGCTTGAGTGGTTGGGTAAGGCTTCTCTGGATGACTTAAACTTTGAGATGACATAGAAATTATGAAAAGAGGCATCTATGAAACTATCTGATGAAATACATGTAGAAGGAATGGCATTAGGAAAATCTTTGAGGTAGAAATATGTTAGCGCAATTATGAAAGAGGAAAAAAGACCTACATTGTGGAGTTTGACCAAGTAGATCATAAGCTGGAGATAGCTATTAGACCTCCATGTGCAGATATCCATTAGGCACCTGTATGTACAAGGATGAAGAGCTTAAGTATGCAAAAAGGAATGGAATCAAATAGAAGTTTTGACCTTATATAGAAGAGACTCTTCTTCCAGCATAAGAGAAAAAGATGGAGATTTTGTGGGTATAGAAGTTTGTTGATTGGTGGGATTTAAGGCAATCAAAGGAAATAGTTCTCTAATTGCATCTTCAGGGACTGTGCAATGAAGTTACTAGGTAAAGTAAGGGTGACAATTTGGGGAGATCTAGACTGTAAACTATTTCTCTTAGTGAAAAATGATTAATCAGGGAAATGTGATAGAATTGTCTGCCAATATCCTATGCCCATTGATTAACTTGATTATAAACTTAAAGTGAGTTTATTTAGAGCAATTATATCATCTTATCCATCATTATTCAGCTTCACATTAGGAAAAATATGTTATATTTGGAATAATCCAACTATAATTAAAAAACCAATGAAGAAATGTATAGTTGTGAAGCAATGCTGCAAGTGACATTGTCTTAACACAGACTTTTAACTGCCGAGTAATAGAAACTAATGTGTAGTGGCTTAATTACTACAGTCTTATAATGTAGTGGGAAATCAGAAAGTGTGATGACTCCACCTCTTTTCTTCGATTTTAGGATTATTTTGTCTATTTGGGGTTGAGTGTAATTCCATACAAATTTTAGGATTGTTTTTCTATTTATGTGAGAAAGGCCATTGAAATGCCATTGAAATCTTGGCAGGAATTGCACTGCCCCTATTGGTTACTTAAGGTAGTAAGGGACATTTTAATAACGTCAAGTCTTTTGGTTTATGAACACTGGATACCTTTCCATTTATTAGTGTCTTCAATTTCTTTCATCAAGGTCTTATAGTTTTTAGGGTACATATTTTTCACCTCCTTGGTTAAATTTATTTTTGAAACTTATATTATTGTTATGCTAATGTAAATAAGATTGTTTTATTAATTTCTATTTTGGATAGTACACTGTTAAGGTATAGGAATTAAAGTAATTTTTTATGCTAATTTTGCATCTTGAAATGTTACTGAAGTTGTTTGTTAGTTCTAACAGTTTATGATGGATTCTTTGGGATTTTCTATATGTAAGGCTTCTCATCCACAGAGATTTTTTAAATTATTTTTTATTGTTGTTCAAGTACAGTTGTCTCCATTCCCCCCCCAACACTCCCCTCCACCCCAGCCATCCCCACTTCCCACCCCTGATCACACCCCCTTCGTTTTGTACATGTGTCCTTTATACATGTTTCTGAAAGCCCTTCCCCCTTTTTTCCCCCATTATCACCTTCCCCCTCCCCTCTGGTTGCAGTCAGTTTGTTCTTAATTTCAATGTCTCTGGTTATATTTTGCTTGCTTGTTTTTTTTTGTTGATTAGGTTCCACTTAAAGGTAAGATCATATTTTACTTCTTTATTTACTTGGATGCCTTTTATTTCTTTTCTTTTTCAATAACTCTGGCTAGGATTTTTAGTATTATGTTGAATAGGAGCAGTGAGATTAGAAAGAAATGCTTGTCTTGTTCCTTATTATTGATGAATATTTTTCGACCGTTCACCACTGAGTATGTTGTTAGTTGTGGTTTTGTCAAATATGGCCTTTATTATATTGAGATATTTCCTTCCATATCCAATTTGCTGAGAGTTTGAATCATGAAAGAATGTTTAATTTTGTCAAATGCTTTTTCTGCATCTATTGATATTACCATATTATTATTATTTTTAAAGATTTTATTTATTGTTTAGAGAGAAGGGAAGGGAAGGAGAAAGAGAGGGAGAGAAATATCAATGTATGGTTGCCCCTCACACATCCCCAAGCAGGGACCCAGCCCACAACCCAGGCATGTGCCCCTCCTGGGAATCGAACCAGGGACCCCTTGGTTCACAGGTCCATGCTCAACCCACTGAACCACACCAGCCACAGCTGATCATATTTATTTTTATCTTTCACTCTCTTAATATGGTGTATCACATTTATTGATTTATTGTTGAACCAGCATTGCATCCCAGGGGTAAAACTCACTTGGACATAATGTATAAACATTTTAAATAGGTTTTTGAATTATGTCTGCTAATAGTTTGTTGAGAATTTTTTTCTATATTTATCAGAGATATTGGTTTGTAGTTTTCTTGTAGTGTCTTTATTTCATTTTGGTTCAAGTTAGTGGTGGTTTTCTAAAATGAATCTAGGAGTATTCCCTCCTCTTCAAACTTTTGGAAGTGTTTGAGAAGGACTAGAGTTCATTCCTCTATAAATGTTTTGTAGAATACACTAGTGAAACCATGTAGTTCTGAGCTCTTCTTGATTGGGAGCTTTTTGATTTCTGATTCAATCTCTCAATACTTACTCATTACTTATCAGTTCAAGTTATCTATTTCTTCATGACTCAACCTTGCTACATTGTATGTTTCTAGGAATTAATCCACTTTTCCCAAGTTGACCAATTTGTTGGTGTGTAGTTATTCATACTAGTCTCTTATAATCCTCTGTATTTCTGTGGTATCAGTTGTAATATAGACCAATAGGAAAAAACTAGAACCCCAAAATAAACTTGCACATATGAGGTCAACTAATACAGCAGTCCCCCCTAATCTATGGTGGATACATTTCCAGAACCCCCGTGGATGCCTAAAGTCCAGAATAGTACCAAATGCTATATATACTATGTTTTTTCTCTATATACCTACATGTAATAAAGTTTAATTTGTAACTTAAATACAGTGATATAGTAACAACAATAACATAATAAAATATAATAATAATAATATACTACAATAAAGGTTATGTGAATATGGTCACTTGTTTCAGAGGATCCTTTGTTGAACTCTTTGTAGAGGCTCAACCCTTTCTAGTGCAACACACTGCCAGCAATCAAAACAAGTTTCTTGTTCATTTCTTCCACCCACAAATTTAATGACTTTTCCATTTTAACTAAACACTTATCATATGCTGTAGCTATAGCATTTGCAGTTTGAAGTGTGACAGCCAAACTACCACAAATTTCTTTTTCTTTCTTTGCAATTTTATGGGTAGAATACCTATTTTATTGTAGATATTAACAACCTCAGCACTCATTTTTCTTTCTTTATTGAGAATATTTACCTTTTCACTTAAAGGTAATATTTTGCTGTTTCTCTGGGGTCATTAATATATAAAATAATGGTTACAGAACAGAAACACTGTGATGCCAGAACAGTTGGTCTGATAACTGAGGTAGTTACTATTGATAAGTGACTAATATAGATACACTGGACAAAGAGATGATTCACATCTAGGGAAGGACAGAGTGGAATGACTTGAGATGTTATCATGATACTCAGAATGACATAGGATTTAAAACTTGGGAATTGTTTATTTCTTGAATTTTCCATTTAATATGTTCAGGCTATGTTTGCAAGTAGGTAACTGCAACCAAAACTGTGGGTAAGGAGAGACTACTCTCTTTGATTAGTGTGCCAAGAATACTCAATGAAAAAAAGATAGTCTCTTTAACCACACAGTACTGGGGAGAACTGGATTTTCACATACAATATAGTAAAACTAGATCCCTATCTTAAATCACTAAAAATTTTAACTCAAAATGGACTAAAGAAAATGAACTGAAGGCAAAAAATACAGTAAAAATTAAAATAATTAATTAATTAATTAATAGAAATATGTTGGCTTAAAATGAATGGACTAAAGGCATAAACAAAAACCCTGAAACTATAAAGCTCTTAGAAAATAACAGGGGAAAAAGCTCCTTGGCATTGGTTTTAGCAAGATTTAATGGGTATGATTCTCAAAGAAATAGTACAAAGAGCAAAAATCAGCAAATGGGACTATACCTGGCATTGAGGCAGAGAGCATGACCCTGCCCCTACACAACTAATCCTCCAGAGAGGGCAGAGGTTGGTGGTCAGTGTCACAGCCAGTTCTTGCAGCTGACTGGCCTGGATAAATGCATCCCATTGACCTGCCAATAGAAACCAAGTCTCGACTACAAGAGAAGAGTGTCCTCAGTACACATGAAGGGCACATTTTGAGTACCCAGGTTGGGTGATATGGGAAGGTGTGCCACTGGTCCCTACATGACACTTACTACATTAAGCCAAGATAACAAGTCAGGGAGTCATAGCAGCTTTACTTAATACATAGAAAGACAAACACAGGGAGGTTGCCAAAATGAGGAGACAAAGAAACATGGCCTAAATGGAAGAATGGATCAAAACTATAGAAAAAGAACTAAACAAGATGGAGATAAGCAATCTATCAGAGGCAGAGTTCAAAACACTGTTATAAAGATGCTCAGGGAACTTAGTGAGAACCTCAATGGCATAAAAAAGATCCAGTCAGAAAAAAAGAATACACTAATTAAAATAAAGAAAAATGTATAGGGAAACAACAGTAGAGTGGATGAAGCTGAGAATCAAATCAATGATTTTGAACATATGGAAGCAAAAAACAACCAATCCAAAAACAAAAAGAAAAATGGATAGGAAAAAATGAGGATAGTGTAAGCAGTCTCAGGGACAACTTTACATGTTCCAACCTTCACATGATAGGGGTGCCAGAAGGAGAAGACAAAGAGGAAGAAATTGAAAATCTACTTGAAAAAATAATGAAAGAAAATTTCCCTAATTTGGTGAAGGAAATAGACAGGCAAGACCAGGAAGCACAGGGAGTCCCAAACAAGGTGCATGCAAAGCGGTCCACTCCAAGAAACATCATAATTAAAATGCCAATGGTTAAACAAGAGAGAATCTTAAATGCAGCAAGAGACAAGCAGTTGTTACTGACAGGGGTATCCCCATAAGACTTTCAGGTGATTTCTGAAAAGAAACTTTGCAGGCTAGAAGAGGTTGGCAATAAATATTCAAAGTCGCGAAAAGTAGGGACCTACAGCCAAGATTGCTTTAACAAGAAAAGCTATCATTTAGAATCAAAGGGCAGATAAAGAACTTCCTCGACAAAGTAAAGCTAAAGGAGTTCATCATTATCAAGGCATTATTATATAAAATTTTAAAGGAACTTATTTGAGAAAAAAAGATCAAAACTATGAATAAAATGGCAATAAATATATATTTGTCAACAATTGAAATTAAAAAACAAACTAAATATGCAAGAAGAATAGAGACAGAATCATGGATATGGAGAGTAGATTGATGGGTACCAGATGGGATAGGGGTATAGGGGAGTAGGTGAAGAGGTGAGGGGTTTAAGAAGTATAAATAGGCAGGTACAGAATAGCCAAGTGGTTGTAAAGTACAGTACAGGAAATGAAGTAGCCAAAGAACTTATACGCATGACAGTGAACATGAACAAGGGTAGGGGGATTGCCTCAGGGGGTGGGGTTGCTGGGTGGAAGGGGAAAAAGGGGAAAATTGGGACAACTATAATAGCACAGTCAATAAAATATAATTTTTTAAAAGTGTGAAAAATTATATATAAAGAGAGAACCCAAGTGGAAGCTACATGAACCTCCTCCCAGGAACAAACTGAAATTATAACTAAATTATAGAAAAATCATCCTGAAAAACCAACTGGACACTAGCTGGAAAGAAACCTTATAACCACAGATAGATGGGAGAAGCCACATCACCACAGAGAGACTGGTGCTGAGTGAGAAAGAGGCACGAGAGAACTGACTGGGCTCCCAAAGGTAGCAGCTGAAGTTCACAATGGATATTTCAGCAGCCGGGAAGTACTGCTGAGCAATGTGGGGTCTAAAACCCAAGATGGGCTCCCAAGACTACAGCACTAAAACTGGGAAAGGAACCTAAATAACATACAGCTGTGAAAAGTGGCAGGTTTCTATCCACCAGGGAGAGATGACTTGAGACACAGAGAGCCTCATAAAGGGCCAATGCACAAAATTCTGTTGCATCCACTTACCCTGGGCTCCAGCAGAGGGAGGGAAGAGTGGACTACAGACACATGAGAAGAGTTTGGGTCTGGTGGCTGCAGGGAGAGAACTGGGGAAGAGTTGCTAGGATCCTTTCCCCATACTGAGCCATTCCCCATACTGCAAAAGCCATCTTTCTCAGACCTAACTTTCCTCTCTGAATGGCATCAGCATGAAGGGAAGCAGTAGCTCTGCCCTCAGCAATTACTCTAACCTACCCGGTGGTGCTTATGCCCTCCTGCTGAATACAGCTGAAAGACTTTCACTTAGTAAGCTTAGCAGAAAACTTTCAGGCAGATGTGGATCTCCTGGATTTCTAAGACAATGGCAGGCCCTCCCATGGGCCTGGAGCTGATAAAAGCTGGCCTGGGTGTGCAGTTTGGTTCTTTCTGCACATAAACAGGCTCAGCAGGGGGAGCCAATAGCTGCAGATCATTAATAGCTCCAAATAGGTTGCCCAGGGCTAGTCAGAAGAAGCGTCTGATCAAGGCCTGCACCAGAGTCTCTGCAAATATATGTAATACATACAAACAAACAAACAAAAAAAGAGGCAGCCAAAATGGGAAGACAAGGAAATATGCCCAAAATGAAAGACAAGACAATCCTCTAGAAGGAGAACTAAGTGAAATGGAGGCAAGGAATTTATCAGATGGAGAGTTTAGAGTAATGATTATAAGGATACTCAAAAGCATAAGAAAAGGCATAGAAAACATAAAAAAAAAAAGTACCAGTCAGAAATAAAGAATGCTATATTTGAAATAAATAATACACTGGAAGGAATAAATAGATTAGATGAAGCAGAGGAAAGAATCAGTGATTTGGAAGACAAGGTAGAAAAAAAAAACATCTGATCAGAGTAACATAAAGAAAAACAAATTCAAAAAATAAGGAAAGCTTAAGAAACCTTTGGGGCAACATGAAGTATAACAACATCTGTATCCCTAAGAAGAGAGTGAGCAAGGGATCAAGGACATATTTGAAGAAATAATGTGTTAAAACTTCCCTAATCTGGTGAAGGAAAAAGACACACAAGTCCAGGAAGGTCAGACAGTCCAAAACAAGTTGGACCCAAAGAGGCCCACAGCAAGACACATCATAATCAAAATGACAAGCCTTAAAGGCAAGGGGAGAATCCTAAAAGCTTCAAGAGAAAAGCAGGTAGTGAACTACAAGGGAGCACCAATTAGACTATCATCTGATTTCTCAACAGAAACATTTCAGGCCACAAGGGAGTGGCATGAAATATTCATGGTGATGAAAAGCAAGGACCTTCAAACAAGGCTACTTTACTCAGCAAGGCTATCATTTCAAATTGAAGCAGAAATAAGGAGCTTCCCAGACAAGAAAAGAGTAAAGGGGTTCATTAACACAAAACCAGTACTGCAGCAAATGTTAAAGGGCTTACTTGAAGAAAGAGGAGGAGGAGGAAGAGGGAGAGAAAAAAAACCCAAAAATAGTCTAACAATAAAATGGCACTAAATATATATCTACCAATAATTACCTTAAATGTAAATGGCTTAAATGTTCCAACCAAAAGACATAAGGTAGCTGAATGCATAAGAAAACAAGACCCATATATATGCTGCCTCCAAGAGACCCGCCACAAATCAAAAGATACAGAAAAAAAAGGAAAGGGGGGAAAAAGGTATTTCATGCAAATGGAAAGGAAAAAAAAAAACT
This sequence comes from Desmodus rotundus, assembly GCF_022682495.2. Taxonomy (NCBI): domain Eukaryota; kingdom Metazoa; phylum Chordata; class Mammalia; order Chiroptera; family Phyllostomidae; genus Desmodus; species Desmodus rotundus. Next base: position 23,183,109 of record NC_071400.1, on the reverse strand, counting down.
TGGGGTAGCAATACTTATAACTAACAAAATAGAATTTAAAACCAAGGCTACAGTAAGAGACAATGGAAGACACTACATGATAAAAGGAACAATCCAACAAGAGGATGTAACTCTAGTAAACATTCCTGCACTCAACATAGGAGCACCTAACTATGTAAAGCAAATCTTGATGTACATAAAGGGAGAGATTGACAGAAACACAGTAGTTGTTGGGGTCTTTTAATACTCCTTTTATGTCAATTGACAGATCTTCCAGGCAGATAATCAACGAGGAGACAGCAGCCTTAAAGGACACACTAGATCAAATGGATTTAATTGATATCTTCAGAGCATTTCACCCCAAAGCAGTAGATTATACTTACTTTTAAAGTACACATGGAACATTTTCCAGATTAGATCATATGTTAGGACACAAAACAAGTCTTAATACATTTAAGAAGATTGAAATTATATCATGCATCTTCTCTGACCACAATGCTATGAAACTACAAGACATGGAAGTTAAATAATGTATTATTAAACAAAGAACGGGCCAACAATGACATCAAGGAAGAAATCAAAAGATACTTAAAACAAGCGAAAATGAGGACACAACAATCCCAAATCTGTGGGACACAGGGAAAGCAAACCTAAGAGGGAAATTCATACAATTACAGGCCTATCTCAAAAAAAACAAGAAAAAGCTCAAATAAACAATCTAACTTTACACTTAAAGGAACTTGAAAAAGAACAAGAAACAGCCCAAAGTGAGTAGAAGGAAGGAAATAATAAAGATCACAGCAGAAATAAATAGTCTTAAAAAAGTGATACAGAGATCAATGAATCCAAAAACTATTTATCTGAAAAGATTGACAAACCTTTAATAAACAGACTCATCAAGAAAAAAAGAGAGAAGGCCCAAATAAGTAAAATCAGACATAAAAGAGAAGAAATAACAACTGACACCAAGAAATACAAAGGATTGTTAGAAAATATTATGAGCAACTATATGCTAACAAACTGGGCAACCTAGATGAAATGGATAAGTTCCTAGATATTTGCAATCTTCCAAAACTAAATCAGGAAGAATCAGAGAATATGAAATACAAGTTACACCTAATGAAATTGAAGCAGTAATCAAAATGACTCCCAACAAACAAAAGCCCTGGACTGGTTTGCTCACAGGTGAATTTTACCAAACAACGAGAGAAGAACTAACACCTGTCTTCAAAACTACGTCACAAACTTCAAGAGGAAGGAATACTTCCAAGCTCATTTTGTGAGGCCAGCATTATCCTAATCCAAAAACCAGATAAAGACACTACAAAAAAAGAAACTATAGGCCAACATCCCTGATAAACACAGATGCTAAAATTTCAACTACATATTCATCCACCAAATACTGCAATATGTCAAAAAGATCATACACCATGATCAAGAGGGATTTATTCCTGGAATGAAAGGTTGGTACAACATTCACAAATCAATAAATGTTATTCATCACATAAACAAAATGATGAATAAAAAAACACATGATAATATCAATAGAGGAAGAAAATCATTTTACAATATCCAGTGCCCATTTATAATAAAAATTCTCAGCATAGTGGGAATAGACGGAACATACCTAAACATAATAAAGGCCATATATGACAAACCCACTGCTAGCATCATAGTCAATGGAAAAAATTAAAAGTGTTCCCCTTAAGATTGGGATGTATGCTCTCACCACTTTTTTTCAACATAGTACTGGAAGTCAGAGCAACAACAATCAGACAAGAATTGGAAAGGAAAAAGTAAAACTCTATTTGCAGATGACATGATACTGTACACAGAGATCTTCAAAGATTCCACCAAGAAACTACTAGTGCTGATAAATAAGTTCAGCAAAACAGCAGGATACAAAATCACTACCCAGAAATCAGTTGTATTTTTGTATGCCAGTAGCAAACTAACAGAAATGGAAATTAAGGAAAGAATTCCATTCACAATTGTTTCAAAATACTAAAATACCAAAGAAGAAATCTAACCAATTATGTAAAATTCCTGTACTTGAAAACTTACACAACATTAGAGAAATAAATGGAAGAATACACAAATAAGTGGAAGCACATACCATGTTCATGGATAGGAAGAATTAACATCATTAAGATGTCCATACTACCCAAAGCAATCTATAGATCCAATGCATTTCCTACCAAGATTCCAATGATGTATTTCACAGAACTAGAACAAATATTTCAAAAATGTATATGGAACCACAAAAGGCCTTGCACAGCAGCAGCAATCCTGAGAAAAAAGAACAAAGTTGGAAGAATTACACTACCTAATATTAAACTATACTATAAGACCATAGTAATCAAAACAGCTTGGTACTGACATTAAAACAGACATACAGTTTAATGGAACAGAATAGAGAGTGCAGAAATAAACCCACAATTTTAGAGCCCATTAATATTTGACAGAGGAACCAAGAACATAAAATAGGCTAAATATAATTTATTCAATAAATGGTGTTATGAAAACTGGACAGATACATGTGTAAAAATGAAATTATACCACCTTCTTATACCACACACAAGAATACATTCAAAATGGATTAAAGACTTAAATGTTAGACCCAAAACCATAAAAATCATAGAAGAAAATATAGACAACAATCTCAGACATTGCTTATAGAGATATTTTATCAGACATATCTCCCCAGGTAAGGGAAACGAAATAAAAGATAAACAAATGGGACTACTCAAACTAAAAAAGTTTTTGCAGATCAAAGGGAAACATCAACAAAATAAAAAGAATACCCACAGAATGGGAGAACATATTTACTGATACATGTGATAATCAGTTAATATCAAGATAAATATAATATGATTTCACTCATATGTGGAATCTAATCAAAAAACTGAACTAACAAGCAAAATAGATGCAGTCTCATAGAGAACAGGATAACAATTAAAGAGGGGAGAATTTAGGGAGTGGATAGATTGAGCAAAAAGGATAAAGAACTTGCCCTAGTTGGTGTAGCCCAGTAGACTGAGCATGGGTTTGTGAGCCAAAGGGTCAGCTGTTTGATTCCCAGTCAGGGCACATGACTGGGTGGCAGGCCAGGTCCCCAGTTGGTGCCCTGTGAGGAGCAACCACACATTGATGTTTCTCACTATCTCTTTCTCCTTCCCTTCCCCTCTCTCTAAAATATAAATAAAATCTTTTTTTAAAAAAGGATAAAGGACTCATGGACAGACAACTGTATGATGATTGCAGGGTGGCAGGGGGCAGGCAGAGCAGTATACAGAGAATAATGGTAAAGGAAAAATACAATAAAACTAAATAAATTAAAAAACATATATATAAGAACTCATACAACTCAATTGCAAAAAAAAAAAGAATTCAAATAAGTCAAAGTTACCTCAATTAAAAAACTGAGGAAGTATCTGAATAGATATTTTTTTTCCTCAAAGAATATCTTCAGGATTCTTAGGGTATAATCCCAGCAGTGGAATCACTGAGTCAAAAGGCAGTTCCATTTTTAGTTTTCTGAGGAAATTCCATACTGTTTTCCACAGTGGCTGCACCAGTCTGCATTCCCACCAACAGTTTACTGTGGTGTTGGGAACCACCCTGCCTAGTTTCAGAATCTGTAATCCCCCATGGCTAAGGCTGAATAAAAAGACCTTGGGGCCATATGTCATTAAGGAGACAAAGCTTATCTTCCATGTAGGGGTTCCACCTGTGCCTTCTTTTACTTCGCCCTGCTTGGCCCTGGGCAGATGACTGTTTAGCCAATGTCTGGTAAGATTCTTCAAAGGAGGGACAACTGAAGACAGACACAGTCACAAAGGGGCCCTCAGGGAAGGACTTGAGGGGCTACAGAAAAAGGTGATGATGGACCCTCGCCCCTTGGCTTTGACATAACTTGAGTGCTCATGCTCTCTGTAAGAAGTCTCCCAATCTCTTGGCTGCCTTACTTCCCCTGACTGACTTAAGCCTGAAACAATGCTGGAGGTGGGTGCGGCCCTGTGCTGGAAAGGGGGGGTTCCCTGGGGTGATCAGGCCTAAGAAAGAATGCATAAAATCCTATGAAACCCACTTTGTTAATACTCTCAATTTAAATAAGGGTCCAAGCATGAAATGAGTTTGTTTCCCCAAAGTTTTATGACCGTTTAGCTATCTGACCATGACTCAAAATAAGCCCTCAGAGTTCTTTCAATGTTATGTATTGTTTGATCATTACTGTCTGACTGATTGATGAGCTTTACCTATACACCCTCTATTCCTATGCAAATAAACCCAATAAAAGCCCATTGAGGAACAGGCTCCTGGCCCTTCTCTGAGAGATCGGCCACCTTTCTTCCCCAAGTAGATCATGTCTTGGTAGACTTATTTTCATCCATGGTAGCTGGAAGGGCCCTGAGGGCAGAGCCCCCCCACACTATGGTACCCTTTTCTCCACATCCTCATCAGCACTTGTTTGTTGATTTGTTTATGATGGCCATTCTGAGTGGTGTGAAGTGGTATCTCATGGTTTTAATTTGCATCTCTCTGATGGGTAGTGATGCTGAGCACCTTTTTATATGTCTCTACCCTCTGTATGTCTGGAGAAGTGTCTGTTCAGGTCCTTTGCCCATTTTTTAATTGAGTTTTTGGTCGTCCTAGTGTGGAGTCATGTGAGTTCTATATATAATTTGGAGATCAAACCCTTATCTGAGGTATCATTGGCAAATATATTTTCCCATAGAATAGGTTCCCTTTTCATTTTGCTGATGTTTTCTTTAGCCATGCAGAAGCTTTTTATTTTGATGAAGTCCCATTTGTTTATTCTTTCCCTTATGTCCCTTGCTCTATGAGGGGGATAATGGGGAAAAGAATGGGAAGGGTTATTCAGGAACATGTATAAAGGACCCATGGACAAAGCCAAAGTGGGGAAAGATTGAAGGTGGGATGGGGGAAAGTAGAGGAGAGAAAATGGGGACAACTATACTTAAAAAAAGAGTAAAAAATAAAACATTTAAAAAATATCTTCAAATGTTCAACAGGTACATGAAAAGATGCTCAAAATCACTAATTATCAGGGAAATGCAAATGAAAACCTTGGTAAGTACACCACACACCTGTGAATGGCTATTACCAAAAAAAAAAAAAGACATAAAATGTGCCAATGATGATATGAACAATGGGGAATTCTTGTATAACCTTTGTGGTAATGTAAATTGGTATAGTCATTATGAAAAATGGTATAGAGATTCTTCAAAAATTACAAGTAGATCTACCATATGATCCAGCAATTCCATCTCTGGGTATATCTCTAAAGAATATCAAATCACTATCTTGATGAGATATCTGCTCCTGCATGTTCACTGCAGCATTATTTACAATAGTAAAGGTATGGAAACAACCCAAGTGTTCATTGTCATATGATGGATAAGGAAAATTTGATAGATATACAGGAATATTATTAAGTCATAAAGAAGAATGAAATCCTGCCATTTGTGACAACATGCATAAACCTTGAGGGCATGATGCTACATGAACAGGTCAGATAGAGAATGACAAATACTGTATGATCTCACTTATATGGAATATAAAAAAGTTGAACTCATAGGAACAGCAGGCATATTAGTAGTTATACAGAGCAGGGGGTGGGCTGTGTGGGAAATGGTTAAAATGGTCAATAGATACAAACTTCCAGTTATAAGATGTATAAGTTTTAGTTACGTCAAATGTAGCATGGCAACTACAGTTTACAATACTGTATTATACAGATGGTCCATGACTTATCATGGTTCAACTCACGACTTTTTGACCTTACAATGGTGAAAAAGTGATATGCTGAAAACACTATGCCTGCTAAATCATCAAGTGTTGATGACCCAATGCCTTCTACCATCTATTTTCAGGACTCATCAGAAGATAGAGAAATTGATGGCCCTGTCAGTGTGACATCCCCATCATCCAGCAGATAATTTTAATTTAAAGCTTCAAACATTCTCCACTCCTGATGTGTTATTAAATGTGTATGTTAATGGCTTGTGCCCATATAACCATTATGTTTTCCAATGATAGTACAGTATTTAATAAATTACGTGAGATTTTCAACACTGTTATAAAATAGGCTTTGTGTTAGAAGATTTTGCTTAACTATGGGCTAAAGTATTCTGTACACATTTATGATAGGCTACACTAAGCTATAGTTGGTAGGTTATATGTTTTAAATACATTATTGACTTATGATAGTTTCAAGGGTTTATTGAGATATCATTATAAGTCATGAACAATCTGTATGTTTTAAAGTTGCTAAAAGAGTAGATTATAAAAGTTCTCACCACACACAAAAAAATTGTAAGTATGTGAGCTGCTGGAGGTGTTAAGTAACATTTTTGTCATAACCATTTTAAAAAATATACACATATAAAATTATTTAAATTATACACCTTAAATTTATACAATGTTAAATGTTAATTATATCACAATTAACCTGGAAAAATAATGTTTAGTGTCCATTAGTATGGCATTAAAACTTTTTTAATACATCACAGCATCAGAACCTCTTCCTCTTTATCTTTTGGCTTCGCTCCTTAAACCTGTTTCCATTTCTCAATCTATGTCATTTTTCTCCTCTCTTTTATATAACCAGAAGATCCTGCCAGCCCTGGGTGTTTAACATGTAAACAACCAGGAATCCTTGGTGCTACTTTCTGGATATATACACTTTTTTAACACAATATAAACAATAATGAAATGAAACCTTGTGTATTTTGCCAGACAAATTATATACACTGTCTTTGCTGACCACATTTTCTCAATGGATAAAGATAAATATCACCACTTTTATCATAATCACACAACCAGGTAAATTAGACAGTTATTTGTATGCAAGTTATGAAAAAAAAGTTTATAAAAGGCTACACTGAGCAGTACAATAGGATAGACTGTTTTCTACAATAAAAGTTAATGCACCAGATGGTGGAAGAAAATGAATTCTTAATTCACACCAACCCATGTCTTTGCAAGTATTACACAACCCTTCCAAATTTATCTGGCTAGATATTATACCCAATAACTCAAAAGGTGGTACATTTTCTAACTTAAACTCTTAGTGGATTAATGTTCAAAAGCTCCTTATTTGGACTCTATTATCCACTAATCTTTCTAAGTCTTACACATGCATGAGAATGAATTTCAACTGTGTATTTTATTGCACTTGTGAGAGTGAAAGGGAAAAGTAAAAAGGGCTAATTTAGCCTACTTTATTTTAAATATTGCCTTTTCAAAAAGACAAAGACTATGAAAGCTTTGAAAAGCTTCACTAAATTCAGAGGAAATCTCCAACAGAAAAGGTTGTAGTGTCAATATTGTACTGAATAGATTAGCCATCTGGGTGAGAAGCAAAGAGTATATTATTTTTAGCTAAGAGATACATTAATTGATATTGGACAATTACAATAAGTATCCCTGAGTTTGTGCCACTATAGGAGTTACTCTGAGGGTCAATAAGGTAGATATGGTTATGCTACTTTAAGAACTCCTACCTCTCAGTGGATTAACACAATGGAGGTTTATTTCTCACCTATGAAAGTCAGATATATATCCAGGCACCTCAGTTAGGCCCCTGTTCTCTATCTAGGGATTCATTAATTCAGGATCTTGAGAGGTTTTAACACTCTGTAGTTACACTATATGAAATATATTCCTTGCTTGAGGAGGTATGAAAAAAATAACAAGAAGTAGAGCACTAGATCTTAAATTCTTCCACAAAAAATTGATGTATATCATCCATGCTCATATTTATTGAACCAAGCAAGATGCATTGTCATGCCTAACTTTAAAGGGGAGGATAATGAGTGCAATTCTTCTTACATGTTCAAAGGAGGATAACCAGAAATGTTGATAAATCTGAGGGAAATTTACGATAATATTTTTGAGGATATTGGGTTACAAAAGGTGATTATAAGACAAACAGATTTTTATGAGGAATAAGTGTCAGTTGAATATTTATTAAATGTTTGACATAGACAGTTCTACCTTAAGTTAGAGTTGGTGGCAACTTACTTATATGGTACGAAAACTACTGAAGGACTCTCTTACTACCAATATCTCATCTTCTCATTCAATGGAAGAATATTCCTTCCAGACGTACTTCTTTGGCAACTCATTATTTCTAGTATTATCTCTATTTTTACTAAAGTTTTACTGACCACCTCTTAACTGATAGGATGTAACAACTTCACATATGTTCATTATCATAGTAACTATATTAGTTATATATTATTTTCATTTGTAGGTAAGAAATTAAAGTTGGGGTTTGGTAACATGGCAGAGGAGTGAATGGAAGTCACACTAACCTCCTCCCACCACCAATCTGGAAATACAACTATATTGTGGAGAAATCTCCCTGAACAAACAACTGAAAAATAGTGAGAGAGAAGCCTTAAAACCTCAGACAGACAAAAGAATCAGCTTTAGCACAATATGACTGGTAAGGACTAGAGTGGAGACTTGAGAAGGCTGGCTGGACGCCCACAGGCAGCAGCACCAGAGGGATAATTAAGCAGCTGGTTGGATCCCTCTGGGAACAGTGGGTTCTAAACTCTAAGTTGGGATCCCTAGCCTACAGCACCAGAGCCCAAAATATACACAGATAACAACCAGCAGAGAAAAGCAGCAGGGTTGCTCTCTGCCAGAGACAAAAAGCTCTCCAGCCCTTTTAAATTGCAAAAAGCCATTTAAAGGGACAATGCACCAAATTTTCACTGACAGCCACTTACCCTGGGATCTGGCAAAGGCAGTGGCAGAGTGGGCTAGTGATGCCTGCGGCTAGAATGGGGACGTGGAGGCTTTGGGGAGAGAGCTGAGAGAGTAGATGGTGCTGAGTCATCCCCCATACAGTAGCAGCCATCACGCTCAGGCAGACCACTGCCCTCAGAGCACCAGCAGCCTGAGGGGAAACAATAGCCCTGACCCCAGGAGGGATTCTGCCCCACCCTATGGAGTTTAAGCCTGACTGCTGAGACCAGAGCGACTAGATTAACAATTTAAGGAGACAGCTACAGACACTATATCCCTGGAAGTCTGGAACAGGTAGCCTAAGGACACACAGGGTCAACAAATGACATCACCATTACTCTGGTGCTGCAGAAAAAATACAACTAAGCAATGAAGAGATAGCCAACCTATCAGGTGCAAAGTTCAAAACACTGGTAATCAGAATGTTCACAGAAATGGTTGAATATGGTCTCAAAACAGAGGGAAAAATTAAGGCTACGCAAAGTGAAGTAAAGAAAAATGTACAGGGGACCAACAGTGAAGAGAAGGGTACCAGGATGCAAATCAACCATTTGGAGCAGAAGGAAGAAATAAACATTCAACCAGAACAAGATAAAGAAACAAGAATTCAAAAAAATGAGGAGAAGCTTAGAAACCTCTGGGACAACTTTAAACGTTCAACATGTGACTCACAGGGGTGCCAGAAGAAGAAGAGGAAGAACAAGAAATAGAAAACTTGTTTGAAAAAATAACGAAGGAGAACTTCCCCAATCTGGCAAAGGAAATAGACTTCCAGGAAGTCCAGGAAGCTCAGAGAGTCCCAAAGAAGTTGGACCCAAGGAAGCACACACCAAGGTACTTCATAATCACATTACTCAAGATTAAAGATAAGGAAATAATCATAAAAGCAGCAAGAGAAAAGGAGACAGTTACCTACAAAGGAGTTTCCATAAGACTGTCAGCTGGTTTCTCAAAATAAACCTTACAGGCAAGAAGGGCCTGGAAAGAAGTATTTGAAGTCATGAAAGGCAAGAACCTACACTCAAAATTACTCTATTCAGCAAAGCTATCATTTAGAATGGAAGGTCAGAGGAAGTGCTTCCCAGAAAAGGTCAGGTTAAAGGAATTTGTCTTCACCAAGCCCTTATTATATGAAATGTTAAAGGGATTTATCTAAGAAAAAGAAGATAAAAAAATATGAACAGTAAAATGACAACAAACTCACAACTATCAGCAATCGAACCTAAAAACAAAAACACAGTATGCAAACAGCTAGAACAGGAACAGTATCACAGAAATGGAGATCACATGGAAGGTAATCAGTGGGGAGGGGGAGAGGTGAGAATGGGTGAAAATTACAAGGAATAAGAAGCATAAATGGTAGGTACAAAATAAACATGGGTAGGTTAAGAATAGTATAAGAAACAGAGTAGCCAAAGAACTTATAAGTATGACCCATGGACATGAACTAAGGAGGGTATAGTGGTGGGAGAGGGGAAGGGTAGAGAGGAAAAAAGGGGATAAAAAATGGGACAAGTGTAATAGTGTAATCTAAAAAATATACTTTAAAAAATTGTGGCATATGCATACAATGAAATGTTATTCAGCCTTGAAAAGAAAGAAATTCTATCATATACTACACCATTGTTGAATCCTGAGGATGTTATGCTCAGTTAAGTAAGTCAATCACAATAAGTAAATATTATTTCACTTATATGAAATCTCTAAAATAGTCAAAATCATAGAAATAGAAAGCTTCCATGGGCTGTGGGGATTGGAAATGGGGGTCTGTTCAATGAGTATAGAGTTTCATTTCTTCAGGAAGAAAAAGTACTGCCCTGGCCGGTTAGGCTTAGTTGAATGAGTGCCAGCCTGAGAACCAAAGGGTTTTTGGCTCAATTCTCTGTCAGGGCACATGCCTGTGTCGTAGGCCAGTTCCCCAGTAGGGGGGGCACGAGAGGCAACCACACATTGATGTTTCTCTCCCTCTCTTCCTTTCCCTCTAAAAAATTAAATAAAGCCTTGGTACATTTACACAATGGAATACTGCACCGCAGAAAGAAGGAGCCCCTACCTTTCATGATAGCATGGATGGAACTGGATAGCATTATGCTGAGTGAAATAAGCCAGGTGTTGAAAAAGAAATATCATATGATCTCACCTATAAGTGTAACCTAATCAACAAAACAAACAAACAAGCAAAATACAACCAGAGACATTGAAATAAAGAACAAATGCACAGTAACCAGAGAGCAGCAGGGAGAGGGATGATAGGGAAAGAGCCATCAAGGAACACACATAAAGGACACATGAACAAACCAAAGGGGGTAGGTTTGAGGGTGGGAGGTGGGGATGGGTAGGATAGGGGGCATGGTGGGGTGAAAATAGAGACAACTGTACTCGTACAACAATTTTAAAAAAGGGAAAAAAAAGAAAAGAAAGTACTGGTAATCATTCACACGATGATCTTACTGTTAACAATATGGAACTGTACACTTAAAATAGTTAAGATGGTAAATTTTATGTTGTCTGTTTTTACTATGATTAAACATCTTTTTAAAAACTGTGTCGAATATTGACTATGTGCCATATAATGTTAAAGTGCTTTATACACAGTACATTGATTGATCCTAAAAATAATTCTTCAAATTACTTACTGTCATTAGCATCCCCATTTTTTATAAGAAATAATTGAAATAGAGAAAGTTTAAATAACCCATCAAAGGTTTTACAGTTAGAAAATGAGGAAGTTGTTTTTCATACACATGCAATCTGATTTTGTGCTCTAAGTCATTAAATTATGTTGCCTCAGTAATTTTTTTAAATGTCAAATTAAAGCAGCTATCAAGTATGATTTTTCACAATTTGTAGATAAATTTCCTTAGGAAAGATCCCTGTAATTAGATGTAATGTACACATAAGTTTCTGTGCATATACTTCTGATATGCTTGGTCTCTTATTAGTACAGCTGAAAATCTCCATCACTTGATTTTTCAAAGCACTTTTCAATCATGTTTCAGTGTGCTTTCCTAAAACTTTGTATATATTTTATTATTCAATAAAACATTTTTTTTCAAAATGTTTTTTACAAAACTTAATTGTTACAATGTTATTTTTAGGAGAATAAGCTGTGGGAGTGACTGTGAGGCAGCGGTGAATGGGGAACAGTGATTTCTGGGATAGTCTTCAGTCTTTTCTTGGAGGTTTTTATCATGATTTACTGAATGTCAAAGTAGACAAGGTATCATAGTTAAAGTTTTACCATTTGACAAATTGGAGACTACTGAACAGTAGGTGCTTTCAGAACTGGAGATGTGAATAAGACTGCTATGCCAGGGTTCATAAACCACCTGGAAAATACAATATGTGGGAGGAGTTATGACTACCAGTCAACCAGGTGGAGGGAAGAATCCACCAACAAGCAAAGCCCAAATACAACAAGAGAGCTCAGACACATTGAATAAAGGACAGCCCTAGAGCATCCAGATCATAAGATCAAAGAGAGTGCACCACTGAGTCCTACAGAACTCCCACCAGAAAAAGCCAACACAAAAAACAGGGAAGCAAAGCAGAGCATCCTGAGATGCAGAACAAATAAACAAAAAAAAGGCACCTAAAAAGGGCAAAGAAATAACCATCAATCAAAAGGACTGGAGGAATCCCCAGAAAAAAAGCTAAACAAAATTGAGGCAAGCAATCTATCAGACATAGAATTCAACAAAATGATTATAAGCATGCTCAAGGAATTCAGTGACAACTACAACTGAGTGGGAGCTACAGCAGCACGAAAAAGGATAGAAACTATGAACAAGAACCAGAATGAAATGAAGAATATAATATCTGAAATGAAGAATACATTAGGAAGAATTAAAATCTAGCTGGATGAAGCAGAGAAATGACTCAGTGAGCTGGAAGACAAGGTAGAAATAAATAACCAGGCAGAGCAAAAACTGAACAAAGACTAAAAAATACAGAATAGTTTAAGGGAACTTCAAGACAACATGAAATGTAACAACATTCACATCAGAGGACCATCAGAAGAAAAAAGGAGCAAGGGATAGAAAACCTGTGTAAAAAAATAATGACAGAAATCTTCCTTACCTTGGCAAGGGGTAAAGTCATATAAGTTCAGAAAGCACAGAGGGTCTCAATCAAGTTGAACCTAAGGTAGCCCAGTCTAAGATATATCATAATTAAACTGGCAAATATTAAAAACAAAAAGAAAATCTTAAAGGCAGAGAGGGAAAAATAGCTATTAATGTGCAAGGGATCTCCAAAAAGGCTATCAGCGGATTTCTCAACAGAAACAGTACACACCATAAGGGATTGGCAGTAAATATTCCAGATAATGAAAAAAAAAAAAAAAAGGACCTACAAACAAGACTACTATATTCAGCAAGTTTCTCATTTAAAATAGGTGGTGAAATAAAGACTTTCTAAGCAAAAGAAGGCTAAAAGAGTCTGTCTCCACCAAGCCACCAATGCAAGAGATGCTAAAGAGACTGCTATAAAAGGAAGTGGAAAGAGACAGAAAGAAAAGGAAAATGAAAGACAGAGAGAGAGAGAAACACAGGTATGGAAAAAATGGCAATGAATAAGTACTACCAATAATAACCTTAATGTAAATAGATTAAAAGCTCCAATTAAAAGACATGGGCTTGGTGAATGGATAAGAAAACATGACACTTATATATGCTGTCTACAAGAGACTCATCTCAGAAAAAATGATCTACAAGGACTGATACTGAAGGGAAAGAAAAAATATCCCAAGCAAATGGACACAAAAACAGCCAGGGTAGCTATACTTATATCAGACAAAATAGAATTCAAAACAAAGGCCATAAAAACAGACAAACAAGGACACTTCATAATAATTAAGGGAAATATCCATCAAGAAGATATAACCATTGTAAACACACATGCACCGAAGATAGGAGCATACAAATACATAAGGAAAATCTTGGAGGACTTCAAGATATAGACAACCACATACTTATAGTAGGGGATGTTTAACACCCCATTGTCAAAAATGGATAGATTTTCCAAATAAAGAATCTGCGAGGATACAGTGGCACTGAACCACACTCTAAATCAAATGGACTTAATTGATATGTACAGAACATCTCACCTTAAAGAAGCAAAATATGCATTCTTCTCAAATGCACATGGGATATTTTTCAAAGATAGATCACGTGATAGGACACAAAACAAGCCTAAACAAATACAAGAAAATTGAAATCATATCAAGCATCTTCTCATATCACAATGGATTGAAAATAGAAACTAACCTCAAAGAAAAACTCAAAAACATTCAAATACATGGAGACCGAAGAGCATGCTATTAAACAATGAATGGGTTAAGTATGGGATCAAGGAAAAAAATGAACACACAACAGTCCAAAAGCTATTGGACACAGTGAAGGCAGTCCTGAGAGGAAAGTTCATTACAATAGATGCATACCTACAAACAATAGAAAAATTTCAAATACACAACCAAACTCACATCTACATGAACTACAGGAACAACAACAACAAAGAAAGCCCAGAGCAAGTAGAAGGAAGGAAATAGTCAAGATTAGAGCAAAATTAAATGACATGGAGACTAAGAGAACAATTAAAAGGATCAATAAATCCAGTAGCTCTTTTTCTGAAAAGATAAACAAAATTGACAATCCTTTAACAAGACTCATCAAGAAAAAAAGAGAGAGGACTCAAATAAAATCGGAAAGGAAAGAGGAGAAATGACAACTGATACCAAAGAAATACAAAGGATTGTCATTAATTACTATAAAAGACTATATGCCAAGAGATTTGACAACCTGGGTGATATGGACAAATTTCTACAAAAATATAAATTTCCAAAAAGAAGAAGCAGACATTTAATAGAACAATAACTACTAGTGAAATTGTAGCAGTATTCAATAACCTCCCGGAATTCAAAAGTACCAGAGGGCTTCACAGGTAAATTTTACCAAACATTTAGGAAAGAGATGGCTCTTATCCTGCTCAGCTATCCTAAAAATCAAGAAGAGGAAAATCTCCCGAACTCTTTTTATGAGGTAGGTATTATTCTAAATCCAAAACCAGGTAAAGTCACAATAAAGAAAAAATCTACCAGCCAACACCACTGATGAACACAGATGCTAAAATCCTCAACACAGTATTGGCAAACCAGATCCAGTAATACATTAAAAAGATCATACACCATGATCAATTGGGATTCATCCCAGGGATACAAGGATGGCACAATATTCACAAATCAATAAATGTAATATGTCCCATAAACAAAAGGAGAGGCAAAAACCACATGATCATAGCAACAGGTGCTAAAAAGCACTTGATAATGTGTAGTACTCATTTATGATAAAAACCTTCATCACCGTGGGAGTATAGTGAACATACTTCAAGATAGTAAAGGCTGTATATGAAAAAAATACAGCCAACATCATACTCAATGGGCAAAAATTAAAGTATTTCCCTCTAAGATCAGCAACAAGACAAGGGTGTCAACTTTCACCACTCTTATTCAACATAGTTCTGGAAGTTCTAGCCACAGTGATCAGACAAGATAAAGAAATAAAAGGCATCTGAATTGGGAAGGAGGAAGTAAAACTGTCATTGTTTGCAGATGACATGACAGAATACATAGAAAGGCCCATATATGAACCAAAAAAACTACTCGAGCTAATAAATGAATTCAGCAAAACAGTGGGATACAAAGTCAATATTCAGAAATCAGAGGCATTTTTGTACACCAACAATGAAATATCAGAAACAGAAAGTATGGGGAAAATCCCATTTACTATAGCAACAAGAAAAATACACTACCTAGGAATAAACTTATCCAAGGAGATAAAACATCTGTACTCGGAAAACCACAGAACACTGAAAAAATAAATTAAGGAAAATACAAACAATTGGAAGCATATACCATGTTCATGGATTGGAAGAACTAATATCATTAATATGTCCATACTACCCAAAGTAATCTATAGATTCAACACAATCCTTATCAAAATACCAATGACATATTTCACTGATATAGAACAAACATTTCAAAAATTTATATGGAACCATAAATGACCTTGAGCAGCCTCAACAATTTAGAGAAAGAAGAACAAAGTAGGAGGAATCACAATACCTGATATCATACTATATTATAAGGCCACAGTAATCAAACCAGTCTGGTACTAGCATAAGAACAGACACATGGACCAATGGAACAGAACAGAGAGCCCAGAAATAAACCCAAGTCTCTATGGTCAATTAATATTTGAAAAAGCAGGCAAGAGCATAAAATGGAATAAAAATTGGCTTTTCAATAAATGGTGCTGGGAGAGGTGAGCAGGTACATGCAAAAAAAATTAAACTAGACCACCAACTTACACCATAAACCAAAACAAACTAAGATGGGTAAAAGACTTGAATATAAGTCATGACACCATAGAAGTCCTAGAGGAAAACATAGACAGAAAAATACCAGATACTCCACTCAGCAATATCTTTGCTGATATAGCTCCTAGATAAAGGGATGTAAAGGAAAGAATAAACAAACAGGACAACATCAAATTTAAAAGCTTCTGCATGGCTAAAGAAAACATCAACAAAATGAAAACGGAACCAACTGTAAGGGAAAAGATAATTGCCAATGATACTTTGGACAAGGGTTTGATCTCCAAAATATATAAAGAATTCACATGACTCAACACCAGGAATACAAACAATCTAATTAAAACATGGGCAAGGGACCTGAACAGACACTTCTCCAAGGAGGTCATGCAGAGGGCACATAGACACAGAAAGGATGCTTAACATGTACAGTCATCAGAGAGATGTAAATCAAAACCACAATGAGATACAACTTCACACCAGTCAGAATGACCATCATTTACAAATCAGCAAGCAAGTGCTGGTAAGGATGTAGGGCAAAGGGAACTCTGGTGCACTGTTGGTGGGAATGCATGCCCAAGGTGTAGCCACTGTGAAAAACACTGGAATTTCTTCAGAAAAACTAAAAATGGAACTGCCTTTTGATCTAATGATCCCACTGCTGGGATTATACCCTAAGAATCCTGAATCACCAATTCAAAAGAACATATGCACCAAATGTTCATAGCAGCATTATTTACAATAGCCAAGTGCTGGAAGCAACTTAAGTGCCCATCAATAAATGAGTGGATCAAAAAACTGTGGAACATTTACACAATGGAATACTATGCAGTAGAAAGAAAGAAGCAATTTCTAACCTTTGAAACAGCATGGATGGAACTGGAGAGTATTATACTGAATGAAATAAGTGAGTAGGCAAAAAACAAATACGTTATGATCTCACCTATAAGTGTAACATAATCAACAAAACAAACAAGCGAGCAAAAAAGAACCAGAGACATGGAAATAAAGAAGAGACTGACAGTAACCACAGGGGATGGTGGAGGTGGATAAGTGGGGAAAGATGGGGAAAGGTCTAGTCAAGGAACATGTTTAAAGGACCCATGGTATTGGACAACAGGGTTGGGTCTGACTGAGGGAATGGAGGGTGGGCAGGGCAGGGAGAGCAATGTGGGAAAAACTGGAACTACTGTAATTGAACAATGATATAAAAAAGAAAGAAAACAATGAAACTACTGACCCATGTTCAGAAACAATAGAAGAAACTTTTTATTCATTTATTTATTCTTTATTGAGTTAGCTGGGGTGACATTGGTAAATAAATTTACATAGGTTTTAGATGTACAATTCTATAATACATCATCTGTCTATTGTCCTTTGTGTTTACCACCTTAAGTCTTCCATCACCATTTATCCCTTCTTTATCCTCTTCTACCTGCCCCACTCTGTTTCCTTTTGATAATTACCATTCTGTTGTCCGTTTCTAAGATATTTTTTTCTTTTTTGCCTGAACTATTTTTGCCCAGTCCTGCAACCCATCATCTCCTCTGACAGCTATCAGTCAGTATGTTCTGTATATTTGAGTTTGTTTCTCACTTTGTTAGTTTATTTTGTTCAATAGATTCCACATGTGAGTGAAATCATATGGTAGTTGTATTTGCAGACTGGTTTATTTTACTTAGCATAACATTTAGGGAAGTTTTAGGTTCACAGGAAAATTGAGAGGAAGATAGAGATTTCCCATGTACTCTTTATCTCCACACACTCATAGCCCTCCTCCATTATGAACATCCCACATCAGAGTGACAAGAATGGTGCATTTGTTACAATAAACGAACCTACAGTACATTGACACATAACCCCAAAAGGTCCATAGCACATGTTAGCATATATTTTGGTATATATTTTAAGATGGGTTTGGACAAATGTATAATGACATCTATCAATCATTATAGTATCATACAGATTATTTTCCCTGCTCTTGAATTCTGTTTTTTACCTATTCCTCTCTCTTCCTTCCCGTACCTTTGTTGTCTGTATAGTTTTGTCTTTTCCAGAACATCATATGCTCAGAATCATACAGTATGTAGCCTTCTGAATTCTTTTTTCTCTTAGTAATATTCGCTTAAGTTTCCTCCATGTCTTTTCATGGCTTTATAACTCATTTGTTAATACTGAATACTATTCCATTGTCTGGATGTACTACAGTTTATTTATTTACCTACTGAATGGTGTCTTTGTTGATTCTAATTTTTAGCAATTATGAATAGAGCTGCTATAAACATTTGTGTGTATGTTTGTGTTGACATAAGTTTTCAACTCCTTTTGGTCAAAAGTAAGGAATAGAATTGCCAAACTGCCTTTCAATATGGCTGTGTCCCTTTTTCATTTCCATCAACAAGGAATGAAAGATTTGTTCCTCCACCTTCTTTCCAGAATTTGAGATAATTTTCTGGTTTTGGGACATTCAAATATGTGAATAGTGAGGTATTATTGTTGTTTGCATTTGAAATTTCCTTATGACTCATGTTGTGGGTCATCTCTTCATATGCTTTTCAACTTGTATGTATTTTTGGTGAGGGGCCTGTTAAGATCTTTGACTTGTTTTTTTAATTCTGTTTGTTTTCTTGTTGTTTATTTTGGAAAACAGTCTTTTATCAGGTGTGTATTTTTGCAATTTAAAAAAATTTAATGACTAGTTCAAAACATTATACATATGTACAATAGCATATTTGCACCAATCATATTCTTTGTTTCACAAAACAGGCCAGGGCTTTTCTTGTTTTCCACTTTCTGTTCAATTTTCATTTCCTACCTAATTGTGTTCCCCTATGAGCTAACTAATCATGTTAAAGTTCTTTGACATTTTAATGTGAGCATTGAATATTTTTTTAACATTTATGTTTTATTTTTTGTGATAAGTATAATAATTTTTCATTCTCCTGATTCTTTTATTCTATTTAAAATTTTATTTTTCAATTATAGTTAGCATTCAATATTATTTTTGTATTAGTTTAAGTTGTACAAAATAGTAGTTAGACAGCCATATATTTTTCAAAGTGCTCCCTGTGATATTTCAAGTACCCACTTGGCACCATACATAGTTACTACAATTTTATTGACTATATTACCTATAGTATGCTTCATATCCCCAGGACAATTTTGTGACTATCAATTTGTAGTTTTTAATTCTTTTACTTTTTTCAACCAGTATCCCAACCTCCCCTCCCCTCCCCTCTGGCAACCATCAGCATGTTCTCTGTATATATGAGTCTTTTTCTGCTTTGTTTTTTTTTAAATTTTTTTATTTTAGTCTTTAGATGGCACTTATAGTTGAAATCATATACTATGTGTCTTTTCCTGTCTGATTTATTTTACTCAGTGTAATACCCTCTAGGTCTGTCCATGATGTCACAAATGGTAAGGTTTTTGTTCTTTTAATGGAAAAGTAATATCCCATTGTATATAGTAAATGTACCATATCTTCTTTATCCATTCATCTATCAATGGACACATAGATTGCTTCCATATCTTTGTCATTGTAAATAATACTTCAATGAAATTAAAGGTGTGAAGTCTAAAACCTATGATCAACCCCTTATTTTATAATATTACACAATGTAGTTATATTTCACTAGTGGAGTTTTACCTGAAATATATGGCTTTTTCACATTTATTCAACTTTTTTGTAGATAGTTGATATTAGGATAGTCTCTATTATAATCCACTAAAACAGGCTGCAAAAATCAATAGAATTCGATAGATATTTAAATTTTCATGCTTTATTTCTATAGCCTAAGTTCACTTAACTGAAATGACTAGATACAAGTTAAAAGCAGTTTTAATTTTTATGGCTATTTACCAAATTATTTATTAAAATATTGTACTTTACATTTGCTTTAGGCTGAATTCAAGATCTCTTTGCATGATTCTGTCCTCTGGTTATTTAAACACTAATATAGTTACTGCTCTGAAGCAACTTTTCAGATTGAATTAAGGTTGTTAATTACCCAACACTAATTCAGAAGCTTAATTCAGAATATCTGGGTGAAACCACTTAACCACTGTTTAAGAAAAAAATATTCTGGGACTTATTAAAAATGCAGGGAGGATATTTTTTAACATGTCCAGTGGTGTCAAGACAATTCAATATTGGAGAAAGGTTTATCTTACCTCCAAATACAGCAAAGACGCCTTAAGTTATTAGCCATTGAGCAAATGAGGGGTTAGTTGATGGAAAATTACTCAGAGAAACTTGATTACCTAACAAAAGGTAGAGGGATTCTTAAATTAGCTTTACTGGATTCTTGTTAAAGGCAGGCCAATGAATTTAATTTCAAGGGTACCTGGATTCTTGATAAACAGGCCTAGCAGAATTCTTTGTTGCAAATGGGCTCAGCAAGCTAAGGTTGAAGTCTAGTCCATAAGAAGGCTTAGAGGAGCCTGACTGAAGTTTGATCAAGGAGGGAGTCTTTATTATCATGTGGGCCCTTAAATGAAGATGAAGAAGGAAGAGTCAGAGAGATATGGGCAGGAGATTAGAAAACAGAGAAGAGATAAAGAAGTGAGGGCACTGGGATTCTAAGTATGAGAAGGACTCTACCTGTAGTTCCTGGTTTTAAAGATGGGAAAAGGATGCTGTAAGCCAAGGAAGTTGAGAAGAACCTCCAGCAAGGAAATAGGAACCTCAATTCCACAACAACAAAGAAGTTGAATTCTGCCAACAACCTGAATGAATGGACCCATCTTTAAATTCTCCAGAAATGAACAGTGCTGTGAAAACCTTGATTTGGCCTTGTGATGCTTGGAGCAGAGAATCAAGCTGAGACCACCAGGCTTCTGTCATAAAGAAGTTGGGGGGGAAATTGGAACAACTGTAATAGAATAACAATAAAAAATTAAAAAGTGTTGTGAGGTAACAAATTTGTGTTGTTTAAAACCTCTAAGTTTGTGCTAATTTGTTACTAGTGTGACAGACAACTGATAAAATATACTCACCCTAAATAAATAAAATCATTGAATTGCATGCTTAAATGGGTATACTGAATAGCATGTGAATTATACCTAAATAATAGCTATTTTTACAAATGCTCTTTTGCCTCACATCCTGGCCAAAACTTGGATGATGTAACTGTAGTTTTTATAAATCTCATTGGTGAATCTGAGGTTACTTCAAATTTCCTTATTTCTAATTAGGTTATATATTTTTTCAGATGTTATGGCAATTAGACTTTCCTCCTCTGTGAACTTACTATTTTCATTTCTGGTACATTTTTCTGTTGTGTGATTTTCCCCCCATGTGCCAATTTTACTGTTTTTTTTTAATTTTTTTTATTTTTTTAGGTATTCAACATTTTTTATTATTTTAGAATAAAACACTATAGCCCTTTACAAGTACAGTATAAAAGTAATCCATGATCATGGTAGAGAATTTAGAAAAATCAAAGAAGAAACAAAGAAGAAAAACCACACATAATTCTATTCATCAAAAGTAAATTTTGGTGCTTATTCTACCAGATGTGTTTACATTCACTCATTTATTCAACATATTTTTATTACACCTCTGTGCCAGGAATTATTCCAGGCTTTGAGGGTACAGCATGAATAAAACAGACAAAAATCAATGCTCCCAGTGAGCTTAGTTATGTACAAAAAAAAATACATTTTTAAAACCAAAACAATACTAATTTTCACATTGTAACTGGCTTTTTCTATATGGTTGTTTACAAAAGATTTTACTTATTTATTTTTAGAAATGAAGGGAGGGAGAAAGAGAGGGAGAGAAACATTGATGTGTGAGAGAAACATCGATCGATTGGTTGCCTCTCGCATGCCCCACACTGGGTACCTGGCCCACAACCCAGGCATGTGCCCTGAGTGGGAAGTGAACTTGCAACCCTTAGGTTTGCATCTGGCACTCAATCCACTGAGCCACACCAGCCACCAGGACTATATAGTCTTTTTTTTTAACTATCCTCCTAATATTGTCAGCCTTTTTTAGTCTTCCTGGTAGTCTTGGCTGAACTGAGACCTAAGTCACGGTGAGCACGGATGACTGCCTAATTGGCAGTCCAGGCTGACTTCCAGCTCCACAGTGTGATGATGTGATCGGAAGGCTGTGAATTCCTTAGACCCCACAAGGCTACTTAGGGAATTGAAGAGAACATTCTATCTTGTTCCAGTCATCTGGTTTTTTATTTAACAATAATAATGCAATGTCTTCCATATACGTTGCAAATATTTTTCCATTCTATCAAAAATTTTTAATTGGTTTCATGTTCACTCATTCTGTATGTTATTTTTAAATATAAAAGTTTATTTAATGCAATCCTTATTAAAATACCAATGACATATTTCACTGATATACAACAAACATTTCAAAAATTTATATGGAACCATAAATGACCCAGAATAGCCACAGCAATTTTGAGAAAGAAGAACAAAATAGGAGGCATCACAATACCTGATATCAAACTATATTACAAGACCACGGTAATCAAAACGGTCTGGTACTGGCATAGGAACAGACACATAGATCAATGGAACAGAATACAGAGCCCAAGACTCTATGGTCAGTCGATATTTGACAAAGGGAGAAGAAGCATAAAATGGAGCAAAAATAACAAACGGTGTTGGAAGATCTGGATGGCTACATGCAAAAAAGTGAAACTAGACCACCAAATTAAAGCATACACAAAAATAAACTCAAGGTGGTTAAAACAGTTAAATATAAGTTGCAGCACCATAAAAGTCCAAGAGGAGAACATAGGCAGGAAAATCTCAGATATTCCACACAACAATATTTTCACAGAGATGTCCCCTAGAGCAAGGAACATAAAGGAAAGAGTAAATAAATGGAACTTCATCAAAATAAAAAGCTTCTACAAAGCTAAAGAAAACATCAGCAAAATGAAAAGGGAACCAAACCTATTGGAAAATATATTCACAAATGATACCTCTGACAAGGGTTTGATCTTCAAAATATATAAAGAACTTACACAACTCCACTCCAGGAAGACAAGTGAATTAAAAATTGGTCAAAGGACCTGAACAGACACTTCTCCAAGGAGGACATACAGAGAGCCCAGAGCCATATGAAAGGATGCTCAGCATCACTTGCCATCAGAGCCTAAGTCTCTTAGACTTTGTATTTCCTTCCAAGTCTCTCCCTATTAGGGTTGGGGATTCCCTGTGCAGGACCAAGTCCCCTGCTCTGAGAGGGAAGGAACACCTAAGCTGTGATTTGTGTCTGTTCTCTCCTCTGTTGCAGGTGCCTCACACAGAGTATTTCCCCCCAAACTTATAAAACTTCTTACAAAAAAAAAAATCTCTTACCAGATGGTACAAATCATCCTCTGTACTCCTTGGCTTCAAAATTTCACATCAGCTGAGATTCCATTGATTGTTCATGTCACTTGTCAGAAGACCAGCCAACAATCAGTGCTGGGGGCACAAGCAAGTGGGCTCAGCTTCCACCTACTCAGCTACCATCTTCTTCATATAATTTTACATAAGTTCTGTTTATATCTACCTGAGTTAGTGTATTATGAGACATGTCAGAGGATTTTGTCAAAGGCTTTTTAACATTTATTTATAAAATGATACAATTTTATTGTTGTACTAAAATATATTTATATAAAATTGATGACCTTTGCACTTTTACTTTATCATGCTATATTATTCTTTTGATATATGTTTAAATTTTGACTGCTAATATTTCACTGATTTTTTGGCATCAACATGAAATTCTGTTTTGCTTTAGGTTGTGGAAGGATGCCAAACACAATTATAGTCATGGTAACAACAAAGTATAATGGACAAGGTAATAAGTATATTCTTCACATCTATCAAAGAACAATAGATGCATAGACGCCTTTATGAGTGTAATTCCCAAGAGGTCTGGCGTCTTCATATGTGAGCAATAAGCAGTGGTTTCTCTCAGACAATAAGATAACAGTCCAGATGGATTATAGATAGGTCTTGGAGGTTCAGAGAATGTGTATAACAATGTGTGTGCCATATATAAAAAAGACTACTAAGTAGAGGTAAAACAAGATTTCAAAACTATACAATGGACTGGAATAAAAAAGATTTTCAAACACAAAAATAAATTGTTCAGTCTAGCAGTCTGACCATCCTCTACTCCTCAATGGGAATTTTGCTAAGTAAATTGTAGTTAAAGTAAAGCTTGAAGTTAAATAAAGATGTTATATGATTGGGCAGTTCAGTTATGCTTATATTCCATGGACTTGTTGAAGTTGAATCTAAATTTGAACAAAAACTGAAGTCATAACTAAACTTATTATAAGCTCAAATGTTGACAAGATCAAACATAGCCTCTCAGCAGGTGAAGTTATATGTTGAATTTAAGGATAATAGGAGAATTTTTTAAACTACATTTAAAACCACCAATGTCCCCCTGTAAACTGGAAGGTCACGGGTTTGATTCCCAGTGAAGGCACATGACTAGGTTGTGGATTTGGGGCACATATGAGAGGCAACTAATTGATGTATCTGTCTCATATTGATGTTTCTCTCCCTCCCTTCCCCTGTCTCTAAAATCAATAATTATGTCACAGGTGAGGGAATAAAAAACACATTGTAGTTAAAATAGTGTCCTAGAGCCTGCTCAGGAAAACATTTTTTGAAATCAAAATGATTATTCTCTTAGTTAGTCACTTGACAGAGAAAAGAACTTACATTTTCTAGCTAACAGACATATATATCTCCAAACAAATGTATTATATTTTAGTCTCTATTGTTATTCAATGGACAATTTCAAGCATAGGATCAGCACCTAAGAGGCATATAAAAAGGTAGAAAATTTTGCAATTAAAAAATAGGCAACAGAAGAGAATCACTGTAAGTGACACAGATATTGGAGTTAGCAGTCAAGGAACTTAAGAAGCACTATTAAAACACAGTAGTAGTAGAGAGATCAAGCAAAAAGGTATGACTCATGGACATGGAAAATAGTGTGGTGGTTGTTGTGGAGGAGGTATAAGGGGGCTAAATGGCAATAGAAAAAATATAATGAATATAAAAATAAATTTCAATATTCATAATTCAAAAAATAGTAGTGACTTTACAGTAAAAGATGGGTAGAAAATGAATGAACATATAGGATACATTAGGAGTGATTGGAAAACTCCTCAAGAGAAGAAATGGGAATTCTAGAAATGACACATATATGCAGTGAAAAAAAATTTCATATTATCAACAGACTGTATATCAAAGAAGAAAAAATCAATGAACTTAAAGTCAGGTCATTAGAAATTTTTCAAAGTGAAACACAATGAAGAACAGCAGTACTGAACAGAGCATCAGTGGCCTGTGGATAATACCAAATAGATGATTCTGTTATTCTTTTCCAGAAGAGGAATTTTCATGAGATCCTAAAGTAGCAGGCACTCTTATGTGAAGATAGGCAATTGCTAGATATGATTACAAACACAGAGATGCCAATGGGTTCCAACTTGTCCTTTTTCTACTCTGCTTTATGTCTAGTTCTTCTTCCTAAGTGTTGGTCCTGTTGGTCAATACAGGTCCCAAGACTACAGAGGGTAAAGATTTCTCCATCAGGCACTCATTTGTCATTCTACCTTGTGGAGCTTTACATTTCTGGCTTCTCTAATTGACTGATGAGGCCAGTGATATTATCATGATTGTTTGTAGACCTTCATTACCCAAATCTCCCAAGATTGTATAATGTTAATTTCTATAATAGATGGAGTATAGATAGGCCTTGGAGGTTCAGAGAATGTGTATAATAATGCATGTGCCATATATAAAAAAAGACTACTTTATCCCATAACTCATGGTGTTTATGTTTTTAAATTTATTCTGACTGATACTAATTTTAAATTTTCTGTTGACTTAAACCCATAAGTAATTAAAAAAAATTCTATCATTCTAAATTTGGGTAGTTTATGATTGGATCCCTAATGAATTTCATTTTTTCAGAGTTACTTACTTCATCCTGACAAGATAAATTTGAGCCATAATTAAAACATGCAAAATAATCACTTATGTTCCCTATATCATCTATAGATTTCAGGGTTGCAAGCTAAGTAATTACTGAAAATAATGATGAAACATATTCTAGTATTGTGCTGTCCTACTATATATCTCTCTAAATTGACATATTTATATTATTTACTTATTAGTATAGTTACCTTCAAATACAAATAATTATAAACCTCAATGTGCAGAAACTCTGTTTTTTCATATTGTGTGAATGTAAACATAATATAAAACTTACTGTTTTAACCATTTTTAAGTATACTATTCAGTACCATCAAGCACATTCACAATATTGTACAATTATTACCACTACACATTTATAGAACTTTTTATCATCACAAACAGAAAGCCTGAATCTATTAAATAATAACACCCACATACGCTATGCCCTGGCCCCTGTCAACTTATATTCAGTTTCTATCTTTATGAATTTGCCTATGCTAGGATTCTCATATAAGTGGAATCTTAAAATATTTTTCATTTTCTGTTTGGCTTATTTCTTTCATCATAATGTTTATAAGGCTTATCCATTATGTAATATATCAGAGTTTCATTGATCTTTAAGGCTAGATAATATTCCAATGTATATGTGTATATACCACATTTTGCTTATTCATTCATTGTTGATGAACATTTTTATTGTTTCCACATTTTGATCCTTGTACTTGTAAAAACATTAGGATACAAATAAATGTTTGAGATCCTGATTTTAAATCTTTTGGATGTATGCCTAGAAGTGGAATTGCTGCAATCATATAGTAATTAATTCTATATTTATGTTCTTAAAGAACTGCTAAACTGTTTTCCACAACTGCTGCACTATTTTTCATTCCTACCAGCAAAACTCAAGTGTTATAGTTTCTCCACACTCTTGCAGATGTTCATTAATTTTTGTTTTGTTTTGATTTGGGATTAGTGGATTTGAAGTATAATCTCATTATACTTTTGACTTGTGTTTCCCTAATGGGTATAGATTTTGAGGGTATTTTCACGTGCTTATTCACAATTTATATGTCTTCTCTTGAGAAATATCTATTTAAGCCTATTGACCATTTTTTGAATTGAGTTTTTGTTTATTGTTGTCTGAGATAAACATAGTTACTTATACATTCTGTATATTAATTCCTTATCAGATATTTACTTGCCAAATAGTTTCTCTTATTGTGTTGTCTTTTCATTCTCTTAATAATGCTATTTGTTGTACGGAAGTTTTTAATTTTGATGAAGTCCAATTCACTTATTTTTTTGTTTTTGCTGCCTATTGTTCTTATGTCATAGCCAAGAAATCATTGCCAAATCCAATGTTTTGAAGCTTTTCCCCTATGAATTTTTCTAAGAATTTATAGCTCTAAATCTTAACTTTAGACCTGTGATCAATTTTGAGGTAATTATTTATATGATGTAAGGGTTAATTTCATTATTTTGCATCTGGATATCCAGATATCCCACTACTTATTAAAAGGAGATCATCTTTATCAAAATACATGAGCCACGTATGTGAGGGTAGATTTCTGGGTTATCAGTTCTATTTTGTTGGTCTATGTCTGTATTCATGTAAGCACTATACTTTATTTAATTTCTAGTAAGTTATGAAATCAGGAAGTGTGAGAGCTCTGTTTTTCATTTGGTCATTAAATGAATCTATTAAAATTAAAGAACTAAAAATATAATATCTGAAATAAGCTGTATAGTCTTACCAGCAGACATAACATGACAAAAGAAGGGATTCTTAAACTTAATGCCTGGTCAGTAGACATCACTAAAACTGAAGGTCAAGAAAAAAAGAAAATAAATGAGTGGTTGATACCAGTATGGGATTAATATCAAATGATTTAATACATGTGCAATTGGATTATCAGAGGTGACGTAAAGCAATGATAAGGAAGATGAAGTATCTGAAGACTTAATAGTCATATTCTCACAATTGGAGAGACAGAAAATACAAATCTAAAAATTTCAACAAACCAAAAAACCAAGGATAGAGAGACAACCTTTAAGACATAGTAAAAAAATACTGCTTTCAGAGAAGTAATAATAAGAAACATTGTTGACTTCTCATTAAAAAAAGTGACAACCAAAAGACAGTAGAATAAAAATTTTTAAATGTTTTAGGGAGAAAATACCTGCAAACTCAAAATTCAACATACAGCAAATGTATTGTGCAGAAATTATAGAAAAATTATTAAGACATAGTCAAATAAAAACTGAGAAAATTTCTTTCTAGCTGACTTCAATTAAAAATAATCTTGAAAGGAAAGTTTCAGCTTGAAAGAAAAAGATCCAAACATTACCTTGGATCTATAACAGTTCATGAAGGAAACTAGATATGTTATTTATATAGGTAAAATGAAATAATATTTAAATAACATTTAAAATGTGAATATAAAATGAAAAGTAACAAATGTATATTTTGAAGATTGTAACATGCATATTTGCATATAAGTATAGGATAAAATAGTAAATATTTCTTAGGGTAAAATGTGGAATAATACAGTCTAATTTTTATATTAAATATAAAGCCCAAAAATATCAATTAATGATATACTTCAATGAGTTAAGTAGTCCTAGAGCCACCAGTGAAAATAAAATTAATAGATTAATATAAAAGCAAATGCGGAGATAAAAAGGAATAGCAAATCATAATTGACTAAAAATAACAACCAGATTCTCCCTTTTGCCTTAAAGAGCTACAAAGCAATGTAAAATGTAAGACAAATTTCCTTTCAGATATTGAAGAACAGGTAACTCTAGATACTGATTTTTGTATGAAGGGAAAAAAACAAGGTAGATGCTAAAAATAAGATAGTTCATTACCTGAATAGAGTTTCAAGGTTACAGTGCAACTAAGGAAACCACAAAAGGGCCTAGCACTCATAATGAATTAAAACAACAAATTTGTGAGTTAAAGGAGGCCAAGGTGACTACAACTTTTGTTTCACTGTACTGGAGAATAGAAAGTTATCCATAGAGAAGTCTTGGGAGTTTCCCCTCAGGTTTTCAGCTGAGTACTAATTAGTACAACATATGATATGAGTGAACTATCCCCAATCAGGGGCCAAACCGCAGAGAAAGAGTAGGCAGAAAATTATTGGAGTTCTAAGAGGGGTAGCAAGTTTGTATTCTACTAAATTGGAGATTTCTCATAATTCATAAGGCATTGGATACAGTCCTCAGAAAGTAATCACATTACTAGTGGGGTCAAATCAACCCTATACTAAGTGTTTTCCTGAGACTTCTCAAAAAAAAAAAAAAAAGAAAAAGAAGCCTCCAAAACATGAAAATGATTATAAGCAACTTAACTACATCCTAGGGTGAGGGGAAGAGGGAGACCACAACCATATTAATGTGAGTGTAATAAAACCCAACACTTACCAATGTATAAAAAATACTTATATTTAATTTCTTGGATTAACAAAAAATATGAGAAAAAATTACCTTGATGAGATTAACAACATATTAGACAATGAATGGGTTAATATGTGTGAACTTGAAGACAAAGCAATCAAAACCACTCAAAATAAAACACAAGGAGATAAAAAAAAAAGATTGAAAGAAACAAAGACAAAGTCAATGGGCCAATTTAATGGAACATTATATATTTAAGAAAGATAAAATAAATATTTTAAAAAATGAGTGGATAATGTCCACCTTGGACAAAAACTAAAACCTACAGAATCAAGAACTCAAAAAAAAAAAAAAATGCAAGCCTGATAAACATAAAGAAAGCCACATCAAAATAAATAATCATCAAATTGCTGAGAAATAAAGAAAAATCCTCAAAAGCAACCACAAGAAAAAAGCCATATAACACAGAGGAATAAACACAAGAATGGCAACTGATTTTTGTAAGAATAAGTGCAATCCAGTAGACAACATAGTGATCAAAGTACTGAAATAAAAATATATCACCATAGGCAAAGTAAACCAGTCAGAGAAAGAGAAGTACCATGTGATCTCACTTATATGTGAAATTTAATGAGCAAAATAAACTAATAAAGTAGAAACGGACTCAGATACGGAGAACACTGACAGCTGTCAGAGGGGAGAGGATTGGGGGGCTGGGTGAAAAAGATGAAGGGGTTAAGCAAATAAAAAACTCATAGATACAGACAACAGTATGATTACCAGAAGGAAGAGCTTGTGGGGGGAGGTAAAAGAGGGTATAGGGGGGATAATTGGTGATGGAAGGAAACTTGCTTGGAGTTGTGAAAACACAATATAATATATAGATGACAAAGAACTGTATACCTGAAACCTATGTCATCATATTAACCAATGTCATTCCAATAAATTCAATAGAATTTTAAAATGCACACAATTGCAACTGAATAAAAATAAATAAATAAATTTAAAAAATAAAATAAAAATTAAAAAAAGAAATTTAAAATAAAATAAAAGCTTGAACTTCAGTGAAACATAACGAAAGTGTTTTCTTACAATCATTTTATTTTTTATTTTTAAGTATTTTTATTGATTATGCTATTAGTTTCTCCAATTTTTCCCCTCTATCCCCCTCCACCCTGCACCCCCAACCCTCCAGCATTCCCCCCCTTATTCATGTCCACAGATTGTACATATAAGTTCTTTGAGACCTCTGTTTCCTATACCATTTTTATCTCTCCCCATCTATTTTATGCCTACCAATTATGCTTCTTCCCTGTACCTTTTCCCCCTATCCTCCCTTCCCCCTCCCCACTGAACTCCCTCTATGTGATGCCCATTTCTGTGATTCTGTTCCTATTCTGGTTGTTCACTTAGTTTTTGTTTTCATAGTTTTTCTTTTCTTTAAGGTTCATTTGTTCATAGTTGTGAGTTTGTTGTCATTTTACTGTTTGTATTTATCTTCTTTTTCTTAGATCAGTCCCTTTAATGTTTCATATAATAATGGCTTGTTGATGATGAACTCCTTTAACTTGACCTTATCTGGGAAGCACTTTATCTGCCCTCCCATTCTAAATGATAGCTTTGCTGGATAGAGTAATCTTGGATGGAGGTCCTTGCCTTTCATGACTTCAAATACTTCTTTCCAGCCCCATCTTGCCTGCTAGGTTTCTTTTGAGAAATCAGCTGATAGTCTAATGGGAACTCCTTTGTAGGTAACTGTCTCCTTTTCTCTGGCTTCTTTTAGGATTCTCTCCTTATCTTTACAACATATCAGCTGTGCCAAGACAAAGAAATATGGCCCAAGTGAAAGAACAGAGCAAAACCTCAGAAAGAGAACTAAGAGAGGAGGAGATCGCCAACCTATCAGATGGAGAATTTAAAGCCCTGGCAATCAAAATGCTCACAGATCTGATTGAGCTTGGTCAAAAAATGAAAAAAGCAAATGAAGGATACCCAAAGTGAAATAAAGCAAAATATTCTTACAATGCTTTTAAAGAGAAACAATGGCATCAGCAGTTTAGAAATGGCAACAGTCCTAGCCACAAGAGCATTTCTAACCTGACTATCCAAGGAGGGCTAACAGCACGTGAAAATTCTCTGGAAACTGCACTTTGACAAGTCATAACAACCTCACTTTGAGTAAAGAAATGTTAACAGTTGTAATGTTAACATTTCTAATAACAATTCTAAAGCTGTAATTTCTAATCGCAGTTCTAATGCTTTTTAACTATCAACAAAATATTTCATGTTAAGCACCAAGTTTTGTTGGAATCCATCACCCTAAGTAAAATTTTAGGACACTTCTTTCTACATAAAGATTCTGAAGTTAGGGTAGGGAAACTGGGAGGATGGGAAACAAGAAATGACATTTTTACTGCTGCTTCTACCCACCCCCCAGAGCTTGTTTGAATATTTTTGTTTTTTTTAAACTATATGAATGAAGTACATAGTAAAAAAATAAAATTAAAAAAAATCTACATATGGACAGTTCCTAGGAGTTACAAATACTGTCTAAGTCTAATACTAGTCTTAGATATCTTTTGGAGACCTGCTGACACATTGCTTTTTTGTAATTGTCTTAATTGTGGTAAAGTTACATACAGTGAGTTGCATTGATCTTGCACGTAAGATTGAATGACTGAGAAATGTATGCATCTGTGTAGCTGGATATCTCAAGATGTAAAGTCAAGATGTAAAATAATCCCATCACCCCAGAAAGTTTCTTTAAGCTTCTATCCAAGTCTATACCAACCCCCAATAGGCAACCTGTATTCTGATTTCTATCTCCCTAGATAAACTTTCCCAATCAAAGGAATCATATAGGTGCTCTTTCCTGCACCTGGGTTATTTTGCTCAACAATTTTTCATGTTTTGTTAGGTCTGCTTTCTTTCTTTCTTTCTTTCTTTCTTTCTTTCTTTCTTTCTTTCTTTCTTTCTTTCTTTCTTTCTTTCTTTCTTTCTTTTATAATACTGAGGAGTACACCATTGCATGCATGCACTATGATTTACCTATTTCACTGTTTGGACAATTATGTTTCTTCAGGTTAGTTAATATTACTACTAAACCTTCTATGGACATTATTGTGAAAGTCTTTTCTGGACATATGTATTCATTGCATTTGGATGAATATCTAGGAGTGGAATTGTTGGATAATGCAGTAAATATACATATAACATTGTAAGAAACTGTCTGGCCGTTCTCCAAATTGGTTTTACGATTTTGCACTTCCACAAACAATGTACAACTGTTCTGCTTGTTTCACATGCCAAAATTTTGTGTAGTGTTTTTGATTTTTACTTATTCTAGTGGGTTTGAAATGACATCTCAATGTGATTTTAACATGAATTTCCCTGCTGTTTAATGATGTTTAATGCCTTTTCATGTGCTTATATACATATCCTGTTTTCTTATATGTAAATTTACACTTTTTGAAAACTTTAAGTATTGGGTTGTTCATCTTTTAATTATTGGTTTATTGAAGATTTTTATATACACATGATACAAATACATCAGATATATATGTTGCTGTTTTTATCAGTCTGTGGCTCACTTTTTTTGTTTTAGTAATGGTGTTTTTGATGAATAAAAGGTTTCAACTTTAATGACATAACAAATTTAAATAAAATAAAATAAAAATATATCAACATACAATTCCATACCTATGAACATATAGCTCAAAAATGTTAAATAATTTTTATATCTACCTAGGTGAGAGAATTAATGGCCAGTAGAATCATAGTATGCACGAAATGTTAAAAAAAAAAATCTTCTCAGGCAAAAGAAAAATGATACCAGATGAAAATCAGAATCTATACGAAGAACTGAAAGACACTGAAAATGATAAATATGTAGGTAAATACAAAATTTTTGTTTTCATTTTTAAATATCCCCACAAAATAATAGACTGTCTAGACTTCCAGCAAAAATTGAGGCATAGGTAGATATGCTTTGCTTCCTTGCACAACAAAAAGAAGGACAACAACCCATTTAAAAGCAAAAATCAACCAGAACTGCCAGAAAACTGAACTGTATATAGGACCAACAACCAAGGAGTTAAAGGAGAAACATTCATCAACACTGGTAGGAGGTACAGAGGCAAAGCCAGGAAATCACAAGAAGGAGGAGGTTGTCAGACAAGGGCGGGGGAGGTAGCAGATGAGGTGGTGGCTGACAGACTAGACTATCCCACATTCATGTGGGGATAAACCAGAAGGAACAATTGGGGAGTGAGACAGACTGCACAACCCAGGGTTCCAGCATGGGGAAATAAAGCCACAAAACCTCTAGCTTCAAAAACCTTTGGGGATTGTGGCAGTGGGAAAAACTCCCTGTCTCACAAGAAAATCTGTTGGAGGGAACCAAGGGATCCTAGAACAAATCCTCCAACCCAGGAATCAGCAATAGAAGGGCTCAATTCACTTGTGGGTAATGGGGGGATGTGACTGAAAGCAGGGCAAGAGGCGAGCAAGTGGAACTGTTCCCTCTCTGACAATTCCCCTACATACAGTGACAGAATGAAGGAAAGTGGGTTGCTCTGTCCTGATGAATACCTAAAGCTCTGCCCCTTAAACATAACAGGTGTCCAGAGACAAAGAAATACAGCCTAAATGAAAGAACAGATCAAAACTCCAGAAAAAGAACTAGGGGATGAGGAGATAGACAACCTATCAGATGCAGAGTTCAAAACACTGGTAATCAGGATGCTCACAGAAATGACTGAGTAAGGATGCAAAATAGAGGAAGAAGTGAACACTATGCAACGTGAAATAAAGAAAAATATACAGGGAACCGGCAGTGAAGGGAAGGAAACTGGGAATCTAATCAATGATTTGAAACAGAAGGAAGAAATAAACATTCAACCAGAACAGAATGAAGAAACAAGAATTACAAAAAAAAAAATGAGGGGAAGTGTAGTAACCTATGGGACTACTTTAAAAGGCCCAACATCCAAATCATAGGGGATACAGAAGGAGAAGATGAAGAGTAATAAATTAAAAACTTATTGAAACAAATAATGAAGGAAAACTTCCCCAATCTGGAAAAGGAAATATACATGAAAATCCAGAAATCTCAGAGAATCCCAAAGAAATTGGACCAGAGGAGGAACACACCAACACACATCATAATTAAATTACCCTCAATTAAAGGTAAGGAGAGGATCTTAAAAGCAGTATGAGAAGAGGAGAGCAGTACCTACAAAGGAGTTCCCATAAGACTATCAGCTGATTTCTCCAAAGAAACCTTGCTGGAAAGAAGGGTCTGGAAAGGAGTATTCCAAGTCATAAAAGGCAAGGACCTACGTCCAAGGTGCCTCTATCCAGCAAAGCTATCATTTAGAGTGGAAGGGTAGATAAAGTGCTTCCCAGATAAGGTCAAGTTAAAGGTGTTCATCATCATCAAGCCCTTATTATACAAAATGTTAAAGGATCTTATCTAAGAAAAAATAGAAGATCAAAATTATGAAAGGTAAAATGACAACAAACTAACAAGTATCAGCAATTGGACCTAAAACAAAACAAAAACAAAAACATACTAAGCAAACAACTAGAACAGGAACATAATCACAGAAATGGAGATCACATCATGGGTTATAAGTAGGGAGAGGGAGAGGGGACTATGGTTGAAAAAGTACAGGGAATAGCAAGCATAAATGGCAGGTATAAAATAGACAGGGGGAGGTTAAGAATAGTGTAGGAAATGGAGAAGCCAATGAACTTATATGTACAATCCACGGACATGAACTAAGGGGTGGAATGCTGGAGGAACGGGGCTGCAAGCTAGAGGGGGATAAAGGGAAGAAAAAAATGGAACAACTGTAATAGCATAATCAACAAAATATATTTTAAAATAATAGACTGTTTAAAGTATAAATATTGTGTTTTAGAATATTGATATATACACCATTTGTAGCAAAAATACCAAACATTTGGGGAGAGGAAATGGAAGTATACTGGGCTAATGTTCTTATAGCACACATAAAGTGATGTATTATATTAACCGAAATTAAAAAAAATAAAAGTATATTTTTAAATTCTAAAAACAAATTTAAAAATAAATAGTTGTGTATAATAAGTAAAGCTGGGACATCTGTAAATATTGGAGCCCAGACATAGCCCTCAATACAGAACCACAGAAAGGTAAAAAATGAAGCCCTGCCTCCCTCTGCCTGCAACATCCAGGAACACCAGCATAACCTACTTGGTGGGCTCAAAATCAGCAGGAGCCATTGATTTTGCACTTTGCTATCCTAAAGAACTTGCATTTTATTTTTTACTTTTTATTTTTTGTTATTATTATTACTTTTTTCATTTCTCTTCCTTCCATGTAGTTTTCTTTGTTTTGTTAGTTTGATTTCATTGTTTGACTGGTTTTCTTCCTTCTCCCTTTCATATTGCATTTTAATTTCTCTTCCTTCACTTCACTCATATTCCTATAACACACTACTCTTCATCTTTCACTTTTTATTCAGATCATATATTTCTTGTCATATTATTGTTGTTCCCATTCCCACACAGCACCCTTTCCTGGTCTTGGTCCATTTTACTATCTTCCTGAGATTTATTACTGTTGTGTTTAACTTCATTCTCTTGCACACTATGCCAAGTTTCTATCCCTTACTCTCACTGTATCTCACCATCTATAATAGCATAAATGCCCTGCTTTCTGGAGTCAGGTTGATTTCTTTTTCCTCTCTTACAAGAGTTGTATCTCTTTTTTACCTTTGGAAAAAAGTGGCTATTTGGATAAAATATCACGTTAATTCCTGTACTTTTCCAAAGGATCTCCTATCTGTTCTCCACTTGTTGGTACTTTAAATCCCATAGAATACCCTACCACTATCATAATCCACTACTCCTTAGGCCTGCCTCAGAGCACATAAAAGATAAGGTTGGAAATGGAGGCAAGCAAACTATCTGATATAGAATTCAAAACAATGGATATAAGGATGCTCAAGGAACCCTCAGATAACTACAAAGAAATGAGTGAGAACTACAACAGTATGAAAAAGGAAATAGAAACCATAAACAAGATCAGGAAGAATGAACAATTCAATTTCTGCAGTAAAAACACACTAGAAGAAATTACAAGCAGGCTGCATGAAGCAGAAGACTGAATTAGTGGGCTGGAAGACAAAGTATAAAGAAATACCCAGGTAGAGAAGCTGCATGAAAAAAGACTTAAAAAATTTGAAGATAGCTTAAGGGAACTCTTAAGAAAACATGAAATGCAACAACATTTGAATAATATGAATACCAGAAGGAGAAGAAAAGGAGCACAGGATAGAAACTTTGTTTGAAAAAATAATGACAGAAAAATTTCTGAACTTAGAGAGGGGTAAAACCGTACAAGTTCAGGAAGCACCAAGAGTCCAAATCAAGATGAACCCAGAGAGGCTTGCCGAGTTTTAAAACATAATTAAAATGCCGAGTTTTAAAGACAAAGAAAGAATCTTAAAAGCAGCAATGAAAAAACAGCAAGTAACATATAAAGGAGCTCCGATAAGGCTACCCGCTGATTTCTCAACATAAACACTGTGCTAGGAAAAAATGGCAAGAAATATTCCAAGTAATGAAAAGCAAAGGCCAGCAACCAAAACTATTCTACCCAGCAAGGCTCTCAATTAAAATAGAAGGTGAAATAAGGAGTTTTCAAGGCAAAAAAGAAAAAAAGGCTTAAAGAATACACCTCCATCAAACCTGCACTGCAGGATATGATAAAGTGACTGCTATAAGAAGAGTGAGAAAGAGAGGAACACAAGTACAAAAGGAGAAAAATGAATAAGTACTGATCAACAATAACCTTAAATATTAATGTATTAAATGTTCCAATGGAAAGATATAGAGTAGCTGAATAGATAAGAAAACATGACCCACACATAGGCTACCAACAAGAGACCCACTTCAGAACAGAAGATTTACACAGACTGAAAGTGAAGGGTTGGAAAAAATATTCCAAGCAAATGGCCAGGGAAAAAAAAGCTGGGGTAGCAATACCCATATCAAAAAAAAAATAGACTTCAAAACAAAAACCATAAAAAGACACATTGAAGAACACTTCATAATACTCAAGGGAAGAATCCATCAAAAATATGTAAACATTGTAAATATATATGCACCCAACATAGGAGCAACCAAATATATAAGCATAATCTTGGAGGATTTATGGAAAGATGTAGACAGCAACACACTTATACTAGTGGATTTTAACACACCATTGTCAAAAACATAATATCAATAAAACATAATATTAATAAGGATATTGCAGCATGGAACAATGCCCTAGGTCAAATGGATTAAACATATATATATATATATATAGACTCATTGCAAAGAAGCAAAATACACATTCTTTTCAAATGCACATGGAACATTTTCAAATATAGACTACATAATATGTCACAAAACATAGCTTCAACAAATTAAGAAAAATTTAAATCATTTCAAGAATTCTCTTGGACCCTAAGGGCCTGAAACTAGAAATCAACCTAAAATAAAAAAACTAAAAATCACTGAAATTCATGGAAATTGAGTACCAGGCTATTAAATAATGAATGGGTTAAAAATGAGATCAATGAAGAAGTCAAAAAGTTTCTGGAAACAAATGAAAATGAACATGCAACAGTCCAAAACTTATGGGTCACAGCAAAGAGAGTCTTGAGAGGGAAGTCCACAGAGATATAGATCTACCTAAAAAAGACAGAAACATTTCAAATAAACAACCTAACACTACATTTACAAGAACTGGAGGAACAGCAACAAAGAAAGCCGAGAGTGAGTAGAAGGAAGGGAATAACCAAGCTCAGATCAGAATTGCACAGCATAGAAACTAAAAGAGCAATTTAAAGGATCAATAAATACAGGAACTGGTTCTTTGAAAAGATAAACAAAATTGACAAGCCTTTCAACAGACACACAAAGAAAAAAAGAGAGGTCCCAAATAAATAAAATCAGAAATAAAATAGTAGAGAATTCAAATGATAACACAGAAGTAAAAAGGATTGTAAGAAATTACTACAAACACTATACGCCAAGAAATCTGAAAACCTGGGTAAAATGGACAAATTTCTAGAAAAGTGTAATTTCCCAAAAGAGAATAAAGAAGGAGGAGAAAGCCTACACAGAATTATAACAACGGGTAAAATTGAAGCAGTAATCAAAAAATTTCTGGCACACAAAAGCCCTGGACCCAATGGTTTCAAAGTAGAATTTTACAAAACATTTCAGGAAGATCTAACCCCTATCTTTCTCAGACTATTTCAAAAAATCCAAGTAGAGGGAAGACTGTCAAACTCTTTTTATGAAGCCAGCATCATCCTAATCCCAAAACCAGATAAAGACACAACAAAGAAAGAAAACTACAGGCTAATATCGCTGATGAACATTGACGCTAAAATCCTTGGCAACATATTGGCCAAATACATCTACCAATACATTAAAAAGATCATACACCATGATCAATTGGGGTTCATACCAGGAATGCAAGGATGGTACAGTATTTGCAAATCAATAAACATAATACACCACATAAACAACAACAAAGACAAAAATCACATGATCATATCAATAGATGTGGAAAAAGCATTTGATAAGGTACAGCACCCATTTATGATAAATAACACTCAGCAAAGTGGGAGTAGAGGGAGCATTCCTCAAGATAATAAAGGCCATATATGAGAGACCTACAGACAACATCATACTCAAAGGGCAAAAATTAAAACTTTCCCACAAAGGTCAGGAACAAGAGGATTTCCATTTACACCACTTCTTTTCAACATAGTATTGGAAGTCCTAGCCACAGCAGTAAGACAAGAAAATGAAATAAAAGGTATCCAAATTGGAAAGGGGAAACAAAACTGTCATTGTTTGCAGATGACAAGACAGAGTACATAGAAAATCCTATAGACTCCACCAGAGACCATTCAACCTAATTAGTGAATTTGGTAGAACAGTGGTATAAAAAGTCAATATTCAGAAATCAAAGGCATTTTTGTACACTAACAATGAAATATCACAAACAGAAATAAGGTGAAAAAACCTCATTTGATATAACAAGAAAAACAAAGTTGCTAGGAATAAACCTAACCAAGGAGGCAAAAGGCCTGTACTGAGAAAACTACACAACACTGAAGGAAGAAATTAAGGAAGACACAAACAAATGGAAGCATGTACCATGCTCATGGATTGGAAGAATTAACATCATCAAAGTATCCATAATACCCAAAGTGATTTATAGATTAAATGCAATCCCTATTAAAATACAAATGACATATTTCACAGATATAGAAAAAAACATTTCAAAAATTTATATGGAACCATAAACAGCCCCAAATTGCCACAGCAATTTTGAGAAAGGAGAACAAAGTAGGGGGGGATCACAATGCTTGATATTAAACTATATTACAAGGCTACACTAATAAAAACGGTATGGTCCTGGTATAATAACAGACACATAGACCAATGGAAGAGATTAGAATGCCCAGAAATAAACCCAAGTCTCTATGGTCAATTAATATTTGACAAAGAGGGCAGAAGCACAATGTTGAATAAAAATAGCCTCTTCAACAAATGGTATGGGGAAATCTGGACTACAAAAAAAAAAAAAAAGGAAATTTGATCAACTACTTACACCATAACCAAACATAAATGCAAGGTGGATAAAAGATTTAAATGTAAGTCATGACACCGTAAAAGTCCTTCAGGAGAACCTAGGCAGGAAAATCTGAGATATTTCATGCAGTAATATTTTCACTGAAAAGTCCCCTAGAACAAGGGACATAAAGGAAAGAATAAACAAATGGGATTTCATCAAAATAAAAAGTGTCTGCACAGCAAAGAAAACAGCATTAAAATAAGAAGACAACCAACTGTATGGGAAAACATATTTGCCAGTGATACCTCAGACAAGGGTTTGATCTAAGAACCCACATGACACCACTCTAGGAAGACAAACACCCAATTAAAAAAATGGCATCGGTCTTGAAGGAGGACATCCAGAGTGCCCAGAGACATATGAAAGGATGCTCAGCATCACTAGCCATCAAAGAGATGCAAATTAAAACCACAATGAGATACCACTTCACACCAGTCAGAATGGCCATCATAAACAAAGCAACAAACAACAAGTGTTGGAGAGGTTGTGGAAAAAAGGGAACCCTAGTGAGCTGTTGGTGAGAATGCAGAGCAACCACTATGGAAAACAGTATGGAATTGCCTCAGAAAACTAAAAATGGAACTTCCTTTTGAACCACCAATTCCACTGCTGGGATTATACTCTGAGAATCCTAAAACACCAATCCAAAAGAACCTATGCACTGCAGGGTTCATAGCAGTACAATTTCCAATAGCCAAGTACTGCAAGCAACCTAAATGCCCACCAGTAAATGAGTGGATCAAAAAGCTGTGGTACATTTACACAATGGAATACTACACAGCAGAGAGAAAGAAGGCACTCCTACCCTTTGTGAGAGCATGGATGGAACTGGAGAGCATTATGCTAAGTGAAATAAGTCAGGTGATGAAAGAGAAATACCATATAATCTCACCTACAAGTTAAACCTAATCAACAAAACAAACAAGCAAGCAAAATAAAACCAGAAATATTGAAATTAAGAACAAGCTGATAGTAACCAGAAAGGAGAAAAGGAAGGGATAATGGGGGAAAATAGGGAAGGTCCACCAAAGAACATGTATAAAGGACACATGGACAAATCCAGAAGGGGTAAATTTGAGGGTGGGAGGTGGGGGTGGTTGGGGTGGGGGAGTGTTCAGGGAAAATGGAGACAGCTTTAGTTGAACAACAACAAAAAATAATAAAATTGTAAAAAAATGTAGATATTGTCAGATTGTATATATAAGTAAAAGCTGACTTATGCTAAAATAATAAACACATTTTAAATAGGAAGACACAGGTAAAACAGAAAAAGACATTATACTAACACTACTCAAACAAAAGTCAGAATATATATATTAAAATCAGAGCAAATAATTTCACAAGTGATAAATGATAAATGGGTCAATTCTTTGAAAGTACATGAAAATGTTAAATACCTATGCATTTAAAAAGTGTGTCAATGTTCATAATGCACAGAATAATAAAACTGGAAAAATAAATCTAAAATATAACCAGAGACATTGAAGTTAAGAACAATCTAACAATAGTCAGGGAGGAGTGGGGACGGGACAGTGAGGAGAGGGGATTACAGGAACTACTATAAAGGACACATGGACAAAATCAAGGGGGAGGGTGGAGGTGGGGGAGGGAGGTTGGTTCAGCTGGGGTGGGGTGGAAGGATGGGGAGAAAAGGCATACAACTGTAACTGAATAACAATTAAAAAAAAAGAAATAGTTGAAGATTGTAGAATCTCTCCCTCATTAATTGGTAAAATATAAATAAAAATCAATATATTATATAATAGACTTGAGAAATACTAGCAAATCTTGAACTCATGAAAAAGTAAAAACAAAATAATTATCATTTTCAAGTTCTAATGCAACATCTTCCAAGATATACTATGGTTGAAGTCTTAAAACACGCCTCAAAAGATTTGCAAGGATTGAAATCATGTGATATACATTCTCTATCCACAGGAAATAATTTAGAAATTAATAACTGGGTTCTGAAAACATCCATATACTTGTAAGTTAATCATATTTCTACAAAGCTCATGGATCGAAGGAGAAATGGAGGGAAATTACAAATATTTTGAACTAAAAAAATAAGCATCTAAAAATTTGGGGGATATAGCCTAAAGTTTTTAGAGGAAAACTTACAGAATCCAACATATATATTTAATCAAAAGAAATATCTGAAATGAATGATCTAAGATTCTATTTTAAAAAACAATCAAAAACTTGAAATGTATGGTTAAAAAATGGAAATACTAATTGGTAATGGAAAAATATACAATAAAGATTCAGTGAAAAGAAAAAAGGAAATAAGAACAAAAGTAGAAATCAGTTAAATTAAAAGCACGATAGTGTTACAGAACAGACCTGGGGAGGGTGAACAATATACTATTATGGAAAGGACCCTCCCTTTTCTCTCTGGGCCCCTCCCCCAACCTACTAGGTTCGCCTTGCTCACTGCCAGAGGAAAGACATGTCTCAACACCAGAGACTGGTGAAAAGGAAAGAAATTATTTATTTAAAAGTTATACAGACTTAGAGTAATGACTTAATGTCTTCATTAAAATACTAAAGTCCTTTAGAATACCCACAGATGCACACAGTCCTTCCTTTTCCTTCTGCCCAGTCTTGGGTACCGTATCTCAGGAAAAAAAGTAGAAGTCCGTGATTTGGGCTCCCAGCACCACCAGCTGTGTTGCCGCCACATGGTCCCCACTCTGCTAAAGCAAGGTGGTTCTCTCCCCCTACTCCTCTAAAACTGTGTGGTCCTCTCTCCCCTCCCCCAAAACAGCGTGGTCCTCTCTCTTCTCCCCCAAAACCATGTGGTTCTCTCTCTTCTCCCCCCAAGCTGCATGGTGCTCTCTCTCTACCGTATGGCTGCTGCGCATGGGTTTAAATCCCCGCACCATTCTTCCTCTGTAGCGCCATTTCCCACGCCTCCCACAATCAGCTACACCTGCCAGCATTCCCGTATTCTTCCAGTTTTTCTGGGCTGCCAAAGTAAGTCTGAGCAGGTGTGGCCCCATGGCATGGAGCCAATCTTCTCCAAGCTCTCACGCAGGTGCTGTAACCAGGGGGAGTTGCTTCCCAGTTACATCTTGGGTGGAAGTCACTCCCAGCTCCCTGGCTCAAAGCGTGGGCACAGGTATTTAACATATCCACGAAACCAGTTAAAGGTTATACATATGTTAAATGACAATGCCAGGGGTTAGCTGCAAAGCTGTTGCTGTACAAAACAGCTCTGAATGGCCCCGCTCCGTGTGTCCCTTCCCCCAGCTCAGGCTTGTGGGGGTGAGGACATCCTGTTTATATTTTTCTAATATTTCCTGGACACCTTGAGTTCTGGACCCCATTACAAATCCTTATTTGGGGCCCCCCTCTTGGCTGTACCCTGATACAATAGGACTAGGGGAAAATCAATGAAAGCAACAGCATATTCTTTCAGAAGACCAAAAAAATTGCTTAAACCTTTACTCAGAAGAGTCTGGGAAAATTAGTCTGAGAAAAAAAGAGAAAAGGTACATTTTTCCACTATAAGGAAGAAGAAAGTGGCTATCAATATAGATATTACAAATCTTA
Source organism: Desmodus rotundus (assembly GCF_022682495.2). Taxonomy (NCBI): domain Eukaryota; kingdom Metazoa; phylum Chordata; class Mammalia; order Chiroptera; family Phyllostomidae; genus Desmodus; species Desmodus rotundus. Next base: position 23,139,365 of record NC_071400.1, on the reverse strand, counting down.
AAAAATTAAAATGTTATTTTATGTCAATTATTTGCCAACATTGCTGAAATAAAAAAATTCTTCAACATCAAAAACCCCAATGCTCACAAAGAAAAAACATATGATTTAAATAGCCATATGTGTGTGTGTATATGTATGTATGCACATGTATGTATATATATATATGTATGAACACTGGAAAAATTCGGTCTTTGTTAATATAATGAGAACGGTTTCTGTGACACCAGTGTAACCTGGCAGCCAATGAGAGTGAACTGGAACATGCATGCGTGAACAAGGTAGACACTCATGAGTGAGCAGATGAGTGAGCAGATGACCGGGCATGTGCACTATGTGTTCATTGAGTTCAAAATGACTGAATGAATAGAGCAACAAATCTGCATCAAATTTTGCATTAAGCTTGAACATTCCTCCATGGCAACTATTCAGATGATTCAGAGGGCCACACCTATGGTCAGTTGGTGATTGGCAGCTTTATCATGACACTGTCAGCTCATGTATCACATCTCACATAGAGTTTTTGTGAAACATCAAATCACCCAGGTGACTCAGCCCCCAACCCCCTACAGCCCAGATTTGGAGCCCTGAAACTTCTGGCTTTTCCCAAAAGTAAAATGACCTTTGAAAGGGAAAAGATTTCAGTTAAAGGTGAGATCATACGGTATTTGTCCCTCACTGCCTGGCTTATTTCGCTTAGCATAAAGCTTTCCAGTTCCATCCACACTGTTGCAAAGGGTAGGAGCTCCTTCTTTCTTTCTGCTGCATAAAATTCCATTGTGTAAATGTACCATAGTTTTTTTTTTTGATCCAGAGGGGAGAGGGGAGGGAATTTCAAGGGGAAAAGGGTGGAGGGTTTGCAGGAACAATTATAAAGTACATGGACAAAAATGAGGCGGGGGTGGAAACAGGGGAGGGAGGTGGGGAGGGCTGGGGTTAGGGGAAAAGGCAGAAAACTGTACTTGAACAACAATTAAATTTTTTTTAGAATTAAATTTTTTTTAACAAATGGGGAAGAGATTTCAGACTATCAGTGAGATTCAGTTAAATATGATAGGGTAGCTGATGGCAATTGGGAGAATTGTGTGAAGTCCCAAGGTGCCTACTTTGAAGGGGACTGAGGTGTCATTGTCCTATGTACAATATTTCTTGTATCTTGTATCTTCTTCAATAAATATCTGTATTTTTCATATTACATGGGTGGATAACTTCTGAACAGACTATACACACACACACATATTTAAACCTTTAAATTTGCTGCAAAAATCTTCTCAAAAAGGAAAGTTCAAATGGGTATGACTTGTAAAATGCACTAAACATGTAAGATACTTAATATTCTTTTTATATAAACTCAACCAAAAAATAGAAGAGGTAATATATAATAGGTGTGGAATGAGGTTCAGAAGAGAGTGTAGGCTGAGAAGCCCCAAAACCCCCCACCAGCCTAACTTGGGGGCTGGGAAGAGCATCAGCACGGCAATTGAGAGTCGCTTTGCATTTCAGTAACAGCGGGCAAGCTTTATACTGATGCTAAATAGTTTGCTTGGGTCAGGGCAAGACTTTCACCCATGCTGTAGCTGGGAGGCAGCTACCCTGGTTACAGAGTTTCGAGACAGTTTGCTCCATGCCAGGGGACCATGCCTTCCCAGACTAACTATAGCAGCAAAGAAATGCAAAAAAATATGGGAGTGCTAGCAGGTGTAGCTGATTGTGGGAGGAGTTGGAAATGGGGTTACAGAGGAGTTTCCAGGCTGGGATGGGATTTAAAGAAAAAGGCAGGCTGCCCTTTGTGACTGGACAATGCAGGACCTTGCGGGACCACGTGGGTCAAAAGGGAGTGAAAGGACTCTTGCAGGCGGGCCATAAGGAGGTGCCCTGTGGTTTTAGATTAAGAACTGGAGATAACGGTGACACAACTGATGGTTCTGGGAACCTCAGGAGGCCTGCCTGGCTGAGCATGGATTATTGGGAGGGACCAGGAGAAGTGAGCTGTGGACTTCTGTTTCTTTCTTTCTTTCCTTTTTCTTTTCTTTTCTAATTCTATTGTTATTCAAGTATAGTTCTCTGCCTTTTCCCCCAATCCTCGCCTAATCCCCAGGCCTCCTCACCTCCCTCCCGTTTCCGCCCCCGCCCCCACCCCTCTTTCCTTTTTTTTTTTAAAGGCAGTACCTCTGACTGGCATGATCCGAGACTGGTTTGACTGGGCAAAGGGGGAGGCCGGGACTGTGTTGTGTGGGTGTGTCTTCATTTCTAAAGGGAGTGAGATTTAACGGCAGAATTCCACCATTATTTTAAACCTGTGTAACTTTTGAATAAATAGTTTCTTTCCTTTTTACCAAACTCTGGTATTGAGAGCCACAGTTCTTACTGGCGATGGGCAAAAAGGACCACAGAATAACAGACCCGCAGCGGTGGGGGGGCGGGGGTTGTTTCAATTCTATAAGGTTATGATGAACGTGGGTGCAAATTCTTAACAAGACAGTTGTAACATGAATTCAATAATACATATACAAATAATATATCATAACCAGGATGGGTTTATTCCCAGGATGCAGGTTTGTTTTAAAGATTCAAAGTAAATCAATATACAAACACACTAAAAACATGTAAGTATGATATTTCTAGTGATTGAAAGCATTGAAATTATTAAAATTTATAATAAAACCTCTTAGTAATCTAAGAATAGAAGTAAATTTCTTAAAAGTGACAAAGGAAACTTATAAATGATCTTTATTAAGAACATTTTATTAAGCTTGTATCATATTTAATTGTAAAATACTGAACACATTTTACCTAAGACAAAGAGCAAGACAAAAGTGTCTCTGTCACCACTTTTTTCCCCCCAAGTCGTTAGGGCCCTGCTTTTAATAAACTTTAAGTTTCAGGGTAGTTTTAAATACATAACAATTGCAAACCTACCCAACCCCCAACATCCAGTTTCTCCTATTAGTAATGTCGTTATTGTGGTGCATTTGTTGCAATTAATGAGCCCATACCCATCCATTACAGTTAACTGAAGTCTGCACTGATTCCAGTTTCCTTAGTTTTTGCCTATTGTCCCTTTTCTGCTCCAGGGTCCCACATGACATATAGTCATCACACCACCACAGGTTCCTCTGGGCTGTGATGGTCTCAGAGTTCCTTGTTTTGTGTGACTGTGACAGTGCTGAGGCATGCTGGGTGGGATTGTGCAAACTGTCCTTCTGTTGGAACTTGCCCAGTGTTTCTCTCCTGGTTACTGGGATGATGGTTTTAGGGTAAGACCATGGAGGGAAGTGCCCTTCTCTTTACACCAAGGCTATGTATATTCCTCGTGGCTCACACTTTTCCTGTGACCAGGCTCACGTGGCAGAGGTGTGCTTGTTAGTGTCTCCCCTTCCACCCTGTCACTCTGGAAGAAGTCCACATGTGAAGCCCACACTTTAAGGGGTATGGGCCTTCGTGTGCCTCTCTGCACAGCATTTTGGTGTTCTATGGAGATGTCCCCCCAATCACATAAACACTGAGGGCTCATCGCCACGTGCCAGGTACAGTTCTCAGTGCTTTTCCTGCCTTGTTTACACCTTGACGCCCCTCCATGTGCTCTGCTGCAGCAGGTACCTGCTTGCCTCCACTTACAGGTGGGGCATGGAAGGGCCAAGAAACCTGCCCAATCCCCAAAAGCTGCTGATGCCACTGGTGTCCAAGTGGTCAGCTCCTTGTAATGACTCCCCCTCATCTCTGTGCCCACATTCTCAATGGCAAGCCCGTCTGTGGATGGCCAGCAGGCCTCACCCATGGGGGTCTGTGCCACCAGGCTCTCCTCATTCGGAACTTTCTAATTACAGATGACAAGTGGTTTAATCCAAGAAGAGGAAAAGAAAGAGTTCTGATTGGATGGATCCTTCTCTTAGGAGGCTGCCAGGTGGAAGGAGGGGTGAGGAAAGCAGCTCCTTTGACAGGCACAAAATTCCCCTGTGATCTGAGACAAGTCACCACCTCCTTAAGTCAAGCTCAACCCAAAAGCTGGGTTCGGCTGGTCAGAGAGGCAGGGAGGAGGAGATGGCTCAAAGTTTTGCTGAGTGCTCACCTCAGAAGGGGCGCTTCTGTTTAGCAGAAGTTCACAAATCCTTGTGCCTGCTTTGCCAGAACAGCTTTCTTGAAAAGCAAAGGCTGTCATCCTGTAATTAAATCTGAGACTGTCCCCCGCACCCCCCCATGTTGAGATGAAACCACTTACATAACGTGGCTAAAGATAAGCTGATGAAGAACTGCATTCATTCTGCTTCCAGCCTCTTCTGTGCTGCCTACCCAGGGTCAGCAGGCCAGGGTCACTGTGGACAGCTCTTCTAGGTCAGATTCTTGCCTCTGACCCTCGCTCAGCACAATGCATACACAAGAGCTCAGTGAGAGCAAGAGGCAGGGGGACCCTCTGGTTCAAGCTGGGGTGCTGAAGAGCATCTTGACTGCACACCTGCCTGGTCACGTGGACTGCCAAGCGAGGACTGGCAATCAGAAGTGCTGTCACCACTTTTATTCTGTATTGTGTTGGAGATCCTCACCATTGCAAAACAAGCAAGAAAAAAATGGATAAAAAATTAGAAAATTAAACTATGTTTAGATGACAAAATAGTATATGCAGAAATTCATACAAAACAAAATCTGCAAAACAAAAATATTTAAACCAGCAACTGAGTTTTCCAAGGACAAAGGATACTCAATATACAAAATCAATTTACTTCTATATGCCATCAGCGAATAATCAGAAATAGAATTTTAAAATTTTAAAAATATAATTTACAATAATATTAAAGTCTATTGAAATATTTAGCAATATATTATTAAAATATTTGTATGATGCATAAATTTTAAAACACAAAGCATCGCTTTGAGAAATTAAAGAAGGTCTATTATTTGGAGAGACAATGAGTATTGCTATAAAAATTGTTTATTCATGGTAACAAAAATATCAAACTATAACATATAAGACTCTAATTTAAAAAAATAGAGAAAAATTTAGAGACATTAAAAGTTAGAAAATATTTTGTAAATAGGACATAAATAACAATTTTTACTTCATCAAAATTTAAAATGTTTGTCTTTAACACACACTAAAGAAAATAAAAATGCAAGATATAGACTGCAATTAAGTATGTACAAATCAAAAATTTGATAAGTCCTTGTAAATGAAATGCACAAATGCAAAATATGAAAAAATTAAATTGGGCAAAAGTTCTGAATAGACATTTCTCCAAAGAAGATACACAAATGGCCAACAAGCAAATGAAATGATTCTCAACATCATTAATCATTAAGAAAATATGCACTAAAGAACGAAGATGGTGGCATAGGGAGACACACTGTGCCTCCTCGCACAACCAGAACTGACAGAAAATCAAATGGCAAGGAAGTCTGACACCAAGTAGATAAAAAAGAAACATACATCCAGACCGGTAGGAGGGGTGGAGACGGGCACCAGGGAAGAGAGGACTCACGTGACAGTGAAGGGACCAAGACTGGCGGAGTGTGGGACAAATGGGGCAGGCCGTCTGACCACTAGCAGACCCTGCGGCCCCACATTTGCGCACAGATAAACCGAGAGGGCCGGACTCAGAGTGGCAGAGAACAGGGCAGGCAGAGCAGCGGGTAGCACCCCGCGGCCCCACATTTGTGCATAGATAAACCGGGACGAACGGCGGAGAGCAAAGCAGACCACGCAACCCAGGGCTCCAGCGTGGGGGGAAATAAAGCCTCAAACCTCTGAGTGAAAATACCCGTGAGGGTTGGGGCAGCAGCAGGAGAGACTCCCAGCCTCACAGGAGAGGTCATTGGAGAGACCCACAGGGGCCTGGGGCGTGCACAGGCCCATCCATTCGGGAACTAGCACCAGAGGGGCCCAGTTTGATTGTGGGTAGCGGAGTGAAAGATTGAAATCCAGTGGAGAGTGGAGTGGGCACCATTGCTCCCTCTTGGCCCCTACCCCATGTACAGCATCACAGCTCATCGACCAGCGTTACTCCACCCTGGGAACACCTAAGGCTCTGCCCCTTTAAGTAACAGATGCACCAAGACAAAAAAAAAAAAAAATGGCTCAAATGACAGAACACTTCAAAGCTCCAGAAAAAATACAACTAAGCAAGGAAGAGATAGCCAACCTATCGGATGCACAGTTCGAAACACTGGTTATTGAGACACTCACAGAATTGGTTGAATTTGTTCAAAAACTAGATGAAAAAATGAAGGCTATGCCAAGAGAAACAAAGGAAAATGTACAGGGAACCAACAGTGATGGGAAGGAAACTGGGACTCAAATCAACGGTGTGGACCAGAAGGAAGAAAGAAACATCCAACCAGAAAAGAATGAAGAAACAAGAATTCAGAAAAATGAGGAGAGGCTTAGGAACCTCCAGGACATCTTGAAATGTTCCAACATCCGAATTCTAGGGGTGCCAGAAGGAGAAGAGGAAGAACAAAAAATTGAAAACTTATTTGAACAAATAATGAAGGAGAACTTCCCTCATCTGGCAAAGGAAATAGACTTCCAGGAAGTCCAGGAAGCTCAGAGAGTCCCAAAGAAGCTGGACCCAAGGAGGAACACACCAAGGCACATCATCATTACATTACCTAAGATTACACAGAAGGAGAGAATCTTAGAAGCAGCAAGAGAAAAGGACACAGTTACCTACAAAGGGGTTCCCATAAGACTGTCAGCTGACTTCTCAAAAGAGACCTTACAGGCAAGAAGGGGCTGGCAAGAAGTATTCCAAGTCATGAAAGGCAAGGGCCTACATCCAAGATTACTGTATCCAGCAAAGCTATCATTTAAAATGAAAGGGCAGATAAAGTGCTTCTCAGATAAGGTCAAGTTAAAGGAGTTCATCATCACCAAGCCATTATTATATGAAATGTTAAAGGGACTTATCTAAGAAAAAGAAGATAAAAAATAGGAACAGTAAAAATGACAGCAAACTCACAGTTATTAACAACCACACCTAAAACAAAAACAAGAGCAAACTAAGCAAACAACTAGAACAGGAACAGAACCATAGAGATGGAGATCACATGGAGGGTTGTCAATAGGGGAGTGGGAGGGGGAGAGGGGGAAAGGTACAGAGAATAAGTAGCATAGATGATAGGTGGAAAATAGACAGGGGGAGGGTAAGAATATTGTAGGAAATGTAGAAGCCAAAGAACTTATAAGTATGACCCATGGACATGAATTATAGGGGGGGAATGTGGGAGGGAGGGGGTGGGCAGGATGGAGTTGAGTGAAGGGGCAGAAATGGGACAACTGTAATAGCATAATCAATAAATATATCAAAAAAAAGAAAATATGCACTAAAAAACACAATGAAGCAACATCAAAACTGGTGATATAGGGAGTTTCGAGAGCCACCCCACAACAAAGTCACCTAATATATGAACAATAACTATCAGAATCAATTTTTAAATACTTGGGAATATAGTCAAAGATGTACAGCAACCATGCAAATGCTTAATCAAAAAAAAAGTCATTGTAAGATATCTCTGTTGTGTTTTTTTTAAACTTCAACAAACTTTTACTATAGCTATGTGTTGTAAATGGAAAGTAGTATAACTAAATTATAATTATAAAATAATAAATTTATACCATATTGGAGGTGCTTAAAATTCTGAGGTATAATACAACATTAAATTTATACATTTTATAATTTTATTCAATCTGTGATATATATTTTTAATGTAAATCATTTTCAGATCAGATATCAATTAGTGATATAAATTATGAGATATTTTCTGATGTAGTTCATTGGGAGATGAGTTAGATTTATTAACCTATTGAAACACAAATTACATGAGTTCGATTTATCAACACTCATGAAACTTCACACACTGGCAATGCTATTGAATAAAACATAGCTCCTCTAATTAAAAAAAAAAAATTAAGATACTAAAGAAAGGCAGCAGTATGTAGATTTAGTCTTGCCCCACCTTCCTCTCTGGCATGGCAGAAGCCTTGAAGTTGGCAGCCCAAGTTCCCAGTGTGTATACATGGTCCCAGAGGGAGCCACATGGGCCTCCTTTTCAAAGAATTATGTTTGTTTCTTTTGGTCTTCTTAGGGGTTCCCTGAAGTACAGCTGTAAGATGCTTACAGCTGTTGTTTTGCCTAACTCAGAAATCTCAGGATGGAAAAGCACCTAAGCAAATGGCATTCCCTAAAAAACTTTGAAAGGCTAATGAACAATTTACTGTCTCAGTACTTGTTTAAGTACTTCGTATGTACTTATTTTTAATTAAATTATTAGGAGCCAGGTGGAGGATGCCCCTCTTACTCAGCCTCTTTTTCTGATTCAAGTTGTCAGTTGGTTGAATGAGGCCCACATACATTAAGGAGGGCCATCTGCTTACCCAGTCTATTGAGTCAAGTTTTTCTTAACTTTACCAGAAAAAAGTTATATTTTATTTCTTTTATTTTTCAAGATACTTTACATATATTCTTCACTGTATTTTTCCATTACTGTATACCCCACCTATACCCCCTCTCCTCCTGCAGTCAGCACACTGTTGTCCATGCGATTGGGTCCTTTTTTCTTTTTGCTCAGTCCCTCCACATCCTAATACCATATCCAGAGCTATCAACCTACTCTACATCTATGAGTCTATCTATATTTTGCGTGTTAGTTCAGTTTTTTTCATTAGATTCCACATATGAGTGAAATCATATGGTATTCATCTTTTTCTGACTGGCTTATTTCACTTAGCATCCCTCACTGTGGTTTTAATTTGCATTTCTCTGATGATTAGTGACATTGAACATCTTTTCATATGTCTATTGGCCATCTTTATGTTGTCTTTGTTTTTTTGCTGCTGAGTTTTATAAGTTATTTATCAATTTTGGATATTAACCTCTTTTTAAAAGATTTTATTTATTTATTTTTAGAGAAAATGGGAGGTAGGGAGAAAGAGAAACATCAATGTGTTGTTGCCTCTTGTGTTCCCCCTCGTAGGGACTTGGCTCACAACCTAGGCATGTGCCCTGACTGGGAACTGAACCAATGACCCTTTGGTCCACAGGCTGGCACTCAGTCCACTGAGCCATACCAGCCAGGGCAGTATATTAACCTCTTATCTGAAATATTGACAAATGTGTTCTCCCATTCAGTGGGTTTTCTTTCTATTTTGTTGATGGATTCCTTTCCTGTGTAAAAACTTTTTAGTTTGATGTAGTCCCATTTGTTTATTTTTCATTTATTTCCCTTGCTTGAGGAGATATATCAGACAAAATATTGCTATGAGCAATGTCTGACATTTTACTTCCTATGTTTACTTCAAAGATTTTTATGGTTTCAGATCTAACATTGAAGTTTTTTAATCCATTTTGAATTTATTCTTGTGTGTGTCATAAGATGATGATCTAGTTTCATTTTTCTGCACATATTTCTCTAATGAATAGATCTTCTAGACAGAAAATCAACAAGGAGACAGTGACTTTAAATGACACACTAAATCAAATGGAATTAATTGATATCTACAGGGTAATGGATAGGTCTTCCAGACAGAAAATCAACAAGGAAATAGTCACCTTAAATGACACACTAGATCTAATGGATTTAATTTAATCTACAAAGCATTTCACTCCAAAGCTACAGAATATATATCCTTTACAAGTGCACATGGAATGTTTTCTAGGTTTGACCACATGTCAGGACACAAAAAGAGTCTCAAATTTATAAAGGTTGAAATCATATCCAGGCATCTCCTCTCACCACAATGCTATGAAACTAAAAATTAATCACAAGAAAACTAAAAAATACATAAAGATATGGAAGCTAAATAATATGATATTAAATAATGAATGGGTCAACAATGAAATCAAGAATGAAATTGATTTCTTGAAACAAGTGAAAATAAGAACACAAGAACCCAAAATCTGTGGGACACTGGGAAAGCAATCCGAAGAGGGAAATTCATAGCATTACAGGCCTATCTCAAGAACCAAGAAAAAGCTTAAATAAACACTCTAACTTTATACTTAAAGGAACTTGAAAAAGAACAAACAAAGCCCAAAGTGTGTGGAAGGAAGGGAATAATAAATATCAGAGCATAAATGAGTGAAATAGAGTCTAAAAAAACAATATGAAAGATCAATGATTCCAAGAGCTAGTTCTTTGAAAAAATAAATAAGATTGACACACTTCTAAACAAACTCATCAAGAAAAAAGAGAAGACCCAAATAAATAAAATCATAAATGAAAGAGGAGAAAGAACAACTGAAACTAAAGTAATACAAAGTATCATAAGAAAATATTATGAAAAACTATATGCTAACAAATTTTACACCTGGACGAGGATAAATTCCTGGCAACACACAATCTTCCAAAACTAATTCAGGAAGAATCAGAGAATCTGAATAGACAGATTGCACCTAATGAAATTGAAGCAGTAATAAAAAAAAAATCCCAACAAACAAAAGCACTGGACCAGATGGCTTCACAGGTGAATTTTAGCAAACATTCTGAGAAAAAGTAACACCTCTCCTTCTCAAAGTATTTCAAAAAATTCAAATGTTAATCTCATCCAGAGACACCCTAAAGGATGCATCCAAAATGAAGATTTACCACACATCATCTTCAGCCCCTTCAAGATGACATTTAACATGAACCATCACACCAAGTTAATGATACAACTTCATCTTTCAAATTTTGTATTTATTCCTTTTGCAATCATATTTTTTCTCTGAACATCCTTTATACAGATAAAACAATGACAGTAACTAATGCAGTGTATTCTCTAAAATCTGAGAGAACATTAATTATTTTTGAACTTTTATCTGTTTTCTGTATTATTTCTATTCCCACTGAGGGCTTATAATTGTTTAAAATCTATTATTGTTATATTATAGGTTTTCATTAAATGTCTGCTAATCCATGCTTTCTATTAAAGTTTATTACTGGGGCAGTAAGAAACTGAAAGAAAATTCTATGTGAATAGGTGGTACTTTTAAAAGATAGAATGCACTCCAGGAAAGGAAACATTCAATTGGAAAACTCATATTTTCCAGAAACTGTAGGGTATTTTTTCACTTTGCAGGACATTTTGTTTTGCGTGTCTCACTAAAATATAAATATAGTGGCCAAGGCTACCAGGGCTGATTTTAGGAGCTAAGGGTTTCATGGTTCATATTCAGGTATTCTGCTCGCTTTGCATGGCAACCCTTACTTGTGGTTAACTATGTTACATTAGGGTTTCCTTCCTTTTCCTTCTTTTTTAGTTATAGCTTCTTTTTCTTGTTACGAGAATTTTCAAGATCTTCTCTCTTATCAACTTTCATATATACAATACAGTATTCTTAACTATAGTCACAAGCTGTATTTGCCTGATGTTTCCAAACTACTTGTTTTCTGGTGCATAAAAATAGTAAAAGGGTAGTTATATGGTTGCACGGCGAGGAGTATGAAATCCTGACATCTTAGCTGGTTCTTTTTTACAGACAAAACAAATCCTCCTTTTTTCACTGTCACTTCATGCTTTTCTTATCCTAATTTATTTTTACTCATAGGAAAGAAATATATGAATTTATAAATATTTATCTATTTTCTATTTTTATTGTTTCATTCGTCTGTCTTATTCTGTTAAATATATGCTCTGTAAAGGTAGGTACCTTATCAATATTCCTTTCTAATATATCTTCAATGTTTATAATGGTGCCTGGCACCCAGCATTGTTAAATATATTAGTGTTCTATATATAATGTTCTATTATTTTTGAGGTGATAGTTTTCCAATGAAAAATTGTATGCTTATTTGGTAATTCTTTCAGTCATAACTACCTTGTTATTTTTTATTGGAAATTTGAATGATTATCTCCCTTTCCTCATAATTGAGAAGTTTTACATATATATGTGCATACACACAAACACACACTAATTGGGACTTAGTGAGTTTGTATGGTTGCCTCCTTTAACTAAATTCAGCTGTTTGTTCCTCCATATCTACCCTCCATTTGTCTTTACTCTTCTTAGAACCCTGGAAAACTGACCTCCATTGACTCTATGTACCTGGTCTCCTCCCTTTTCCTCTGGCTTTTTGTTGATTTCAAGCTATAGAAGTCACAAGCAAACCTTGAAGGATAAGAAGAGAAAAATTTTGGAGTTTTGTTCTCCTGGGTTTCTAATGGACTACAGATTGGCAGTGACTGTACTCCATTTTGGAAGGCCACATTTCCCATTAGGCAGCCTACAGGTTTAAACTAATGTATGCAATATGCCATAATATACCATATGTAATATACAGTATACAACATATAATAAAAATAAATTTACAACAAAATAGGAATACATAGCCTTTATGGGCACATGTGATTCACTAGTCAAGTACCATGTTTTAGGCAAAAGAAAAGAAGAAGAAGCCTCAATATCACATAGATTATGCTTCTGGCCATCAATTAATAGAATTATACCTGAATAATTGAAAACTTTTCAAATTATTTATTGCTAAAAACTAAAATACTTGTTACCAAACAGTAATTTTATTAAATAATAGACCACACTTAAAATTATAAAATACCCAAAACTGAATAATGATTTAAGTATGCTATAACACAACCTGTGAAGCTTAGACAAAGTAGGGCTTAAAGAAATTTACAGCCCTATATACACATACCTACAAATGGGGACAACTGTAATTATACAACAATAAAAAAAGGAAAAAAAGGAAAAAAGAAATAATTGAGATGGCAAACATAAATAAATAAACAAAAGTAACAATTGGAAACAGATTATAAAAAAGAAATAGAAATAAGTTTTATAAAATCAAAGAACAAATTTATTAATTAATGAGGCATACTAATATTTGGTAAATGTGAGAATTAAATGTGTTTTGTTTCTTTCAATATAGAAGCAATATTGATTTACCTGATACTGAAAGTAATACATGCTCTTTATAAAACAATAGGATAATCAGAAAAATATAAAACACGGTAATATCACCATTCATTTAACAACACAGTGCTAGCCATTATGAACATCATGCATATCCATCCCTATGTTCATCTGTGTAAATAGATGTGTTGTTTTATTTTACATTTCAAAAACAGATTTATATTGTATGGCCCCCTTTCCATTAATATAGTTCAGTTATTTTCTATATCAGTACCTAAAGCTTTAAAGTATAATTTCAGTGACTCTAATTTATTATGGCTAATTATGTATCGATGGGTATTTAGTCTTTTATTTCTAATCATTTTATATTATGACACTTTAAGAAATTCCTTATGCACATCATTTGTAAAGCTGTAGTTTTATTTTCTTAGGAATATTCATAAAATTCAAATGGTTGATAATTGTCTATGCACAATTTTAAACTTGTGATGCAGAGAAATTGCATCCCAGAAAAATAGTAATTTGCAATATCATAATTAATATTTGCATCCATTTTCTTACAAATTGGCCATTAAAAGCTTAACAATTTGTCATCTTTATGAATCTAATAGGAAACATATATCATATTGTTTCTTTAATTTATTTCTTTATTTTTATTTTTATCTTTATCTTTTGAATTATTTTCAAGCAATTTGTCTACTCTATATTTTGTAATGAACAGTTCTTTTAATTTTAATAATATTTATTATAATAATCACACTGTATTATTATACTGTATATTGTTATATAATATATAATAATTTTGTATAGTGTATATAATAATTATATAATAATAATAAATATAATATATGCATACATGTTCACCAAATACCCCAGCATACAAATAGTTATTTCTATCATTCATTGATCATCCAATATGATATCTCTCTTCATACCTATAGAAAGTGACATTCAGTTAGGAGTAATGAGGAATTGTTCTATACATACTATATTTAAATATAATTATTCCATTAGATTTTATTTAAGTTTACCTAGCATATAGAGTGGATCTGTAAGAATAAATCTGAAGGTATTGCTGAACTTCAAATAAATGTTCCTTCACATTAAGAGATAGTTATTTCTTTTTAAAAAATCCATCTGAATTATTAAGAAAAACAAATAAGAAAAACTTTTCAGAATTGTTTGTGCATAAAAATATTATTATTTTTTGCTTTGTATCCAGCAATCTGTCTAAACCCTCTAATTAATTAATAATTTTTGTAGATTTTTTGTTGTTAATGATCGCATATTCATATTAAATTCTTTCCTTTAATTCTTACGCCATTTGTTTATATTTTGCATACCTTACTGCACTCTCTAGGAAAATTCTTACAACGTTGAACTGTAGTTCTGATGGCAGATCATCTTTTTTTTACTCCAGGTTTTAATGGAATAAAATGTTCCTCTTCTGTGACAGAGACAATGCAAAGTATTTATCAAAACACTTATCTTTTCTGCTTTTTTGTATATACAGAAAATTATTTTCCCAAGGCACTTTGCAGTTAGGTTGAGGATATGTAACTGGATTCTAGCCAAAGGGTATGGGCTCAATTGATGTAAAATTCTCCAAGGCCTGGCCATTAGAAAGAGCTCATGAACCCAGTCTGCTTCCCCTTTCCGTGTGATAATAGAGTCCATAAATTTCAAATGTCAAAGCTACAGCAGGAAAGTAGCCTGAGGGGTACTGTCCTGGAGAGCCACCGGAACTGAATTAGAATTGTCTAAACAAAAATAATGTTTGAAACCACTATAATTCTGGAGATCATTTGTTGCTGAAATATTTTCCTCCTTGAACTGGTTAGAGTAGATTCTATTACCTACAATTCAAATCTGAAAATACATCATCTATTTTTGCTTTCTAACAGGCTGTGTTTTCTTTTGTTTCCATTTATTAAGAATGCTTAATTTTATCCAAAACGTTTTTTCACCTATTGGGTTGAACATATTTTTCCTTCAATTCATTAATGTTGTGAATTATATTACTGGGTTTTCTAATATAAAGTCAGGCTTCCACTCCCAGTAAACCCAGATCTGACGATGATGTATCAACATTTTTATAAAGTGAGAGATTTGTGTTGCAATTGTTTTTATTACAGTTTTTACATCAAGGACTAATATTAATTCCCTTTTATTGCTCTTGGCTGGATTCAGTGTTAAGGTTACACCAGCCCCAATTCTCCATAACAGTTTGTATAAAACATGAATTTGTTATATAGTTGTTACAATTTACTGTATAAACAACTGGGTCTTAATGTTTTCTTTATGAGGAAATTTTAACTTAGTTTCTTCAATGATTACAGAATATTCAGATTTCCTATTTTTAGTCATTCTTGAGTTATATTTTGTAAAAATCTATCAAATTAAACTTTTAAAAAATATTATTATCTTACTCCCTTTAAAATCTTTTCTATAATAGTTTTCTGGGCACTTTTAATACAGAATATAATTTTTTGTCATTTTCCCTGTTTTTTGATCAATCTTCCAGAGGCTTTTAAAATTTTATTAATCTTTCTACAGAACCAGCATTGCTATTCCTTACAAACTAATCTTTGCTTTCTATTTAACATTTTATCTTGTATTGTTTTCAAATTATATTCCTTTTATCTAATTTCTTAAACTGGATCCTTAATTTTAAGCCTCCTAACATTTTATAATACAATATTTGAAGGCTACACATTTTACAATCCATTTTATCTGAAATTTACATTGTTCTGATATGAAATATCATCATATTCAATTCTATGTACTTTCTAATTTTCATCATAATGTTTTCAATGACCAGTGACTTATTAGTATGTTTTAAAATTTTGAATAATATGCTTTTGTTTTATTTTTTTCAAATTTGCATTGAATTGTGGAAAGAATATATGATCTCTACATAATTATTTCTCTGAGACATAATGAGAAATATTTTATGTTATAGTCACGGTCAGTTTTCACAAATAATATATCTGTACCAAAAATGAAAGTGCAGTTTTAGTTGTCAGGTACAGTGTTCTCTGTATGTCCCTACATGTGTATTTAAATTTTGGTAATTGACATTAGACAATTTTTCTACAATAAACAGTTATGACAAATACAATTGGACATATTAGTTAGAATTATTTTATTTATGAGTGACAGAGAAACTACCTAAAAATAGCTTATGCAAAAATAAAAAAATGAAGATTTATTATTTCACATCCTTGGGAGTGGTCCAGTGGTTTAGCTCCAGGAACTCCAGTGTTTCTGATACAGCATCATTGTTTCTCTCCTCTCCTGCTCTATTTGATTTTCTATTTTGTATTTTATTTCTCATTCTCTTTATGTTTACATCTCAGCTTCTTGTACCATAAAGTAGCTTCTTTGTGGCTAGATTTTGAGAAAGAGGACATATCTACATGTACCCATTTGCTTAAGTAATTCATCCACCTGCTTATTAACAAATTGTGTCTACTGTTTATGTATCAGACATTGTTTTAAGTTCTGAATATGGAATGATAGGGAGCAAAAAGAAACACCTCCAGAAAATAATAGAAAAAAAACCCAACCTTGTCCTCAGGAAATATTACAGACTATATATATATATGTATATATATATATTACAGACTATATATATATATATATGTGTGTGTGTGTGTGTGTATACACACTATGTCATACAATAACTATGACAAGCACTATAGAGACATATTTTTAACACAGTGCCAGACAAGGGAAGTTGAAATAATTTTAAAGGGGGTGGTCATGAAAGGACCCATTGAGAAGATAGTAGTTGAGTAAACATCTCAATTCGAGGCAGCTAGTCATGTGAATGTCTAGGGAAAGATCATTCTAAGCAGAGGGAACAGATTATGCAAAACCTCTAAGGTGGGAATTTGAGGTTATATCAATTATTAAGGCAAAAGTTGATGTTGGCTAGGACCAAGGTGATAGCACAGGAAGTGGTGGGAAGTGGTTGAATATTGGGCTCTTTTGAAATTATAGTTAACGAGATTTTATGATAAAACCAAATGTGGGTCTGTGAAAGACAAATCAGTGAAGACACTAAGATGTTTAACTTGGGCAACTGGAAAGAAATAATTACCAGGTACTGATATAGGAAAGACTGTGAGAGGACAACTTTTGAGAGAATATGAAAAGCACTTTGCTTGGGGAAGGTTAAATTTTAGATGCATATTACAAAGTCCAATTGGACAAAAGAGACTACTTCATGGGAGCAGTCTAGGCAAAGAAAGTAAATTTTGGAGACATAAAAATAGAACTCATACTTAAAGCCAGGATACGGGATAAGATAAACAAGGAAGTGCGGTGATAGAGATTAAATTTGTTGTTTCCTTTTGCTGCTGTAACATATTACTCCAATCTTTATGGCTTAAAGTAACATAAATTAATTCTCTTGTAGTTTTGAGAGGCAAAGTTTAAAATAAGTTTTACAGGGCTAAAATGAGAGTGTCAGCAAGGCTGATTCTTTCTAGAGCCTGGAAAAGAGAATCTATCTCTTTCCTCTTTCAGCCTCTAGAGGGTGTCTGGGTATCCCTTGGCAATAAGCCACATCACTCTCATCTTTTCCTCCATCTTCGCATTGTATTGAGTTGGCCAAAAAGTCGGTATGTTTTTTTCCTGTAAAATAAAAGACACATTTTTCATTTTCACCAATAAGTTTATTGATTTGGATATTTTGAGTATGTTGGATATCTCCTGTGTGATATAATGTTGATTGTTCTCAGTGAATGTCTCTATTTGATCACTATCAACTCCAACTGGTCTACCCAACCATGGAGCATCATCCAGCAAGAAATCTCCAACATAAAACTTCACAAACCACTTTTGTCTGGTTCAAGCAGTCACAGCACCTTCTCCATATACTGCACAAATATTTTTAAATTATTTTTATTGTATGTTTTTCTATTACCATTTAGACCCTTTATACCTCCCTCCTCCCCACACACCCTACACACTGATATCCATTTCTCTGAGTCCCTTCTCTTTTTTGGTCAATCCCTCCACTTACTACCCTCCCCCCTTAGCTGTCATCCTGCATTCCATCTATGAGCCTGTCTCTATTTTGCGTGTTAGATCAGTTTGCTCATTAGATTCCACATGTGAGTGAAGTCATATGGTTATTTGTCTTTCTCTGACAGGGTTATTTCACTTAGCATAATGTTCTCCAAGTCCCATCCATGCTGTCCCAAAGAGTAAAATTTTATTTTTTTTATGGCTGAGTAGTATTCCACTGTGTAGATGTCCCATAGTGGTTTTATCCACTCATCTAATGATGGACACTTGGGCTGCTTCCAATTTTGGCGATTGTAAATAATGCTGCAATCAGTATAGGGGTGCTTATGTTCTTTCATATTAGGGTTTGGGGTTCCTTCCAATATCTCAGAAGTGAGATAGCTGAGTCAAAAAGCTAATCCATTTTTAGTTTTCTGAGGAAATTCCATACTGCTTTCCACAATGGCTACACCAGTCTGCATTCCCACCAATAGTGTAAAATGGTTATCCTTTCTACACAACCCTCTAATTTCAACATTGTTTGTAATTATTTTATTTATTCGATTTTGTTTACAATATCTACACACTTTGTTACTCACAATTATTTTATATTTATTATTCTTATATAATAATGTTCTTCTATCCTACAGAAATTGCTTTACTTTATTTCAACCTTGACTTTTTTTTCTCAAATGTGCCCAAATAAATGTTCCCAAATATTTTTTCTGCATAGAATTTATTATTTTGTGAATCAGAAGATGAACATCTTTCATGACTTCTGAAAAATCTTATGCCTTTATCTCTTCAAATAATGTTTCTTTCTTATTTTTTTCATTATATTCTTCTGGTATTCTGATTATATTTTTATCAGTCTAATAACAGTTATAAGATTTTTATCACTGTATTCTTCAACTCCTCCTTCATGTTACTGATGTATGGTAGTTCCATAATGCCTTTTATCTAATTTCCTCAGATACATCATTGTAAAATCTAGTAGCAATCATTCCAATGTCAGCAATCTCTGTGGAACTTATTGTCTTTTTAATACAACTCTCAATAATAGTACCTTATATACCTATGTGTTTTATGATTTAGGTGTTTGTATGTGAGGGAGTAGTGTAATACAGGTACCTTGGAAGTTTTCTTTTAGAAATAATTGAGCATACATTTATTCAGAGAGATTAGTGACCAGTAATTGCTTCTGCCAGATGTTAACCCAGGAAAACTTTAAATTCTTGTCTTGTGTTCCTTGGACCATGCAGATGATATGCTCTGAAATGAAAACATTTATGAGAAATTGCTTGTGGTTTTAGGGAGAATTTTTTCCCTCCTACTCAGGATAATGGTGGAATTAGATGATAATTTTGCTTTTTGCAGGCTTGTTTTTTTTCCCCTATTTTTATATTTTTAGTTTGAATGTAGCACTTAAGAGTGTAGCTTTATGCAAAGTTCTTCATTCTTATTTCATTATATGTGTGGATTCAAGATATTATCTTGTCACTCAAGAAGTCATCAGAACAATAATATACATACACAAGATCCTCATATGTCAAAGAGAAACTCTATGTTATGCTCTTATCTCCATGTTGTCATTCTTTTTAATTTGTCTTATCAGGTTGTCCTCTCTTTGACATTTCAATATGTATATATATGTATGGTGTGTGTGTGTCTGTGTGCAATGGCAAGTAATAGAGTAATATATCACATATAGACATATATACCTTTAAGAATTTATTCAGAATTCTTGAAGCCCTAGAGCCAGGATGTATGTCAAACTAGTCCATTTACTATTTGGTGGTATGTAACTTTATCAATATTTTATTTTAAAATAATGCATGTATACATAATCTATACTTCCACTATATCAGGGAAACTAGTACCTGCAATGGGTTCCCACCAGAAAACCCAAGAAAGTAGACAAAATATATAAGGAAACAATTCTAAGATATTAAAAATAACTCATTAAAGACTGTGATCACTGAGTGAAAGGAAACAAAAATGGTGGTCACTTTTGCTTTCTGCCTTGGGGTGTCTTTCAGACTTTGAGGCAGTGGAAGGGAATCCGAATAAAACATGACAGTCTCACTAGATGAGCAGAAATTTATTGAAGGTGAGTTTTATATAAGAGTGTTGGAAGATGAAGATAGGTATATTTTGATCTTTAGAAATCTGCATTCAATCTTCCCTGATTTTTGTAAACAAATATGAAGCTGTGCAAATATAAAATAAAATTCTATGAAGCTTGCATCTATGTTTATGAGTGAGTGGTCTGAATTTTTATTCCATATATTGCCTATGAATCATTTTTATTTAGAAGCTGTGTATTCAATAAAATGTTTCAGAGCATCCTCTTTTTACCTTACATTAATTTAGTATTAATAGCATTAAAGATTATGAATAAAATTGAATTTTTGAATGGCTCATAGAACTTATCTGGATATATACCTAGACTTAATGCTTATTTATGTCAATATTTTAAATTAAGTCTGTAATTTTTATACATGGTGGGGAATTTCTATTTTAAGATATAATTTAGGGAAATTCATGTTTGTGAAATGAAGTGTAAAATTATTTATATATGACCACCATTTAATTTCTGCTACATCAGCATTTATGACCACTTATTATTCTCCATGGTTTTAAATGTGTTTATTACAAATTTTGATCAATAATTCCATTGTATGTCAATTTATTTTGTATTTATAAAGAATCAAGTCTTTTGTATTTATAAAGAATGAACTCGGGTGGGAAGATGGCGGCAACATAGGTGGGAGCGGAGTCCACCTCCCCTCAACGCCAGGGAAATACCTAGCTGATCTGAGGAGCAGAGCGAACAGCCAACAGTATTCCAGCATATACGAAGATCAGACACCAAAGATAGAGGACACTGAAAGATCTGACGGTAAGAAGAGTGCTCAACAATAAGGTCCCCGGGACCCGGGACCGCGCGGTACAAGGGCGGCAGAGGCGCCAGCCCTGGCACAGGGGCTGCGGCAGGAGTCTTGGGAGAGGGCCAGGCTGCGCTGTGAGCAGCCAGGTGCTTGATTGGACCAGGGGGGCTTGAAAAGGAGGAATTTCTCAAAAAGAAAAAGAAAATAGAGACACTCAGGGGCTAATTAGAGAACTCTCGGTAGTAGCCGAGGCCCCTGGCGCCCCTCCCCCTCCACCCCTGGACTGCTACGCTCACCTGAGGTCCGGTCGCGCGCGCGCGCGCGCGCGCGCGCAGATTAGCCAACGGGACCCACACTTGAAACCCCGGAGGGGCGCCCACACCTGAAACCTCCGAGATAATTTGGAGCAGAGACTAGCTGCTCCACCCACAGGCCCAAAACCTCGGAACCGAGTGCCGCGTGATTCAGTCCCAGGGCGGCCCCGCCCGCCCGAGAGTCTCAAGCCCCGGGCGGCTGGATCGGGCCCCCAAGCACAGAGTCTGTGGCTCAGCGGGCTGCGCGCGCTCACCAAGCACAGGGCCGGCTGGGTGCCTGTTTTCCAAATACAAAGCTGCTGGCGAGTGTCCTAACCCCAAGGCGGCTGAATCCGCCACCTGCGCGCCAGCGTTCCAAGCCCTGGCGGCTCGATTGGTCCGCCGGCTGCGCACTCAGGGCACAAAATAACGTCACAGACCCAAAGCGGCTGGATTCCCCTGCTGCGTGCGCACGCGTCACAAGCCAAAGCGGCTGGATAGGCTGATCAACGGACTGATTGACTGCCAGGGACCACACCTACAAAACAGCGAAGAGTGTGACCCAGGAAGAGAGAAAAGTGAAACCAATCCTTCCAACCACCCCCTCCCGTTGCACAGACAGGACACCAGCAGAAATAACCTGACCGGTTTAAAGCCAACAGAAGATTTTTTTTTTTTATCCTTTTTCTTTTTTTTCCTTTCCCCCTGAATTCCTTCTTCCTCTCTCTTTTTTTCTTTTTTTTCATTCCTTCTTCCTCCCATCCTTTACCATTTTTATGTCTTCTTCCTCCCTTCTTTTATCTATTTCTATGTTTTAATTTTTGCTAAAATTCCTTCTTATCTTGCCTCCGATCTTTCTTTATTCCTTCTTCCCTCCTTCCTTCCTTTCCTCCTTTCCTATTTCCTTTTTCCCTCCTTCCCATCTTTGTTTTGGTTTGTTTTGTGTGTGTGTGTGTGTGTGTGTGTGTTTTTCTTTTCTTTCGCCCCCCCTTTCTCTTTTTCCCACAGGTGAGACAACAAAACCTGGAGTGCTGAAAAGACTAGAGTTAGACCGTGTTAAACACATAAACGTCAGCTCAAGACCAGTGAGCACAGGAGAGTAAGGAGACAGCACCACCGAATCCCACTGGCATTCTACCATAGAAGTTCATATCATAAATCCAGGGAGTCAGAACAAAGCAATTTAAGACGCAGAGGCCAACAAGAAGAGCCTCACAAACAATGGGAAGACAAAGAAACAATTCCCAAATGAAAGGAAAGGAGGAAGTCTCAGAAAGAATACTAACCGAAAAAGAGGCAAGTCAACTATCAGATACTGAGCTCAAAGCAATGGTTATCAGGAAACTCACTGAGCTCACAGAGAACTACCAGAAACTACAAGGAAACTACAATGAACTCACTGCAAACTATATCAACATGAAAAAGGAAATAGAAAATATCAACAAGAGCCAAGCGGAAATGAAGAATACAATTTCTGAATTGAAGAACACAGTAGAAGGAATTAAAAGCAGACTTGATGAAGCAGAGGATCGGATCAGCGAGCTGGAGGATAAAGTAGAAAAAAACACCCAGAAGGAGCAAGAAAAGGAAAAGAGGCTCAGAAAGAATGAAGAGGCAATAAGGGAAATGCAGGACAACATGAAACGTAACAATATCCGTATAATAGGAATACCAGAAGGAGAAGAAGAAGAGCAAGGGATAGAAAACCTGTTTGAAAGAGTAATGATGGAAAATTTCCCTAATCTGAGGAGAGAAAAAGTCACCCAAATCCAGGAAACACAGAGAGTCCCAAGCAAGAGGAACCCAAAGAGACCCACTGCAAGACACATCATAATTAAAATGGCAAATTTCCAAGACAAAGAGAGGATCTTAAAGGCAGCAAGGGAGAAAAAGGAAGTAACATACAAGGGAGCCCCAATAAGGTTAGCAACTGACTTCTCAATGGAAACGCTCCAAGCCAGAAGAGAATGGCAAAAAATATTCCAAGTACTGAGAACCAGAGGCCTGCAACCAAGACTACTTTACCCAGCAAGGCTCTCAATCAAGATAGAAGACCAAATAAAGAGTTTCCCAGACAAAAAAAGTCTAAAAGAATACAGCTCCATCAAACCAGCTCTGCAAGAGATGCTAAAGGGACTGCTTTAAGGAAAGGAAGGAAAAGAGAAAGACAGAGGAACACAGGTAGGAAATAATGGCAATGAATAACTACCTATCGATAATAACCTTAAACGTAAATGGATTAAATGCTCCAATCAAAAGACATAGAACAGCTGAATGGATAAGAAAACATGACCCACACATATGCTGCCTACAAGAGACCCATCTCAGGACAAAAGACTTACACAGACTGAAAGTGAAGGGCTGGAAACAAATTTTCCAAGCAAATGGACAGGAAAAAAAAGCAGGGGTAGCAATACTCATATCTGACAAAATAGACTTCCAAAGAAGGGCCATAAAGAGAGACCCAGAAGGTCACTTCATAATACTCAAAGGAAGAATCCACCAAGAAGACATAAACATTGTAAATATATATGCACCCAACATAGGAGCACCCAAATACATAAAGAAAATATTGGAGGATTTCAAGAAAGATATTGACAGCAACACAATTATAGTAGGGGATTTTAACACCCCACTATCAAAAATGGACAGGTCTTCCAAACAAAAGATCAACAAAGATATTGTGTCACTTAACAATACCTTAGAGGAAATGGACTTAACTGATCTATACAGAGCTTTTCATCCCAAAGAAGCAAAATACACGTTCTTTTCAAGTGTCCATGGAACTTTTTCAAAGATAGACCACATGATAGGACACAAAGCAAGCCTCAACAAATTCAAGAAAATTGAAATCATATCAAGCATCTTCTCTGACCACAAGGGTCTGAAACTAGAAACCAACCCCAAGGGTAAAAACCCAAAACACTCAAAAGCATGGAGACTGAATAGCATGCTATTAAACAATGAATGGGTCAAGAACGAGATTAGGGAAGAAATCAAAAACTTCCTGGAAACAAATGAAAACGAACTCACAACAACCCAAAACCTATGGGACACAGCAAAGGCAGTCCTGAGAGGGAAGTTCATAGCAATACAGGCCTACCTTAAGAAGTTAGAAACAGTTCAAACAAACAACCTAACCCTATGCCTACAAGAACTGGAGGAACAACAACAAAGACAGCCCAGAGCAAGCAGAAGGAAGGAAATAACCAAGATCAGAGCAGAACTAAATGACATAGAGACTAAAAGCACAATTGTAAGGATCAATGAATCCAGGAGCTGGTTCTTTGAAAAGATAAACAAAATCGACAAGCCTTTAAGTAGGCTCATCAAAAAGAAAAGAGAGAGGATCCAAATAAACAGAATTAGAAATGAAAGTGGAGAGATTACAACTGATACCACAGAAATACAAAGGATTGTAAGAAATTACTATGAAGACCTGTATGCTAAGAAATTTGAAAACCTAGATGAAATGGACACATTTCTAGAAAAATATAATCTTCCAAAACTGAATGAAGAAGAAGCAGAAAACCTGAACAGACCAATATCAGCAAAGGAAATTGAAGCAGTCATCAAGAAACTCCCATCACACAAAAGCCCTGGACCAGATGGTTTCACAGGAGATTTCTACAAAGCATTTAAGGAAGAACTAACCCCTATCCTTCATAGACTATTCGAAAAAATCCAAACTGATGGAAGACTCCCAAACTCTTTTTATGAAGCCAACATCATCCTAATCCCAAAACCAGATAAAGACACAACGAAGAAAGAAAACTTCAGGCCAATATCGCTGATGAACATAGACGCTAAAATTCTCAACAAAATATTAGCAAACCGCATCCAGCAATATATTAAAAAGATCATCCACCATGACCAAGTGGGATTCATCCCAGGGATGCAAGGATGGTACAATATTCGCAAATCAATAAACATAATACATCACATCAACAACAGCAAAGACAAAAATCACATGATCATATCAATAGATGCGGAAAAAGCATTTGATAAGATACAGCACCCATTTCTGATAAAAACACTCAGCAAAGTGGGAATAAAGGGAGCAGTCCTCAACATAATTAAGGCCATATATGAGAGACCTACAGCCAACATCACACTCAATGGACAAAAACTTAGAGCTTTCCCACTAAGATCAGGAACTAGACAAGGATGCCCTCTCTCACCACTCCTATTCAACATAGTATTGGAAGTCCTAGCCACAGCAATCAGACAAGAAAAAGCAATAAAAGGCATCCAAATTGGAAAGGAGGAAATGAAACTGTCACTGTTTGCAGACGACATGATAGTGTACATGGAAAACCCTATAGACTCCACTCAAAAACTACTCGACCTAATAAATGAATTTGGCAAAACAGCTGGATACAGAGTCAATACCCAGAAATCAAAGGCATTCCTGTACACCAGCAACGAAACTGCAGAAACAGAAATCAGGAAAAAAATCCCATTCGATATAGCAACAAGAAAAATAAAGTACCTAGGAATAAACCTAACCAAGGAGGTAAAAGACCTGTACTCAGAAAACTACACAACACTGAAGAAAGAAATTAAGGAAGATACAAACAAATGGAAGCATGTACCATGTTCATGGATTGGAAGAATCAACATTATCAAAATGGCCATACTACCCAAAGCAATTTATAGATTCAATGCAATCCCTATTAGAGTACCCATGACATATTTCACAGATATAGAACAAACATTGCAGAAATTCATATGGAACCATAAACGACCTCGAATAGCTGCAGCAATTTTGAGAAAGAAAAACAAAGCAGGAGGGATCACAATACCTGATATCAAACTGTATTACAAGGCCACTGTAATCAAAACAGCCTGGTACTGGCATAAAAACAGGCACATAGACCAATGGAACAGAATAGAGAGCCCAGAAATAAACTCAAGTCTATACGATCAATTAATATTTGACAAAGGAGGCAGGAGCATAAAATGGAGCAAAAACAGCCTCTTCAACAGATGGTGTTGGGAGATCTGGACAGCTACGTGCAAAAAAATGAAACTCGATCACCAACTTACGCCATACACGAAAATAAACTCAAGATGGATAAAAGACTTAAATATAAGTCGTAACACCATAAAAGTCCTTGAGGAAAACATTGGCAGGAAAATCTCAGACATTCCACGCAGCAACATCCTCACAGACACATCCCCTAAAGCAAGGGACATAAAGGAAAGAATAAACAAATGGGACCTCATCAAAATAAAAAGCTTCTGCATGGCTAAAGAAAACAGCACCAAATTACAAAGAGTACCAACAGTATGGGAAAACATATTTGCCAACGATACCTCAGACAAGGGCCTGATCTCCAAAATATATAAAGAACTCACTCGACTCCACTCCAGGAAGACAAACAACCCAATTAAAAAATGGGCAAAGGACTTGAACAGACACTTCTCCAAGGAAGACATACAGAGGGCCCAGAGACATATGAAAAGATGCTCAGCATCACTAGCCATCAGAGAGATGCAAATTAAAACCACAATGAGGTATCATCTCACACCAGTCAGAATGGCCAACATAAACAAATCCACAAACAAATGTTGGAGAGGATGTGGAGAAAAGGGAACCCTTGTGCACTGTTGGTGGGAATGCAGACTGGTGAGGCCACTGTGGAAAACAATATGGAATTTCCTCAGAAAACTAAAAATGGAACTGCCCTTTGACCCAGTAATTCCGCTGCTGGGATTATACCCTAAGAACACTGAAACACCAATCCAAAAGAATCTGTGCACCCCAATGTTCATAGCAGCACAATTTACAATAGCCAAGTACTGGAAGCAACCGAAGTGCCCATCAGCAAACGAGTGGATCCAAAAACTATGGTATATTTACACAATGGAATTCTACGCAGCAGAGAGAAAGAAGGAGCTTATACCCTTTGCAACAGCATGGATGAAACTGGAGAGCATTATGCTAAGTGAAATAAGCCAGGAAGTGAGGGACAAGTACCATATGATCTCACCTTTAACTGGAACATAAGCAATAGAAGAAAAAAGCAAACAAAATATAACCAGAGACATTGAAGTTAAGAACAATCTAACAATAGCCAGGGCGGGGGTGGGGGGTGGGGGCGGGGATAGTGGGAAGAGGGTATTACAGGAACTACTATAAATGACACATGGACAAAACCAAGGGGGAGGGTGGAGAGGGGGGAGGGAGGTGGGTTCACCTGGGGTGGGGTAGAGGGATGGGGAGAAAAGGCATACAACTGTAATTGCATAACAATAAAAAAAAAATTAAAAAAAAAATCAACTCCCATTTTTCCCTCTTATATCACATTAGTTTCTGATTTCTTATTTTTAAATTTTTTTCTTTTAAATGTTGTTTATTCCATTTCCTTTTTCTAACTTCACAAATTAGATATTTAGCTCTTTGATATTTGTTCTTTTTTTCTTATAAAAGCATTTAAGCCTGTACATTTCTTATTAATGTTAGCGTTGGCTGCATTCCATCTTTAAATATTGTGTTTTTATTCACTTTTAATTACCTTATAATTTCATTACTATTTCTACTTTTATATATTTTATATAATTGTCTTCCAATATTTCCAATTGGAGTTTTATTATTTAATGTTTTGTTATTTTAAGGTTTTTATAGTCAGTTTATACAGCTTCAACATTAGATAAATTCATTCAATAACTTATTTTCCTGAGAAATACAAGTTTATTCAAAGATTTTAACTCTTTTTCATGATTTATGTCCTTTTGTATTAGAGAATTTTCATTCTTTTTATTATGTTAATACTATAAATTTATAGTTAGAGGTTTTTTAAAAAAGATTTTATTTATTTATTTTTAGAGAGAGGGGTAGGGACAAAAAAAAAAACAGGGAGAGAAACATCAATGTGTAGTTGCCTCTTGCCTGCCCCCAACTAGGGACCTGGCCCACAACCCAGGCATGTGCCCTGACTGGGTATCGAACTAGCAACCTTTCAGCCCCTTTGGTTCACAGGTTGACACCCAATCCACTGAGCAACACCAGCCAGGGATATACAGTTAGTGTTTTTAAATTTATCTCCATTTTCACATTTCTTTAATGTTCATTATTTCTTTTTACACCATATATACCTTAGTCTGGGATTATTTCTATTTGGCCTCAATTAACTACATTAAATTTTCTTTTGTGATTGCCTATTGACAGTAAACACTTTCATTCCTTGTCAGAAAATATCTTTATTTTACCTTCTTTCATTGGAATGATTTTTTTGAGTATATATAATTCTAGATCTACAGTAATGTTTTCTTAGTGCTTTGAAGGCGTCATTCCACTATCTTCTGGTTCCATAGTGGTTTTACCCACTTGTCTGTAAACAGACATGTGCTATTAAACCAGATCTCTCAAATAAATATAAAAATAAAATAAACTGTATCTAGTGGTTTATGATGTTTGGTATTTTAATCACTTTAATTCTACTTAGCAATATAACACACCTGAACATGGTGTTGGGAAAATATGTGCAAAATAGGATTTTTTTAGATGAGTCATTTCATTTCATTCAGGCTAAAATTTTTAGTATAATCTTTTCTTTTTTTATTTTCTCCCTCTCCTGCTTTTTCCACTTGTATTATCTCTCATTGAATTCTTCTCCACCAACCTGTGTAAACCCCATGGTATAGCTTTATGTACTTTTCTCCAACTGTTTGTAATCATAAGAAAATGTTACATATATGTATATGTATGTATGTGTATGTATACATACATACTAATGTACCGACATACATATATATGGGAAAGCAGCACTGTTTTGTTTGCTTTAAAAATGAATTGTATTGCAAAAAATTCTTTAAATTTTACATTTTTCTCCCAATATTTTGGAAAAATAACACTAAATTAATGTAAAGAGGTTTATGTATGCAGAATTCATTCAACAATGTCTTTGTGATGACCATTAAATATTTCCAGTAATTTAGCCTTAACAGAAGGAGGTTATAAATATTCTTTAAAGCGAAAGCAAGCAAGCAAACAAAAACACAATAAGTAGCAGTGTTGATTTTTAATATTCAGCTGGGAATAGAGTCCCCAAGTTTAGAGAGCCTTAAACAAATAGTGATTTTTGTGCACATCTCTCCTCTTTGCTAAGGACAACAGCTCTATCCTATTTAGCTGTTCGATTGCATAACAGCGAAGCTCTATTGCTCTATTGTGCTAATTAAACACCAACTGAGTAAAAGAACATCTATGCATATACGCTTAGCCCATGGACATAGACAATAATGTGTTGAAGGCGAGAGTGGGGGGGACTGTGTGCAGGGGGGAAGAGAAGGAAAATGGGGGACATCTGTAATAGTGCAACAATAAAAAGGAAAGGTCTGATGATCCCTAAAACAGAGTAGCATTCTTTTCATTCAATTCCCTTCTCCTCCCCGCATTTTTCCTCCTGATTCTGTCTCTCCTCAGTCCTAGGTCTACCAAACATATCTAAGCCACTTGATTAAAATGAAGATTCCTGGGCCCTACTGAGTCAAACAGTAGACATGAGATTCAAGCACCTGCTTTTACCACAAACTCCGCAAAGTGGATACAGCTTCAAACATACCCCAAGGATTTCTCAAGAGAAAACAATTGAAGAGGTTCATGGGACAGGAAATGTGAAATAGAACCATGTAAAAGTATTCACTACCTTGATCAGAAATCACTCTAGGGCCAGCAAAAATGAACTAAAACCCAAAATATCATATCATTCTATCAAACACCATGCTGGAGCCCATGGGAAGATTTCACCTTTATTCAGTGCTCCCATGATCTGACACTTCAAATTGTTCCTTGTGCTGTGGGTTCTTTAAAAGCATCTTCTCTGAATAACATAGGACCCAAACTCCCTGAACTCTGTAGGAGTGATCCACATTTGTTTGAAACCACTCAGAGAGGTCATGATGGATGCACGCATCCACACAGAGAAACAGTTATCAGGAGAAGCTGTGATCTTGATGGGACCGCCTCTGGAAGCCAGCTCTTCCAATTCTTTCATAAGTCTTTCTTCAAGCTCAGGGAAGAGAGTTGGTGCCTCCAGACAGTATAATTTCTGCAAATAGATTGTTCTGGATGTCTGTGTCATACTTCATAATGCTGTTGGCAACCATATTTGGGAGTCCTGGGCTGTGGATGCTCAGCTGGTGAGGTGTGCAAAGAATCTCAGGCACCTGGTGCAGCTAGTCCCCAATGTTGAAAACACTCCCATCTGGTAGTTGGTATTTTCTCAAGACTTCCTCTGGCTTCTTATATAGCCCTTTCTCTGAATCCAAGGTCACATAGCACATCTTCTCTTTGATGTCATTAACTAAGTCCTTGTTAAGTATTTAAGGGAAACTACTCCCACTGGCAAGGAGTAGCTGGGTGAGGTGCTCTGTAAGGTCTCTCCCTGCCACATGGAGCTTGGTAACAGGGTAAGGCAGGGAGTAATTCTCAAATATGGGGACAGTGCAAGTGACTCCTTCCCCACCGTGCACCACAAGGCCCGTGACAGAGTCAGAGGCGTAGAGTGCTACTACTGCATGGTTGGGCAGGTAGAAGGCAGCCACATTGAAGGTCTCAAACATTACTTCTGCCATCTTCTTTCAAGTCTTTCTTGAGTTCAAGGAGGGCTCAGTCATGAGTATAGGCTGTTGACAGCATTTTACTCCCAGTTCCCACTCAAAGATATACTTCCAGTGTTTCTCTATGTCATCCCATCCCATTACTAGTCCACACTCCGTGGGGTAGTGCATATGCAAGGCCTCATACCTCTATAGGGCATTTCCCCTCACAACATACGTTTTCTGAAAGGGTTTTGTTAAAGGCATGTTAAATTGAGGATACCTCACAACAGAACTCTTGACATGATGGGGTACAGTCTCTCTAGACAGGTCTGCTTTGCAGAGTCCCAATCCATTGTTAAAAATTACAGCTGGGATATTTAATATGTATGGGTTGAACATGTCCACAGAATGTTCTTCTGAACTTCACCAAAATAAAGAACACTGGGTCACTGGGTGAAATAATAGGCACCTCTGGAAGTTGTAAAGCCACAGGATTACAAAGTTCTCAAGTTGTCACTCAGGTGAAGCTAGCAGGCTGTCCTCAATACCCCAGAACATCCCACCCTCAATCCATGAATCTTGTTTTAAAGCAGCCGAGGGCCTGCTGAAGTTATTTCACAGATGATTATCTCTATGTAATAATGTACTCAAGGCAACAATTGTTCTCAGACAACATCAGAGGGATTTCAAAGGGTGGGGTCTCTGAGTTTCTAAGATACTTGTACTGCTAGTGTGAAACAGAGGTAGATAAACTATATCTATGGATAGCTTTCAAAACTCTGTAAACCTGAAGCAAAATTCTAACCTCAGAACCAAGTGAGTAAGTCCAGCTGTGGGCCTGTCAAAAAACAAACAAAAAACCCCCCCAAAACAAAAAAAAACAAAAAAAAATCTGGCTTCTATGCTCAGCTAAACTGCTGTTTGCAAGATAATAAAAATATCCTTCCGCCCTGGCTGGTGTGACTCAGTGGATTGAGCACCCTGCAAACCAAAGAGTCGTGGGTTCGATTCTCAGTCAAGGCACATGTCTGGGTTGCGGGCCAGGTCTCTAGTGCAGGGCATGCAAGAGGTAACCACACATTGATGCTTTTCTCCTTCTCTGTCTCCCTCCATTACCCTCTCTCTAAAAATAAATAAATAAAATCTTAAAAAGTATACCTTTCCCTTTGCCACAGGGAGGAACTAAGCATCAGACAGTTTCAAATTAGCAATAAGATGCCCATAATCCAGTTCTGGAGGTACTTATATTCATTTTCTTGTTTTTATTAGCTTTATTGAGATAAAATTCACACATAATACATTGACCCATTTTTGGTATACATTTCCAAGATTTTCAGTATATTCACTGATATGAGCAAACATCACAACAGTTTAGAACATTTTCTTCACCTCAAAAAGAAACCTTATTCTCTAGCTGTCACCCTTTTCAGACTGCCCTCTTATGAGCCCTAAATACCATTAATATGTTTTTTTCTCTCTGGACCTATTTTCTCTGCCTTTTTAATATAAATGGAATCATAATATGTGGCCTTTTATAGCTGGCTTCATTTATTTAGCATATTGGCTTCAAGGTTCTCTCATTGTTTGGATGTAATACATTTTGTTTACCTGTTCTACAGTTTACCACTGTTCACATTATTTATTTATAATCTCTATTTCTGTAAGGCTGGTAGTAATATCCTCTCTACTTTTTAAAACTGTTTAAAAGACACAGCTTTAGGTTTTATTGATTTCTTTATTCTTTTTCTACTCTCACTTTCAATAATTTCTGCACTATTTTCTTATGATTTCATTCCTTCTGCTTGCTTTAGTTTACTCTTCTTTTTCCAGTGTGATAAGTTAAAAGGTTAGGATATAGATGAAATCTTTCTACATTTTCTGATGTAGATTGAGACAGTTTATTTTATTTGTCAATTTGGAAACGCTATTTTGCTCAGTTGGTTGGTCAAACACTAGTCTAGCTGTGATCGAATTTTGTAGATGTTATTAACATTTAAAATAGTTGACTTAAGTAAAGGAGATTAACATCCATAACGTGGGTGAGCCTCATTCAACCAACTGAAGGCCTTTAGAGCAAAAACTAGTTTACTGGAAAAGAAGGAATTCTATCTCAAGACTATAACGCAGAAAACTTGCCTGAGTTTCCAGCCTTCTGCCTGCCCTATACATTTGAGATTTAAGACTAACATTATGATGGTTTAATTTATGTGGCAACTTGACTAAAGGAAGCTGAACTACCTTGTAGAACATAATTTCTAAGTGGGTAATGAGTGTGTATGTAGTAGAGATTAGCATTTGAATCGGTAGATTGAGTAAAGATCAGCCTCACCAATGCAACTAGGCATTACTCAAAATGTTGAAGCCCTTAATTATAGAACAAAAGGATGGGAAGGGCAAATTTACTCTTTGAAAATAAGTCTCTCTGAGACACTCATCTTCTTCCACCTTTGAGTATCAGTTATGGGCACTCCTGCTTCTTGGTCCTTGAGACTTAAATCAGGACTTTCACCATAGACTCCCCTGGTCCTCAGGTATTTGAGTAGACTGGAACTATACCATTAGTTTTCCTAAGCCTCCAGGTTACAGATGACAGTTGATAGGACACTTCAGTGGCCGTAAATGCATGAGCAAATCCCTCAAGATAAATCTTTGTCTATATCTCCATTTCTCTGTTTTCTTAATTTTGGTTCTTTGTAGAACTTTGACTAATAAAAACATCAATTCAATTTTTGCACCTTTTTCTGAGGAATATTTAATATACAAAAATGTATATATTTAATGTATACATTTTGATGAATTTAGTCTCATGTATACACCTGGGATATCGTTACCACAATCAAAGTAAAATCATATTCATCACCTCCAAAAGATTTAGTGTCTTCTTCTTTCTTGTGTGTACGGCTGCATACATGTGTGTGTTAAGAATACTTAGCATGAGATCTACCCTCTTAAATAGGTTTATAAGTGCACAGTATAGTACTGTTAACTACAGGCACTATGTTATACAAAAGATCTCTAGAATGTATTCAGCTTGTAATGCTGTGACTTTATATCCTTTGAACAATAATGTTCCATTTATACTGTGTGGATGATTTTAATAATCAAATCACAAATGAGAAGAACAAGCAAGAAAAAAACAGAAAAATATAAAACACAAAAAAACCCCAAATGCAATAGATCTTTTTATAACAAAATTACTTCAAATATAAGTGGATTAATCATCCAACAAAAAGTGGCAAAATGGATAAAGAAGCAAGATCCAACCAAAAGAAAAGATATCTACGAGTGTTTCAGTTTAGCTTTAAGGATACACATAGACAAAAAGTAAAGAAAAAAAAAACATATTCCATATAAATGGTACCAAAAATAAAGCAGGGGATATTAAATATATTATAATATTATATTATAATATATAATATAATATTATAATATATAATATTATATTATAATATATAACATTATATATTAGTACATATAATATATATTATATTATATTATATGAATATTATATGTATCATATACATATAATATATATTATATACATATATAAATATATTGTATATATATTACATATATATAAAATGAAAAATAGAGTAGACATTTACTCTATTTTTACTCTAGTAAAAAATAGACATTTTAACATGTCAAAAATTATCACAAGACAAAGAAGATCATTATATAATGATGAACTGTCAATTCATCAGGAATGTAAAACAATTATAATTATACATACACACAACTTCAGACCACCTAATTACATTAAGTAATTATGAGTATCCTCAGAGCTGAAGGTCGAAATAGAGAGCAATACAACAGTAGTAGGACACTTCATTATTCCACTATCAACAATAGGTAGAATATCCAGACAGAAAATCAGTAGGCAAATGGTGAACCTGAACAAGACTATAGAGCAAGTGGCCCTAACAAACATATATAAAACACTGTATTCAACAATAGTAGAATACACATCCTTGTCAAGCACAAATGGAATATTCAAGATAGATGATATGTTAGGCCGAAACAAGTCTTAACAAATTTAATATTTAGAATACATCAAATATCCTTTCTGACTACAATGGCATAAAACTAGAAATCAGGAGGAAAATTGGAAAATTTAAAAATATGTTGAAATTAAAGAAGGCTATAGATTATAAATGCATCCCCAAAATCATATGTTGAAACTGAATACCCAATATGATGTTATTTGGAGCTGGAGCCTTTAGGAAGTGACTAGGCCATGAGAGCAGAGTCCTCGTGAATGGAATAATGGGGTCCCAGAAAGCTCCCTTGCCCATTCTATCATGTTAGGTTACAATGGAAAGACAGCCATCTTATCAATGAGTAAGCAGTTGCCCACCAGACACCAAACCTGCTGGTGCCTTTCTCTTGGATTTCCCACCTGCAGAACTGTGAGAAATAAATGTTTGTTGTTTGTAAACAGTTCCAGTTACGGTATTTTGTTATAGCAACCTTAACAGACTAAGATAAATGTATCCCTGAACACTAATGCATCAAGGAAGAAATAAAAAAAGAAATTTAACAAATCTTGAGACAATCGAAGATGAAAATACAACATGCCAAAATAGATTCAGCATAAACAGTCTTAAAAGGGAGGCTTATGTCTACATTAAGAAATAATTCCTAGAGGAAAAAGTAGGCAGGGAAATTTTAGATATCCCATGCAGCAATATTTTTGCTGATATATGACTTAGGGCAAGGGAAATAAAGGAAAAATAAACAAATGGAACTATATCAAATTAAAAAGCTTCTGCATGGCCAAAAAAACCCCATTATTAAAATGCAAAGGGAACCAACCAAATGGGAGAAAATATTTGTCAAGGATAAACTGTACAAGGGTTTGATCTCCAAAATATATAAAGAACTCACATGACTCCACTCCAGGATGACAAACAATTTTAAAAATTGGGCAAAAGACCTGAATAGGCACATCTCCAAGGAGGATATACAGAGGGCCCATAGACATATGAAAAGATGCTCAACATCACTAGTCATCAGAGATATATAAGTTAAAATGAGATATCTCACACCTGTCACAATGTCCATCATTAACAAATCAACAAAAAACAAGTGCTGGTAAGGTTGTGGAGAAAAGGGAGCCCTAGTGCACTGTTGGTGGGGATACAGACTGGTGCAGCCACTGTGGAAAATTTCCTCAAAAAACTAAAAATGGAACTGCCTTTTGTCCCAGCGATTCCACTGCTGGGATTATACCCTAAGAATCCTGAAACACCAAACCAAAAGAACCTACACATCCCAATAATCATAGCAGCACTATTTACAATAATAAGTGCTGGAAACAGCCTAAGTGTCCATCAGTAAAGAAGTGAATCAAAAAACTGTGGTACATTTACACAATGGAACACTGCACAGCAGAAAGAAAGAGGAACTCCTCCCCTTTGCAACAGCATGGATGGAACTGGAGATCATTATGCTAAGTGAAATAAGCCAGAGAGTGAAAAACAAATACCACATGATCTCACCTATAAGTGGAACCTAATCAACAAAATAAACAAATGAGAAAAATAGAACCAGAGAGTTGGAAATAAAGAACAAATTGACAGTGACCAGACGGGAGGAGATAAGGGAATAAAGGGGGAAAGAAGGGGAGAGGGCAAGCCAAGGAACACTAATAGAGGAGTCATGGGCATGGACAATGGGGGGATTAACTGTAGGAGTTGGGGGAGTGGGGCAGGGGAAAGCAATGGGAGAAAAGGCAAGACAACTGTAACTGAACAACAATAAACAATTATAAAAGAAAAAATTAATGCTATATTTATACAATGGAATACTACATAGCAGAAAGAAAGAAGGAGCTCCTACCCTTTGTGACAGCATGGATGAACTGGAGAGCATTATGCTACATTAAATAAGTCAGGAAGTGAAAGACAAATACCATATAATCTCGCCTATATATGGAATTTAATCAACAAACCAAACAAGCAAGCAAAATAGAACCAGAGACATGGGAATAAAGAACAAATTGACAATGACTAGAGGGGAGGGGAGAGGGGAATAATGGAGGAAACAAGAGGAAGGAGGGGAAGTGTGTACTCAATGATTATGTATGAATGAGCCATGGACATGAACAACAGTGTAGGAATTGACAGTGGAAGTGAGACGGGTGGAGGAGAGCAAAGGGGGAAAAATTGAGACAACTGTAATGGAATAACAATAAAAATGATAAAAAAATAGAAAGCCAATAGTTCTCAAATAAGTAACCTGACTTTACACTGCAAAGAGCTATAAAAATAAGGACAAACTAAACCCAAATTTAGCAGAAAAAGACAATAATAAAAATTAGGGTAGATGTAAATAAAATAAAAAATAGAAGAACAATGGAATAGGTCAACAAAAATTAATTGTTTTTGAAAAGATAAAAAATGACAAACCTTTAGCTAAGTTAAATTAAAAAAGATAAAAGATACAAATAAATAAAATTTCTAATTGGAAAATTTAAAATTAGAAATTTTATTTGTTAGGAATTAAGTAATTTATTCATTATAAGCTACTAAGTAAATGTATTAATACATAATTTAAGAAATCATAAATTAATACAATAAATTACAAATGATGCAGCAGAAATACAAAGATCTTAAGGGAATACAATTAAAAATTATTTTCAGCAAATTGGAAAATCTAGAAGAAATGTATAAATTCCTAAAAACATATGACCTACCAAGCCAGAATCCATGAATAAATAGAAAATATTGACAGATCCATAATTAGTGTAATCGTTTTTCAATTGTTCACCATAACCTCCGATTTTTTTAAGACTGCCTATAGGCTTTAATTTCCCCACCTTGTGTTCCACATAAAGTCAGTTGCTTGTGAAGGAAGTATTTAGGAGGTCTGTATTTTTCATCTGCTTCTCCCTTCTCCTCACTGCAACAAGGCTCTGGAATTGGGAGTGAAGATGATGGCATGTTTCTTTCTGAGGGATTCTCCTTCTGTAGTCATGACAATATAGTGCAAGGAGGAGGATCCTCAGATACTCCGGGCTTGCTTCTCCTTATGTGGAACCACTACTATATGAGCCAGGACAAGGGCAGTGGGGATCCCAGTATTCTCAGTGATTCTGTGCCATAGTTGAACTTCTATGCCACTGTGTAGGTTGAAGAGAAAAAGGTAATTTATACCCCTCATTTCCACCTACTTGCTATATATAGCATTAGCAACAGGGAGCTGAGGGCAGAATAAGAAATGCTGTACCTCCCTGGAAGATAGTCTCCTCTTGGATAATCTAAGAGCAGAGACCCCTGTTCTTGGCTGAACCAATCTGAAGTTTCTCTCTCACTGAGTTAGAAAGGAAGCAGAAAGGACTAGGTCTCATTTCAAAGACCAGAAACTCTCATTATTACCAAATTTCAGTAGATTTTCTCAGATGAATGTTTCTTTATTTGTTGTATATCCTTAGGATCATTTCCTAGTCCTTAAATGCTTTGTTTTAAAACATTTTTGCCAAATTTTCTTGAGGAATATCTGAAGTGTTCCTTATTCTGTCATGCTCTAAGTTCTTCAAACAATCAAATGTTGCAAGATGATATAAACTGGCTACATTACACCACAGTATGTTCTTCATTCTTTTGTTTGGTAATATGATTTTTTCTCCTTTTGGTTCTATATATTCTTCAATTTTACTGCAATGTGTATAGGTATAAGTTTTAAAATTAATTTTCCTGTTGGATATGTATTTAGTTTCTTTACTTGTTAATTGCTATCTTTCATCAGTTCTGGAAGGTTCCTAGTTTATTTTCCTCAATGTTGTACTTTCCATTTTATTTCTTCTCTATCTTATTCGTGTTAACTATATTTTAATCTCTACTTCAATCCTTAATTAGTCTATTACAGTGCAACCTCTTTAAATACTGTTTTCTATATAAGTTCTCTTTTCAGATCACTAATGTTCAGTGTAGAAATGTAAATTTACAACTAACATATCAGTTGAATATCTAGCATTATTTTATTTATAACATCAATAATTATATTTATCATTTCTAGAAGTTGTGTCTTTCCTTTCCAAAACTGCTTCATTGTTTTCAGTGGTCATATTTTTGTTCATCACACATTTACATATTGACAAATTACTTAAAGATATACGTTTAAATTTTTTATTTAATGATTTTGGAGAGAGAGCAAGGGGGGAGAGAGTTGGGGAAGAGACAGAGGGAGAAGAAGAGGAAGAAGGATGGGGGGAGAGCAAGTGGGGGAGAAAGAGAGAGAGAGGCAGAGAGAGAGAGAGAGAGAGAGAGAGAAACACAACTGGTTTGTCGTTCCACTTATTTATGCATTCATGGTTGATTCTGGTATGTGCCCTGACTGGGTGACTGAACTTGCAACCTTGGCATATCAGGATGAGGTTCTAACCAATGGAGCTTTCTGGCCAGGGCAAGATATTATACTTTTATTTCATACTGTCATGTACATTTGCAAATATTACAGTGATTTTAGGTCTAATACAAGGTTTTTATTATTACTATTATTTGACACTAGCTAACAGACATAGAGAGTGGAATAAAAAAAGGCTATCCTGAGAATATCCTGAGAACATATCCTACACTTATAACATATCCTACACTTATAAATTTAGGAACAGGAATCAATGCACATATATGGCTTATAAATTAGGGAGATAAATTTTAGTTTAAGGTAGCCCTAGCTTTACAATACCAAGAGAAAAAGCAAATTCTATATAGTGCAATTCATTTAATACAGACCTCAAAGAATTTTCACAGGTGAAGGACCTAGAACATTATTTTATAATAAAAATATCACTAGAACGTAAGACTATAGTCTATGATTTATAAGCTATATTCATTAATTTGTTTTTTAAATTTTAAAAATGTTGTTCAAGTATAGTTGTACTCAATTCCACCCCACACATCCACACCTCCCACCCTCGATCCTACCGCCTTTTGGCTATGTCCGTGTGTCCTTTATACATATTTCTTGATGACCCTTCCTCGTTTTCCCTCATTATCCCCTCCCCACTCCCATCTGGTTACTATCAGTTTGTTCTTAATTTCAATGTCTCTGGTTATATTTTGCTTGTTTATTTGTTTTGTTGATTAGGTTCCACTTATAGATGAAATCATATGGTATTTGTCTTTCACCACCTGACTTATTTCACTTAGCATAATGCTCTCCAGATCCATCTATGCTGTTTCAAAGGGAAGGGCTTCCTCCTTTCTTTCTGCTGTGTATTATTGCATTGTGTAAATGTACCATCATTTTTTGATCCACTCATTTGCTGATGGGCACTTAGGTTGCTTCCAATACTTAGCTATTAGAAATAGTACAGCTATGAACATTTGGGTGCATAGATTCCTTTGAATTGGTGTTTCAGGATTCTTATGGTATAGTCCCAGCAGTGACAAAAGTCAGTTCACTTTTAGGTTTTTGAGGAAATTCCATACTGTTTTCCACAGTGACTGCACCAGTCTGCATCCCCACCTACAGTGCACTAGGGTTCTCTTTTTTCCACAACCTCACCAGGATATATTGTTTGTTGATTTGGTTATGATGGCCTTTCTGACTGATGTGAAGTGGTATCTCATTTTGATTTTAATTTTCATCACCGTGATGGCTAGTCCTTCACTGATCATCCTTTCAAATGTCTCTGGGCCCTCTGTATGTCCTCCTTGGAGAAGTGTCTATTCAGGTCCTTTGCCCATTTTGTAATTGCATTTTTGTCTTCCTGGAGTGCAGTCGTGTGAGTTCTTTATATATTTTGGAGATCAAACCCTTGTCTGTGTTATTGGCTTCTGTACAACCTGACTGGTAGGTAGTGTGGTGGAGATTAAGTAACTGGTTCAATCCCCCTGAGAAATGTGGGGTCAAATCCCTAAGCTGGGATCCCCAGCCCTAAGCACCAGAACCCAAAAAGTACACAAATAACAACCAGCAGTGTAAAGCGGCAGGGTTGCTCTCTGTCAGAGACAGATGGCTGGAGACACAAAGACCCATTTAAAGGGACAAAAGACAAATTTTCATTTGCAGTCACTTACCCTGGGATCTGGCAAAGGTGGGAGGGGGCACAGTGGGCTGGAGACACCTGAAGAGAGACTGGGGACAGAGGTTTTGGGGAGAGAGCTGAGAGAGTAGCCATCAGGATCCCAGTGCTGAGTCATCCCCCATAAGGCAGCAGCCATCCTGTTCAGACAGACCACTCCCCTCGGAGTGGCAGCAGCCTGAGGGGAAACAATAGTCCCAACCCCAGGAGAGATTCTGCCCCACTTTATGGGGTTTAAACCTGACTGCTTAGAGCAGAGTGACTAGATTAACAACTGAAGGAGGCAGCTACAGACACTAGATACCTGGAAGTTTGGAACAGGTTG
Organism: Desmodus rotundus; assembly: GCF_022682495.2. Classification (NCBI taxonomy): domain Eukaryota; kingdom Metazoa; phylum Chordata; class Mammalia; order Chiroptera; family Phyllostomidae; genus Desmodus; species Desmodus rotundus. Next base: position 23,098,425 of record NC_071400.1, on the reverse strand, counting down.
CCCAAGGTCTGACAGGGTCCACATCTGATATCACCAGAGGTAGATCCAGAAAGAAAAAAAGAGTGGTAAATACTAGAGACTACCAAGGTAAAATCTACTGTGGTCATCTACATGATTTGTGATATTTTCTTTCCTATTTGCTTTTTAACATTCATTTGTTGTCCATCAAGTTTGTGCATGTTAAGTCACTAGATTTTATACTATAGTTTATTTCTCTCCTTTCTTATTCTCTTTACACCCTTAGTAATACTGATTCATTTGCTGTTGATAGTGGGATTGTGGAGGTGGGGGGGATATATTTTTGCAGATGTGGGTTTGTTTCCTGGGCTTTGTGGTTTTGTTCTGGTAACACCTGCACAACTACCTATTAGATGTGGTGGGTGAAGTGACCCTCTTAGTCAACCAGCTGGGGGTAAGGGCCCACCAAAGAATGACCCAACCATCAAAACCCAATTACATGCAGAAAGCCAACATAAAAGGCATAAATGTTATCCCAACAGCATCAAGTTCAGGAGATCAAGGAGACTGTACCACTGAATCTCACACATCTCTTACCACAGAAGTTCACACCACAAACTCATGGAGTCAAAATAGATCAATTTAAGAAGCATAAGCAAACCAAAAGAGTCTCACAAATAACAGGAAGACAAAGAAATGACCCTCTATTGATTTCTGTTCTTAAATTCATAAGTGTAGAATATGTTTCTCAGGATAGGTTTTTTCTATTCACTGTATGTGTCACTTTCTTCAAGGCTCTTGGCTTTATGTATGACATTCAAATGCTATGTCTTATCCATTGTTTATGATGTTGGCAGTCATTTTTTATGATGTTGGCAGTGGGTTTGTCATATTTGGCCTTTATTATGTTTAGGTGTGTTCCCTTAATTCCCACTTTGCTGAGAGTTTTTGTCATAAATTGGTGGATTTGATTAAATGCTCTTTCTGCATTTATTGATATGATCTTGTGGTTTTTAAGCTTCATCTCATTTATGTGGTGAGTCACATTTATTGATTTGTGAATGTTGTATCAAACTTGTACTCCTCAAATAAATACCACTTGATCATGATGTATGATCTTTTTGATGTATTGTTGTATTCAGATTGCTAGTATTTTGCTGAGGATATTAGCATCTATATTCATCAGGGAGAATGGCCTATAGCTTGTTTTTTCTTGTAGTTTCTTTATCTGGCTTTTGAATTAAGACAATGCTGGCCTTATAAAAGAGCTTGGGAGACTTTCCTCCTCTTCAATTTTTTGGAATAGTTTGAGAAGGAGAGGTGTTCCTCATAAGAACGGGAACAAGGCAGGGATGTCTGCTTTCACCTCTTATTCAACATAGTATTGTAAGTCCTAGCCATAGCAATCAGACAAGAAGAAGAAATAAAAGGCATTCAAATTGGAAAGGAAGTAAAACTCTATTTGCAGATGACTTGATACTCTATATAGAGAACCATAAATATTACACCAAGAAACTACTAGAACTGATCAAGAAATTAATTAAACATAGCAGATCCAAAATTAATATCCAGAAATCAGTTGCATTTTTATATGCCAATAATGAACGACCAGGAAGAGAAATTAATAAAACAATACCATTCACAATTGCTTCAGAAAATAAAATACCTAGGAATAAATGTAACCAAGGATGTAAAGACCTGTACTCAGAAAATCATAAGACACTGAAGAAAGAAGCTGAAGAAGATACAAATAAGTAGAAGCACATACAGCATTCATGAATAAAAAGAATTAACACCATAAAAATGTCCATGCTACCTAAAGCAATCTATAGATCCAATACAATTCATATCAAGATACCAATGAGATATTTCTCAGAACTAGAACAAATATTTCAAAAATTTATATGGAACCACAAAAGGCCCCACATAGCAAAAACAATCCTGACAAAGATCAAAGATGGAGGAATCACACAACTAATATCAAACTATACCTTAAGGCCATAGTAGTCAAAACAGCATGGTACTGGCATAAAAACAGACACATAGATCAATGGAACAAATAGAAAACCCAGGAATAAACCCACACCTTTAATTATCTATAATTAAATAGCTATATTAATTATAGTTCAAAGAGGAAATAAACACATACCTGGGCAAAAGATAGTTTATTCGGTAAATGGTGTTGGGAAAATTGGACAGATGTATACAAAAAAGTGAGACTATACCATTATCTTATACCACAAGAATAAATTCAAAACTGATTAAAGACTTAAATGTTGGACCCCAAACCATAAAAGTCCTGGAAAGAAACATAGGCAGTAAAATCTCAGACGTTGCTTGTAGCAATATTTTATCTGATATATCTCCTCAGGCAAAGAAAACAGAAGAAAAAATAAACAAATTGAACTACATCAAACTAAAAAAATTTTGAAACAGCAAAGGATACCATCAATAAAATAAAAAGACAACCCACTAAATGGACAACATATTTGCTGATACATTGGACAAGGGGTTAATATCCAAAATTTATAAAGAATTTATAAAACTCAACACCAAAAACACCAAACAATCCAATTGAAAAATGGACAAAGGGCCCTCAATGGTGTGGCTCAGTGGACTGAGTGCTGGCCTCTGGGCCAAAAGATAACAGGTTTGATTCCTGGTCAGGGCACATGCCCGGGTTGCAGGCTAGGTCCCCAGTTGGGGGTGTGTGAGAGGCAACTGATCGATGTTTGTCTTGCACATCAATGTTTCTCTCCTCTTTTCCCTCCCTGCCCCTCTTCCTAAAAATAAGTAAGTAAAAACTTTTTAAAAAATAGGTAAAGTATCTGAATAGACATGTCTCCAAGAAAAGATATGGATGATCAATAGATATATGGAAAATGCTCAATGTCACTAACCGTCAGAGAAATACAAATAAAAGCCACAGTGAGACATCACCTTGCATCCGTCAGAATAGCTATCATCGATAAATCAACAGTAGCAAGTGCTGGTGTGAATGTAGAGAATAGAGAGCCCTTTTGCACTGTTGGTGGGAATGGAGATTGGTGCAGCCACTGTGGAAATAAGTATGGAAATACTTCAAATACTAACAATAGAATTGCCTTTTGATCTAGCGATCTCACTTCTGGGAATATATCTGAAGAGACACAAAACATTAATTGAAGAGCATTAATACCCCTATGTTTATTGAAGCTTTACAAATGCTGGCACATGGAAGCAGCCCAAGTTTCTATCTATAGATGAGTGGATAAAACATCTATGGGACATTTTCACAATGGAATGCTACTTGGCTGCAAAAAAGAATAAAATTCTACCCTTTGCAACAGCATGGATGGACCTGGAGACTATTATGCTAAGTGAAATTAGCCAGTCAGATAAAGGCAGATACCATATGATTTCACTCATATGTGGAATCTAATGAACAAAGTGAACTAACAGGCAAAATATAGACAGACTCACAGATAGAGAGCAAGTTAACAACTGTGGGGTGTAGGGGATGGAGAGATGGAGCAAAAAGTAAAAAGGATTCATGGAAACAGACAATGGTGATTTCTGAGAGGAGGAAGCTATGAGGAGGGTCAATGGGAATGAAAACAATATACTATTTTTGTTTTTAAATGCTGTCTGACCCTATTTGTGTCTCCTATTTTCCTCTTGTTTCTGCATATGTTACCAAAGATATGGGCCACCAACTACTGCAAAATGCACTGGAAAAACATCAGATCTATCACTCTATTTACCATTCTGGATAGAAGATTTATGTTTACAGGCTTTTGAGTTTTTTCCTCCAAGCCTTGCATAAACACACATTAATGCATTATGTTTGGAATTTAAGTTTTATAGATATTTAAACATTATTTATTAAATTTTGCCTTTTTATCCTTTCACATTGATATAACTCCACACTTAATATAAAGGAGATTTTTATCCTTGTCATCATAATTCATTGAAATCCAGGTACATGCTAATATATAGTAATGCATCTGAACTCAAGGAACACACTTTGTACTGCCTACAGTATCTCCATCTATTTCCATAAGCCTTTCAGTGTTCAGTATCTAACCAATACTGTAATTTACTTTATTTTTATTTTTCTCACTCTAAATATGAAAGAAGATAACAGATATAATAATTGGACCTTATGTCATTAAATAGCTATTTAAAGGGCATTTTTGGAAGTTTTTAATTTCAGATAAAATCATTTTGTAGGATATCCCCCATATTCTGGATGCCATAAAACTGTTTTTATTTCACTCACTTTAATAGAAACCAACATCTGTCCAAGGAGAGAAAGGGCATTGTCTCTGACTAATACTACACTTTCCAATATCCTCATCACAATTTTCAGTTTCATGGGAATTCCCCAAGGGAATATTAGGTATTAATTGCCAGGGGCATTATTCAAGAAAATGGCTGACTCTCAGCAAGAATAACGCAGTTTGTGGGATTTTAATTTGCCTTGTTCCTAGTTTCCTCCCCCAAAATCCACACTTCTTTTAAAAACCAACAGGCTACAATCACAGTAAAGACCAGAATCCTGGCAGCACATGAATTTGGAGATATTTTAAAGCCCCACCTCTAAAAACTGTCATTATTTGATTTGTCTGGTGATTTCCTGGAAGACTCAACTCACAAAATTGTCTTTCCTTGACCTGAAGCATAGTTTCCCAGTGGGAATAGCTTTTCTCCTAAGGGTATTGTTACAGAACCCACTCCCCCTGCCCCCATGGGTCTAGTTACTCTGGGCTCTTTTTGCGTACTGCTCTCAATGCCAGGGTTTGATGAAAAGGAAAGGAACTATTTATTCAAAAGTTGTACAGGTTCAGAATAATGGCAGGATGCTGACATTAAATCCCAAAGTCCCTTTAAAACACCCACAAACACGCACACACAGTCCTGATTCTCCTTGCCAAACCAGGCTAGTCAGGGGTACCATATCTCAGAAAAAAAGATAGAAGTCCATAGCTCAGCTAGGCTCCCATTCTTAATCCAAAACCACATTGCACTTCTTTATGGCAGGGTGGTGGGAGTCTTGAATTCTTTCAAACTGCATGGCGAAGACCCAGCAATGTTGCTACCTGGTCAAAAGGCCTCTCCTTTGCCAGCCCCATGGTCAAGAGTCCCATGCCTGGATTTTAAATCCTGGTGCATATTATAGGGAACCAATCTGAGTGGAATGGCAAATGTACCCCAGCACAATCGGAAAACTGATAGGCGTGAGTTGGCACACAGGAAGCCAAACCCACAGACTGACTTTCCCCTGGAAAACCAGGCCTGCATTATACTTAGGCTGCTTTGAGACTTGCTCTTGCTAAAACTCCCTCACCTGAGTTGAAGCAGCAAATGCTTACTGCATATCTTTAAGGTAACTTCCCGAAGTCTGTGCTAATTCTCCCAAGGACAGAGTGTAATCAGACCAATCACTCTTATCATTCCTTTGCATTTGCAACATTTTTCCTTGTTAATCTGTAAGAAGTAATCAGTAACATCCTTTCCTTTGTTATCTGTAAAAGTAATCACCTAAAGCAAACCTGAGCATAATGAACAAAAACTTTCTTTGATGTATGCTATTAGAAAACAATAAAAGCCTGTCCAGGTAAGGGTCGAGGCTCTCTGTCTCTCAGAGAGTGGCTGTGCCAGCCCTTTTTCTCCACAGGACTTCTGTAGTCTGTGTGAATTTGTTCATTGCATTCACAACATACAGACTCTGCAGGACGCAGTCCGCATTATGTATCTTCCTCTGTAACTCCATTTCCAACTCCTGCCACACTGGTAGTAGTCTGGTTTACTCTGCCTATCTAGGCTGCCATTGTTAGTCTGGGCAAGTGTGGCCCCATGAGATAGGAGCCACCTCCAAACCACTCCCGAAGGTGCAGGAAGTCCCTCCAGCTGCATCACATCACGGGTTAGAATCACGTTCATCTCCCTGCCTCCAAGCAGGCACAGCCTTTAATGTTATTAAAACACTGGACAAGTTTTTCATATATGCAAAATAGTTCTCAATGGGCCTGCTCCACTTCCCTCATCCCCAAAGAGATAGCTGTAGGGATTTTCTCCATTTTGGGGGACATCCATCTCGGCACCATGTTACAACAGTATTGACAAAAATCAGAGGCAATTAGACATTCCAAATTCTTGAGATAATGGACAACAGCTGAGGTAAACAGTAGCCTAAGCAAAAACTTTCAAAAAAAACTATGGGAATCGAATGTCCATAGTGGGCTTTGAGAAGTCTCATCATATTCCTGGGGGTATACAAATCCATGCATACGTATGGTGCTCTGCACATGCACAGAGCACAGGGTTATGCTCAGGATCTATATGAGAAGGCCTTAAGCTCCCACATTTAGGTAACTTTGAGATTCTGCAAAGATGGAAATGGAGGCTAAGGATGATTTGGAAACTGCCTCGTTGAATATTGAAGCTGTGCCCTCAACACACAAAGCCCTTCATCAAGTACTTGGAGAGTTATTAGTTCTACTCATATAAAGATATCACTTAACAACAATTTTCTGAATGCTAAGTTAGCTGAGAGTTCAGTGGCCACACATGACAAATATGTAGACTTTACAAAAAAATGAATGAAAATTACTAAAAATACAGAAACACCAACCACCAAAAACAAACAAACAACAACAAAACCTTAAGGGGAAGAAAGAGTCTGATTTACAGAGCTGTCACATTATGTGTCTGAGTAATCCAAAAAGTTACAGTCTACATTTAAAAAAAATTGAATCTTACACAGAAGCTATATTCAGTGATTTAATCAAGTAAATTTTCTTTTAAAAAATATTTATTGTTGATACTATTACAGATGTCCACGTTTCCCTACCTAATTTGCCTACCTCCACCTAGCCCCCACCCACCTTCCCTCTGGCCATCACCACACTGTTGTCTGTGTCCATGGCTTATGCATATATGTTCTTTGACTAAGCTCTTCACCTTTCACCCACTCCTCCTCCCCTTTGACAGCTGCCAGTCTGTTCCATGTGCCCATGCCTCTGTTTCTATTTTGTTCATCAGCTTATTTTGTTTGTTAAATTTCACATACATGTTTGATCATTTCGTATTTGTTTTTCTCTGATTGGCTTATTTCACTTGGCTTAATAATCTCCAGCTCCATCCATGCTGCTGCAAAAGGTAAGATTTCCGTCTTTTTTTTTTTTTTTTTTTTTTTTTTTACAGCTGAGTGGTATTCTACTGTGTAAATATACCACAACTTTTTTTTTTTATCCACTCATCTACTGATGGACACTCAGGATATTTCCAGGCTTTGGCTATAAGTAATGGTGCAATGAACATAGGGGTGCATATATATTTTTTGAATTAGTATTTCAGGATTCTTTGGATAAATTCTCAGAAGTGGAATTGCTGAGTCAAAAGGCAGTTCCATTTTTAATTTTTTTGAGGAAATTCCATGCTATTTTCCACAAGGGCTGCATTAGTCTGCATTCCCACCAACAGTGTACTAGAGTCCCCTTCTCTTTACATCTTCACCAGCACTTGTGGTTTGATGATTTATTGATGGTAATCATTCTGGCAGGTGTGAGGCAATATCTCATTATGGTTTTAATTAGCATCTTTCTTATGATTAGTGATGTTGAGTATTTTTCTTACATCTAGTGGCCATCTGTATGTCCTCTTGGGAGAAGTGTCTATACAGATCCTTTCCCCATTTTTTAATTGGATTGTTTGTTTTCCTGGAGTTGAGTTATATAAGTTATTTATATATTTTAGAAATTAACCCCTTATCAGATGTGTTATTGGAGAATACATTCTCCCATACAGTGGGTTCTCTTTTCATTTGTTTGATAATTCATTTAGCTGTGCAGAAGCTTTTTTGATGTAGTTGCATTTGTTTTTTTCTTCCTTTATTTCCTTTGCCCTAGAGACATATCAGCAAAAATGTTGCTATAGAGATATCTGAGATTTTACTGCTTATGTATTTTTCTATGATTTTTATGGTTTGGCATCTTACATCTAAATCTTTATTCCATTTTGAGTTTATTCTTCTGTGTGGTTTAAGTTAGTGATCTAGTTTCATTTTTTTGCATGTACCCATTTAATTTTCCCAATATCATTTATTGAAGAGACTATCTTTACTTCATTGTATGCTGTTGCCTCCTTTGTCAAATATTAATTGACCATATAAGCATGGGTTTATTTCTGGGCTCTACTTTTTTCCATTGGTCTATATGTGTGTTCTTATACCAGTACCAGTCTCTTTTGATTACAATGGCCTTGTGTTATAGTTTGATATCAGGTATTGCAATTTCTCTAATTTGTTCTTTCTCAGATTGCTGAGGCTATTCAGGGTCTTTTTTGGTTACATAGAAATTTTTGGAATATTTGTTCTACATCTGTGAAATATGCCATTAGTATTTTAATAGGAATTGTGCTGAATCTATAGATTACTTTGGGTAGTATGGGCATGTTAATGATGTTAATTCTTCTAATCCATGAACATAGTATATGCTTCCACATATTTGTATCTTCCTCAGTTTCTTTCTCCAATGTCCTATAGTTTTACAAATACTGGTTGTTTTACCTTTTTGTGTAAATTTATTCTTAGGTATCTCATAATCTTGTTGTTGTTGCAATAGGAAATGGAATTGTTTTCTTAGCTTCTCTTTCTGATAGTTCATAATTGGTGTATAGAAATGCCAACAATTTCTGAATGCTAATTTTGTGTCCTCCCCATTTGCCAAATTCATTTATCAGCTCTAGTAGCTTTTTGATGGTCTTTAAGGTTTTCTACATAAAATACCATGTCATCTGTAAATAATGGCAGTTTTACTTCCTCTTTTCTAATTTGGATGCCTTTTATTTCTTCTTCTTGTGTGATTGTTGTGACTAGGACTTCCAGTATTGTGTTGAATAAGAGTGGTGAAAGCAGACATCGCTGTCATTTTCCCGATATTAATGGACACACTTCTCATTTTTGGCCATTGAGTATATTGTTGGCTGTGGGTTTGTGATATATGGCCTTTAGTATGTTGAGGCATATCCCCTCTATTCTCACTTTGCTGAGAGCATTTTTCCTAAATGGGTGCTAGATTTTATCAATACTTTTTCTGCATCTATTGAATTGATTATATGACTTTTATCCTTCATTTTGTTTATATAGTGTATCACATTTATTCATTTGCAAATATTGTACCAACTATGCATCTCTAGAATAAATCTTACTTGATCATGGTGCATGATCTTTTGATGTATTTCTAGATCTAATTTGCTCATTTTTGAAGATTTTAGCATTTACGTTCATCAGAAATATTAGCTGATAATTTTTTTCCTTTGTAGTGTCTTTACCTGGTTTTGGAATTAAGATAATGCTGGACATTTTAAGTGAGCATGGTAGTCTTCCCTCCTCTGGAATTAATTGCAATAGTTTGACAAGGATCAGTGTTAGGTTTTGTTTTTTTTTTAATGTCTGTTAAAGCCATCTGGTCCAAGATATTTGTTTCTTGTGAGTTTTTAAAATTATTATTACTGGTTTAACTTCATTAGTTTTAATCTGTATATTCAGATTTTCTGATTCTTTCTGATTCATTTTAGGAAAAATGTATGTTTCTAGGAATTTGTCCATTTCTTCCAGATTGTCCAATTTATTAGCATACACTTGTTTGTAATATTTTCTTACAATCTTTTGTATTTTTGTGGTGTCATTTGTTATTTCCCCTCTTTCATTTCTGATTTTATTTATTTGGGTCCTCTCTCTTTTTTTTCTTGATGAGTCTGGTTAAAGTTTTGTCAATCTTATTTATCTTTTCAGAGAACCAGATCTTGGTTTAATTGATATTTCCATTCTTTATTTTACACTCTACTTCATTTACTTATTCTCTGATCTTTATTATTTCCATCCTTGTACTCAGTCTGGACTTTGTTATTCTTTTCCAAGCTCCTTTAATTGTAAAGTTAGATTGTTTATTTGAGATACTTTTTTTTTTTTTTTGAGCTAGGCCTGCATGCAGTGTTATGAATTTCCCTGTCTGAGCTACTTTTGCTGTGTCCCATAAATTTTAGATTGTTGTGTTCTCATTTTCATTTGTTTCAAGATACATTTTAATTTTTTCCTTGATCTCATTGTTAGCCCATTCATTTTTTTACCAACATGCTATTTAGCCTCCAGGTGTTTGTGTGTTTTTCAGTTTTTTTCCTGTTATTAATTGGTAGTTTCATACCACTATGTTCAGAGAAGCTGCTTGATATGATTTTTATCTTCTTAGCTTGTGTCAAGAAATTCTACCTGATCCAACTTTGTTTCTTTCTCCATTATCACACATTCTTAGTATATATTCCTGAACATATTACATGAATTTCTATCTACATAAATTAAAAATAAAAGTACTTTTTTGGAGCATAGTACACTGCCTAATGTATCACCTTTAGAAACCTGCTTAGACCTTTTAAAGGCCTGACAGGAGTGGAAACTAGTTTTAGTCTTAGAATAAAGATGGATTGTGGAGATATGCCCTGAGGAGAATCAGCATTGTCTTGCATATCCACGCCCTTAGGGGAGTCCATTAGCATTTTCTCATTCAATGCTATGTCAACCCCAATGGATTAAGGTGAAAAGGTTCATACTATTTTGTACCAAGAGGCATATTTCACTTGGGGTTAGGATGTTAATGCCACCGAGAGTGGGGAGGCCACTTTTGCTGCAGTTGAGATAGGCAATTCCACTGGCATTGGGGAGACATCTTTTACTGGTAAAGAAGTCTTATCACAGTTTAGGGGTTTAATGTCCCCAGCACTAATAGGATCTTCCCACTTGTCTCTATTTTAACTTATAAGGTCCCATTCTTTCCTAAACTATGCCCTCAATGTATTGGTAGACAGTCTGTGAGACTGTAAATTCATATTGTGTTGTAATTCAGCCAGTTAAGGTATGAGGTTCTATGTTTGATTTTCAGCAATTTCAGCCCTGCAGATACAAGAAATTAAGGTGTCTTTCAGGGCATGCTTGGAAAGTCTCAGGTCATTTATAAGGTGCATGAGCTGGGAATTTAAATTCCTGACCTGATCCTTTAGCTTCATCACTTTGTTCAGGGAAATTAGGAGAAACATACCAATGTTATTCTATTCATTAGTTTTCCAAAAATATTAAAAGATATGTACAGAATCATCTAGCTCCTTTTTTAAAATAAATGTTTGATGTGGAATATCCAATGCAGATATTTTGTGTATCTCTATAAACAGTTCCCATCATGCACTCTCAGAGCTCTCTTTACTAGTGGAAATAGAGATATTGGCATCTTCAAAGAAAATCATATTAGAAAGCCAATTCCAGAAACACTAGAACCAATTTAGAAAATTCAAGCTTAAAACTCTGTTTCTCTGGAAATCCTCTTGTACCAAAGTCTAAATTAGACAGGGTTCTCCAATTATACAAAACCAATAAGATATATGCATATACATACATATGGATATAGAAATATAGATACAATGAGACTTATTATGAGGAATTCACTCACATGATTATGGAGACTGAGAAATCTCATGATCTATATGGCAACTGCATGCTGGAAACCCAGGAACACCAGTAGTTTAATCTAGTCTGAGACAGAAGACCTGAGAATCAATTCTTACAACTCAATATTAAAGAGAAATAGACAAAGAGTGTGAATGAATATTTTCCTAAAGAAGATATGCAAATGGCCAATATGCACATTAAATGTTGCTCAACATAATTATCCATTATGGAAATGCAAAGCAAAACACAATGAGATATTGGCTCATACCTACTGAGATGGATATTAATAAAATACAGATAATAAAAATATTGTCAAAGATGTGGAGAATTGCTGGCAGAAATGTAAGTAATTCCTTCACTTTGGAAAAAAAATCTGGAAGTTCCTCAAAATATTACACAGAAATTCCATGACCTAGAAATTCCATTCCTAGTTATATACCCAAGAGAAATTAAAACATAAAGCCAAAAAAACTTACACATGAATGTCTATTGCAACATTATTCATAATAGCCAAAATGGGGAAAGAACTCAAATGTCTATCAACTGATGAGTGGTTAAAGTAATTGGGGTATATCTATACAATGAAATATTGTACAGCATTAAAAGAAACAGATTACTGATACAAGCTAAAGCATAGATGAATCTTGACAATATTTTACTAAGTGAAATAAGTCGTAAAGGATCACATATTATATGAATGTTCAAAATAGGCAACTGTATAAGGAAATAAAGTAGATAAGTATTTTCCTAGGGCTTTGGAGAATAATAGGGTGTTAAGGTTTCTTCTAATGGGTGATAAAAATGTTCTTAAATCAATTGTGATGATAGTTGATGGCTGTTTAACTCTGTGAATATATTAAAATCCATTGAGTAATATGCTTTAAATGGGTGAATTTTATATATGTATTCTATCTCAATAGTTGTTTTAAAAAATCTGTCCACTGTAAAAATGTCTCATTGTTCTTGCATTCATCTTATCTAACAGTATCTTCTCTACCACCAATCATTGGTTACAAGCCAAATTGATTATGGTGAATGAGACTAGAGAATAAAGATTTGACAGTTATTTGAATAGGGTAGAGATATTCACATTAACTTCCATAGAGCAGAACACAATATTCTCTTTTTGTGAAGTCTGCATCCAAGTCACTCTGTTACCAAGTCAAAGCTCCTTCTGTTTCCCGACCTTAGGCTTTTGGTTTGTGAATAGATTTCAACTACATCTGCATGTTTTCATATCTAATCACATGTGTTTTTGACTGTGTGTGTGTTTTCCTTTCTTAGTCTGCCCAGCATATTTTCTTTCCTGAAGAATTAGTTATCTCTCAAGTGGAGTTTTTGCTATGTTTTAATAATATTCTCATTAGGTATGCACTCTGAATTCATCCTGGAGTGACACAAAAGATTCCTATGAATTAGAATATAAAAGGATCCCACACACTTCATTATTTTTAAAGCAAAACTTGTAGATCACAGTACATTTCTTTAGGAAATTACTTTTAGATATATATATATGAAGTATATCAAAGCCAGATTTTCTGCATCTGATATAGATCTGTAGGGTACTCACAGAAAGATTTATTTTTGCATATCAAAATCTTAACTCCCATAACACTCTTTAACTGATATCCCATTGATGTTCTCTTTATTCATCTTTTAAGTAAAAATTTTCCTATTAACAAATTATATTTATCACATGGAGTTCTCTACAGGTGTAACAGACATAATACCAGAGCCAAACCTTTTTAAGCCCAAAACTTTAATTAATGAGAGTGTTAAATAAATGTTGCCTGTCAGTCAGAAGCAAAGATTAATAAAACTTTTATGCTTACTTGAACATAAAAGATAAAACAGTAACTTCCATTATAAAAATATTCTGTAAGAATAAAGGACACCAGGAATTTACATTAGAAGATATTTGTTTAATGTTATATTCACCAAACGAATTAAAGGTTAGTCAAGAAACCTAACACCCACACAAAGCTTCTGACTTCTGTTCATAAGCAGTACTTATATTCATAAGCAGTAATTACTGTTCATAAGCAGTAAGTTTATTCATATAAAGATCAATTCAACAACAATATATTAATTTTAAAGAGTGCACTTCAAATTCAACTACCTAAAATAATTTTTCAGGTTTGCTATCCATTTTCTGAAGATCTCTTTGGTTAACTTCCAAAACTTTCAATGTACTGTATATTGTCATTAGTTAAAATGGTTTGTAAAAGGTTTGTAATCATGGAGTTACATGATGCTAGTTAGCTAGTAAGCCCACTATACTAGTTGATCAGGTAATGATGAGGCCCTTGAATAAAGAAAGGGTGGGATACAGAAGATGATTTAAAGCATAATGGGAAAACATTTCTGACCAATACTCATAACATTCAGCAAATATTTATACATTATAAAATATTTTAAGTAAGAATATAATTTATCTAACATCATAATGCATTTTTACCATAAACTAATTGAAAATAGATATGTTTGAAATTTTTATAAGGAAAACCTAAGGAAATAATCAGAGCAAAGAGGAATGGCCCGCATGACTATTTTGTTTATACTGAATTTATCTAGGTTTCTGAATTATTTCCATGGGCCCATTATATTATGTAGATGTTTTCTATGATAAGAAAATGACCAGATATAATGTGTTTTGAAATACTGTAAAAGCAATAGATATTCATAAGATATTCCATTAGATATTCAGTTATACATATGTTCAACCAGTATATGGAGAGCTATATAAACCTATAAAATGAACAAATCTCTTTTAAAATTTTATTTCCATTTACCTGTATGGTTTAGTATCTAATGAATTTAACATGGGTATTTATAATAAGTATTATAAGTATTTACTTTCAATTTAGTAAAATATTTTACTAATAAGTATTTATTTTCAATTTAGTAAAATATTTATTTCAACTGAATTTTCTTGCAACTTATACTTTATTTCCTTGATCAACAGAGACCCTTGAGATAATTGGTTGATGAACAAAATGATAAAACAAAATAATAAACTATATTTAAATGCATTTGTAATTTGTTTCATTAGTTTGAAAGATATTGATAGTCAATATATTTTTTAAATGTTAATGTTATTTATTTCTGAAGCATCTTTTAATTAAACTTTATGTACGGACAAAATTATTGATCCATGTGATAAAGGTAAGTGAAGCGATCAAGTCTTTACTACTAATAGCAATGAGAATATTGTAAATAGAATAACATACTTTTTTCCATTTTTGTCCCTCATAGAAACACTATACTTTCTGTTTTCTGTGAAGGAAAATACTAAATGAGTTTTCTCCTTATTTCAAAGCTTTTGAAACAGCTGACTTGTAAGCTGAAAACCAATGACATAAAAAAAAAAACAAAAAACATGATACAATCGGCAAGTATTAGCATCAAACAAAACTCCTGGTGACTTATTATGGAACTCTTAATGTCCACACATGGAAAGGGCATTCATTTAGGTGTACAATATCTTTAGGTACTGGCATTTTAAAAAAGAAAGATTTCTTTGTAGAATTCTTCAGGAAAAAAAATTCTGGAATTTATAGGTTATAAATCACTGTATTACCATTAAAGAAGATGAATATTTGGCAAGTGGAAAAAGGTTAGAGTTTACTACTGAAGCCAGAGATAGGATGATAATGGAAGGCAGTGTCAAAGAATGAAAATAAGGTATAAGTTAGATTGAAATTTGATACGAATTATGTGAAGATCTTGGATTGGATTTAGCTCTCCACCTACCCATACCGGGATCCTTACAAAGTGACTTAGTTTTTGTCTTCCTTTGTAGTCTATGAAGTGTAATTAATAATGCTACATTGCTTATATACCATCACAATATGACAGAAAATATTAACTGAACATTTTATATGGTATTTCTTCATCATCTAAAAATATTATGCCAATTAATACCATAATAATTCATTTGTGGACATTCAGATAGTCAGTTACAAGTATTATTGATTGCCTTTGTTGTGCCACGTTTATGTTAGGTACTAAGGATGCAAAGGTAAAGATAATGAATAAAAATGTCTTGACTTTCAGGGAACTTATAATTTAGTAGGGCATACATGTAACTATATAAGCAATCATAAAAGAGTATTAACTATTGTGGTGAATGAAGTACAATGTGAATTAGAAATATAAAATTGAGTCAAAGTAGCAGGGTTTTTTTAGCTTCCTGAAGGAAGAATCCTCTTCATTAAATTCTGAGTAAGGTAAATGATGAAAAATAGTAAAAAACACATATAAAAGACCAGAGAGAGGAGAGTATATGGCAAATTTTAAGTAACTGAAATAATGTCTATATGGCTGGAACATAGACAATGAAGATGGAGGGAAAAATCAACTTTTTAAAATATTTCTGTCAATTTTTAATTATGGATGTATTGATTCAATGACTCTACTGCCTTCGATCAGCAATTTTTATGGAAATAATATAATTGGAAGAGATGAATTAGAAGGATCAGTTAGACTATTCAGTAATATAATCAGTTCATGAAACCTAGAAATGGCAGATTAGGTAAATGATGAAAGCATTATCACCAAATGTCCTGAGATGTGTGTGTGTTTGTGTATCTCAAGGTGTCTTAAAATTAATATATCTTGCTGTAATATCTTCTATCTTTGAAAAAAATAGACTTTTCATGCCCCTCTGGCAATCCCTCTATTTCTCTCTTCTTTTTTTCAGCAAAACTCTCAATAGATATATTTGTGATCACTATCCACTCCTCTCATCTTCTATTGAACCCACTCCAAAAAGTTTGCCTGATAAACAAAAGTTTTTATTAGCATAACTGAATAATAGTTTTCTCTAAAAAGTCAATGCAACTTGATGCATATTAACACAACTAAGTTATTAACTTTTTTGAAATTGAGTGGGTTTGAAATTTAGCCAGAAATATTCTCTGGAAAGTAAGAACATTACTTCAATGGGCTTTCTAACCTGACAGATCTTTATGAAACTGATTGTTTAGGCCAAAGATTAATCTGAAGACATCTGCCATATGAAGAGAAACTATGAGATTAATACAACTATTTCCTTATAACTCCACAAATAATTAGCTGCTTAAGTGTTTTGAAGCAAAAAGTCCTTGTACCCTTATAGGATAACCATCTCATTGTATACAAAGGAAATTGTATGCCAACAGCATTTTTCTAGAATTTTAATGGATAATTGAAGATGATAAATGTCTTTAACAGGACTTGCAAACAACATGACAAGGTCGGTCACTACTTAAACAGAGAAGGAACTCACTTAACTGAAAATCTGCAAATGATTCTCTCAGGTTTATTTTGCTGACTAAAATTGTCAGCATTAGAAGTGCATTTTGAGGTTCAGCTACAGCCCCTAGAAAGTACCTTTAATGCACAGAGCTATCAGATAAATAGCTTATTATCATGAAAATTAGTTATCAGATTGTCTAGCTCTCACTGACAAACAGTGGAGAAATACTGGGAAATTAAATACTGGGAAATCAAATACTGGGAAATTAAATACTGGGAAATTAAAACAGGTATGGAAACAAGGTAGAAGTGACATTATCTCACAAAAAATGAGAACAATTGTAATTAAAGTTTATCTAGCTGATGCACTGTGTAAAGTGTGCTTATTTTTCATAAACTTTCAGCTATATAAATGTATGATCACAAAACCATAAATGCATATACAAGTCCTTCTCATTCTCTCCTAAACTTTATTATCTTTTCTCCCACCATATACTTACACATAAACTAACTTGCACAACTAAAGTCTACGATTTATGCTCCTGGACTTGCTTAGGCATGGTATTTGAGCAAAAACTCACAACCAGATAGGGAGATATTTGCTTGAAATTAATTTTTATGTCATTATTAATAATTTGTGAAAAAACAAATGACATATAGCAAGCAACTATATATACAATCAATTGTTTGTGGTTTCATTTATTGTTTATGGAATGACACACAAAGCCTGCTTCATAGTTTTGCCATTTAGTATGCTACATTGTCTAAGAGAATGAAATTAAAATGCAGATGGGTTGTTTACTTTTTAGTGCAAAACTGATAAGTGAACAAAGATTTCCATAAACAGGATTTTTGAGAATTCAAATAAATTAGCCCTGCAGACCGTAAGTTAAAAACTGAAAGCAGAAATTGAGAAAACGAGTGAGTCATTTCCAATGTGAAAAACACCTGGGTCCTCCTTCCAGCACCAGTTGACAATGCTAATGTTGGCACTTCTGAATTGTTTTATTTCTTATTGTTTCTTTCATGTGAATAAAATTAAACTGAGTCACCAGTGATATGATTTCTAAGTGGCAAAGCGTGTGTGTGTGTGTGTGTGTGTGTGTGTGATTAAATAAGCACATCTGTTAAGGCTGATGGCTGAAGAGGCAAACGGAATAAATGATATGCCAGTAAGAATGTCTATTGGGAATGTGTTTTTGTCTACAAAGGTTTGGGAACTGTCTTGATATGTTTCCAATGACAAAAGGCAGTTATTGTAACATTATTAAAATGAATCATCCACATTTACTAAATAGGAACATAAACATTAAGAAAAAGGTTTCTTAAATTCATTCCTTAAAAAGGAATGTGGACTGGTGCAACCACTGTGGAAAACAGTATGGAATTTCCTCAGAAAACTAAAAATGGAACTGCCTTTTGACCTAGTGATCCCACTATTGGGAATGTACTCTAAGAATCCTGAAACTCCAATTCAAAAGAACCTATGTATCCCAATGTTCATAACAGCACAATTTACAATAACCAAGTGCTGGAAACAGCCTAAGTGCCCATCAGTAAATGAGTGGATCAAAAAACTATGGTACATTTTCACAATGGAATACTACACGGCAGAAATAATAAGGAACTCCTACCATTTGTCACAGCATGGATGGAACTGGACAGCATTATGCTAAGTGAAATAAGCCAGGCGGTGAAAGGCAAATACCATGTGATCTCACCTATAAGTGGAACCTAATCAACAGAACAAACAAGCAAGCAAAATATAACCGGGGACATTGAAATAAGAACAAACTAACAGTAACTACAGGGGAGGGGGAGAGGGATAATGGGGGATAATGGGGAGAAATAGGGGAAGGGTCATCAAGGAACATGTATAAAGGACCCATGGACAAAGTCAAATGAGGATAGGATCGAGGGTGGGGGGGTGGAGGTTGCAGGGGAAAGTGGTGGCAGGAAAATGGAGAGAACTGTACTTTAACAATTAAAAAAAAGGAAAAAAGGAATCTAATGAACAAGATGAACTAATAACATGCAAAATAGAGACAGACTCATAGATAAAGTGAAGCCTGACAGCTGCTCAGGAGTAGAGGAGCTCGGTTGGTAGTTGAGGGATTGAGCGAAAAAGACAAAAAGAAAGAACTCAAGGACATGGACAACAGTGTGGTGATTGCCAGGGGGAGGTAAGTGTGAGGAGGTGGAGGTGGGTATAGGGTGCATAAAGGTGATTGTTAGAGACTAGACTTGGGGTGTTGAACACATAATACAGTGTAGATATGTGTGGTGGAATTGTACACCTGAAACCTGTATAATTTTGTTAGCCAGTGTCACTCTGATAAATTCAATAAAACAGGAAAAAATCATTAAGGCAATGCTTCAAGACATGAAAAAAATATATAACATAATTAAAAAGCTTGGTTTATGAGGTAATAAAATACAACAAGCTAATTATAAATAAAGTAAAGAAATCAGTTTTACAAATAAAATAGTTATAAAAGGGACCATAAGCATGAAAAATATTTTAAATATTTTAAGGAAAGGAAAAGGTAAAAGAGGAATTCTTACAAATTTTATAAAATATAATAGCAAAATATAAAAATGATTCAAGAGAAAATGACAAATAGTGAATATTGGTATAGAAGACCCAACATGTATAATTAAATTTTTTGAAGAAGAAAACAAAACAAGAGGCAGAACAGATTCTAAAACTCTAATTTAAAGAATTGGGTTTGGAATTAAATATTGAAAGAGAAAACCTGAGAAACAAGCACTTGAGAAAATCCAAGTACATAATGACCAACACAATTGTTATAAGAGATTGAAATTACTGAACTCTATGAAAAGGGAAAAAATAATTGGGTTCCTTGATTAAAATATCAAGTAACTGATAATGAAAGAAAATGAGATTATCCTCAGGCTTTTCAAAAGCAGTTTTTATGCCTGTTGTGTATTTAATGTATTTGAGATTATCATGAAAAGAAAATCCTAGCCTAGAATTTGATATGCAGAAAAATTACATTTCAAGTATAAAGGGAAAAAATAACATTCAACATGTGAGAACTCACACAATATTAGTCCACTAAATAAAGAGTAAGAATAAGTTTTAGCTAATCAAAATATCCAGAAGCAGTGACATAAGACATAGTGGTGAACATTAAACATTTAAACATCTACATTACTTATAGAACTAAAGCTAGATGAGGTTTAAAAGAAAGAGGAAGAGAGAGTATGTTAAGTAATGGGTATATGTGCAAATTGTGTAGGTATAACTACAAAAATACGATAAATAGGCAGAATGTGTATATAAGAACATTTTTAACTATTTTAAAATTATATTGATGGTTGTAACATAAGTTTTTAAAGGGCTGTTGTGCATATAATGTGGGGTAAATATATGAATAATTATTGGGTATACTCTTTCTATTATCCCCTGAGACCTTGACTTGAATTTTGATAATGAGAATTGGGAGATGTGTGGGAGAGGTGAGATGTGGAGGAAGGAGATAGGACTGTATTGTATGGAAAGTTGTTAAAGAGAGAGAAAAATAAATTCTTATCTTGATTTTTATAATTTTCAAATACTTATATGTATGCGTGAAATTATTAAGAAACCATGAAATTATAAAATACTCTATAAGATTATAATAATAAAATTATAACTAACACTATACTGATAATTGGTAGAATTATAAAAACTATAGAAAAAACAATAACTGTAATTATAAAACTATAATTAAAAATAAATTTTATAATTGTTATAATAAATCTATAATTATTATAAGAATCTATAACTCACACTATGCATCTAAAACTTTGACTTTGCAACTGTAAATACAAACCTGTAACCATGACACAAAATATCAAAACACTATCAATATAACCACAATACTATATAACACAAATTATATCACAAATACCATAAATATAGCATGAATATAACACTAGAACTATAACTGCATTATTATTATAACTACATTATCATAACTATAAATGTCTCTATTACTAAATATATAGCATTAGAACACTATTAAATGATTACAACTTAATAATAACTATAAATCTATAACTATACCAATGACTCCATAATTAGAATGGAGACTAAATATGTAGCATAAGTACACTATAATTAGACGTACAATTCTATAACAATAAGCATAATCTAAACTAAAAATAGCCTTATAACTATAATACTACAATTATAACATATTCATTATAACTGCAACACTACAACTACAGCACTGTAACTACCAGAACTGTTATTATAACTATAAAAATAACACTAGAATTATATCAGTGATACTATAACACTATACTTCTATCTATTACTATCACAATATAATACTGAACAATAACACTAACACTATAACTATATCCTTAACACTATACTACTAACACTC
Organism: Desmodus rotundus; assembly: GCF_022682495.2. NCBI lineage: Eukaryota > Metazoa > Chordata > Mammalia > Chiroptera > Phyllostomidae > Desmodus > Desmodus rotundus. The sequence continues at coordinate 23,077,353 of NC_071400.1, read as the reverse complement.
TAACTATAGCTATAGCACTAGCACTATAATGCTAGCACTAAAACTACATCACTATAAATACAGTGATAGTACTATAATTATGATGACTGTTGTATAACTCTGATTTATGACACCTTAACTCTAACCATGACTTTGTAAATATATCTAAAACTTTATAACACTATACCATTAATCAGGCAACAATAAAATAATTATAAATATCATTCCATCATTATAACTTTAACTGAAATACAAAATTCTAATTAAAAATGACATTATAACAATATAAACATAGGTACAATACAAACATTCTAATACTAACACTGTAATGATAGTAACAACTGTAACTATATGACTACAATTATTACCTCAGAAGTTTAAATATAAATTAAACACTATAAATATAACTATTTCACTATAATTACAGCACTACACCATTGCTATAATGCTATAAGAATAAAATCACTACAGTTCTAAAACTATAACTCAATAAGAATAATTCTATAATAACTTTATCACTATAACTAGAACTATGACCTATAAAACATAGCTATGACATTATAATTCTAACTTTGGTTCTATAACTGTAACTATGAAGAACACTATGGAGGTTCCTCAAAAAAATTAAAAATGGAACTGCCTGATGACCTAGTGATTCCACTTCTGGGTATATATTTGAAAAAACCCAAAACAATAATTTGAAAAGACATATGCACCCCTCCCCATGATCATTGCAGCAGTATTTATAACAGCCAAGATGTGGCAGTAACACAAGTGCCCATCGATAGACAAATCAACCAAAAAAGTTGTGGTAATTACATTTAAATAAAATACTGTATTGATCATCCATTAAAAAAATGAAATCTTAAAATTTGTGGCAGCATGAAGGGACCGAGAGGGTATTATGTTCAGTGAAATAAGTCTGTCTTAGAAAGACAAATACCATATGATTTCACTTATATGTGAAATTTAAAGAGCAAAATAAAGGAAGAAACAAAATAGAAACAAACTCATAGATACAGACAACAGACTGTTATCTGTTGAAAGGGAAGGAGGTTGGGCGATGGGTAAAAAAGTTGAAGAGATTAAGAAATGTAAATTAGTAATTACAAAACAGTTATAAGGATGTAAAGTACAGCATAGGGAATATAGACAATAAAGAGGGTAAACAGGGTCAAATGCATGGTGACAGAAGACTCGACTTTGGTTGGTGGGCATACAATGCAATATTCAGATGATATCTCTTAGGATTGTACAGTAGAAACCTATATAATCTTATTAACCAATGTCATCTCAGTAAACTTAGTTAAAAATACTGTAAAAAATATGTATGGTGCCAGGTGAATACTGGAAATATTGGGGGTAACACTTTGTAAATTATATGATTGTCTAACACCTATGCTACACATCTGAAACTAATATGAAATATTTTTATTGTTGTTTAATTACAGTTGTCCCCACTTCCTCCTGCCCATTACTCTCCCCTGCCCTACCTACCTCTACCTCCCACCTTCATTCCTCCCCCACCATTGTCTTTGTTTATGGGTATTTTATACATGTTGTAAAATGTAATTGAAAAATAAAATTAAAACAATTTTTAAAGCAGTCAACATAAAGCTTTTCAAAAATTATAAATTTTCTTACAACAAATTAAAAATAAAGTTCCTCAAAATATTAAAGGAAATAAAAAAGCTGAAAATGCAATAACTAAAATAAAAATGTGCTAGATGCAGTTGATAGTAGAGTGGAGATAAAAAAGGATAGAATCATTGAATTTGAAGACAGAAAAATAAAAATTACAGTATCTGAAAAATCAAGGAAGTATTGACTAGAAAACAATGAGCAGAGTCTTACATGTGTGAGACTATAACACTAGATTTAATATTGAGACCATCATAGTCCCAGATGCAGAGGGGAAGAGAATGAAACTTAGAGACCCTACGAATATATAATAAATGAAAATGACCCAAGTATGGAGAATAACACTAACCTATTGATCTAAAAGAAGAGCAAATCCAGCCCAGACAGATCTACACACATACAGAAACAGCATTAATTCAACTTTTGAGAAAGTAAAAACAAAGGAAAAATTTGAAAACAGCCAGAGAGAAATGGAGCATTACTGATATGAGGACATCAATTTGAATGACAGTACATTTATCCTCTGTAACCATGGAGGCCAGAGGGAGTGGTAAAATGATTACAACCACTGAAAGGAAAGAATTGGCAACTATAAATTTGACACACGGCTAATTCACATATATTTTAGTAATAAGGAAATGAAAACATTCTCATTTCCTTATTTTAGTAATAAGGAAATGAAAACATTCTTTAGTTTTAGTATAAAAACTAAATATTTATAGCTACCATGCCTACTCTTAAATATTTCCTAAAAAAGTTTTTTTGAAACTAAACAATATGATAAAAGAAAGGATCAGGACAAATAAATAATAGTAGCTAAAATATGGGTTCATAAAATATAGACCTTCCGTTTCATTAAGTGAAATAAGCCAGATGGTGAGGGACAAATACCATATGATCTCACCTTTAACTGGAACATAATCAATAGAAGAAAAAAGGAAACAAAATATCACCAGAGACATTGAAGTTAAGAACAATCTAACAATGGTCAGGGGGCAGTGGGGAGGGGACAGTGGGGAGAGGGGTGTACAGGAACTACTATAAAGGACACATGGACAAAATCAAGGGGGAGGGTGGAGGTGGGGGAGGGAGGTGGGTTCAGCTGGGGTGGGGTGGAGGGATGGGGAGAAAAGGCATACAACTGTAATTGAATAATAAATATTTAAAAAACATTTAAATATTTTATTAATTTTCACTGTAACTAATTTTTATTATTTTTGTTGTATTGTTTATGCTATTAAAATTGTCCCATTTTTCTCCTTTGCCTCCCTCCAACCCAGCCCAACTCCCACTCCCAAAGTCGATCTCCACACCATTGTCCATGTCCATGAGTCCTTCATGCATGTCCTTTGACTAATTCCTTCACTTTATTTCAATCAGTCCCCAGCTCTTCCTTCCCTCTTACAGCTGTCAGTCCTTTCCATGATTCCATGCCTCCAGTTCTAATTTGCACATTAGTTTATTTTGTTCATTAGTTTCCTCTTATAAGTGAGATCACATGACATCTTTCTATCATCGACTGACTTACTTCAGTTAGCATAATGATTTCCAGCTCCATCCATGTTATCTCAAAAGGCAGGAATTCCTTCTTTTTTTCTGTTGCATAGTCTCCCATTGTGGAAATGTAACACTGTTTTCTTAGACACTCATCCACTGATGGGCACTTAGGCTGTTTTTAGCACTTGGATATTGTAAATTATGCTGCTATGAACATTGGAGTACATAAATTCTCTTGAATTGGTGTTTCAAAATTCTTTGGGTATATTTCAGCAAAATCACTGGGATCACTGGGTCAAAAGGTAGTTCCATTTTTAATTTTTTGAGGAAATTCCATACTGTTTTTCACCATGGCTGCACCAGTCTGCATTCCCACCAACAGTGTACTAGGGTTCCCTTTTCTCCACATCTTCACCAGCACTTGTTTTTGTTGACTTATTAATGATGGTCATTCTGACAGGTGTGAAATGATATCTCATTGTGGTTTTAATTTGCATCTCTCTGGTGATTAGTGATGTTGAGCATCCTTTCATATGTCTATAGGCCCTCTGTATATCCTCCTTGGAGAAGTATCCATTCAGGTCCTTTGCCGATTTTTTAATTGGATTGTTTGTCTTTCTGATGTTGAGTTGTATGAGTTCTTTATATATTTTGGAAATTAAACCTTTGTCTGATGTATCATTGGCAAATATGTTTTCATATTTGCCAATGATACAGTCAGTTCCTTTTTCATTTTGATGGCGATTTTTTCAGCCATGCAAAAGCTTTGTAATGTGATATAGTCCCATTTTTTCCTTTATTTCTCTTGCCCTAAGAGATATATCAATAAAATATTGCTATATGAGACATCTGAAATTTTAGTGCCCTCGTTTTCCACAAGGATTTTTATGGTATCAGAACTTATATTTGTCTTTTATCCGTTTTACATTTATTCTGCTGTACTTTCATTTTTTTTCTCATGTACCAGTCCATTTCTTCCAGCACCATTTATTGAAAAAGCTACTTTTACTCCCTTGTATGCTCATGCCCCCTTTGTCAAATATTAATTGACCATGAAGGGTTTATATTAGGGCTCTGTATGCTGTTCCACTGATCTATGTGTCTGTTCTTATGACAGTATCATGCTGTATTGATTACCGTGGCCTTGTAATATAGTTTGATATCAGGTATAGTGATTCCTCCTGATTTATTCTTTCTGAAGATTGGTAAGGCTCTTTGGGTTCATTTTTTGAGCCATATAAATTTTTGGAATATTTATTCTAGATCTGTGAAATATGCCACTGATACTTGAGTAGGAATTGTGTTGAATCTATAGATTACTTTGGGTAATATATACATTTTAATGATGTTAATTCTTCCAATTCATGTGTATGGTACATGCTTTCATTTATGTGTTTTTTCCTCAATTTCTTTCTTCAGTGCTGTATAGTTTTCCAACTACAGGTGTTTTACCTCTTTGATTAAATTTATTCCTAAGTACTTTATGTTTTTTGTTGTTGTTGCTATAGTAAATTGGATTTTTTCTTAGTTTTACTTTGTGATAGTTCATTGTTAGTGTACAACAATGTCATCAATTTTTGAATATTGACTTTGTATCCTGCTAATTTGCTTAATTCACTTATTAGGTTGAGTATTTTTTTAGTGACTATTATAGGGTTTTCTATTACACTATAAGGTTGTCTTCAAATGACAGTTTTATTTACCCCTCCCCAATTTTGATGCATTTTATTTCTTCTACTTGTCTGATTGCCATAAATAGGACTTCCAGTACTATGATGAAATGAAGTCATGAAAACAGACACACTTGTGTTGTTCCTGATTTTAAGGGAAACACTTTTAGTTTTTGCCCATTGAGTATGATGTTAGTGTTAGGTTTTCTTATATGGCCTTTAATACATTGTGGTATGCTCCCCCTATTCCCACTTTGCTATGTATTTTTATCATAAATGGGTGATGAATTTTATCAAATGCATTTTATGTATCAATTTATATTATTATGTGATTTTTGTTTTTCATTTTGTTTATGTGATGTATCACATTTATTGATTTGTGAATATTATGCTATCATTGTATCCCTAGAATAAATCCCACTCAATCATGGTGTTTTACCTTTTTAATGTGCTGCTGGATCCAGTTTGCTAGTGTTTTGTTGAGGTTTTTAGCACCTATGTTCATCAGAGATATTGGCCTGTAATATTCTTTTGTTATTGTGCCTATAACTGGTTTTGGGATTAGGATAATTACTGGACTTGTAAAGAGAGTTTGGGAGTCTTCCCTCTTCTTAAATTTTCTGTGATAGTTTGAGAAGGTTAGGTGTTATTTCTTCGTTGAATATTTGGTAAAGTTTGTCTATGAAGCCATATGGTCCAGGGTTTGTGTGATGGGTGTTTTTTATTACTGCTTCAATTTCAATAGTTTTTATTGGTCTGTTCAGGTTTTCTGCTTCTTCTTGACTCAATTTTGGAAGATTGTATGTTTCTAGAAATTTATTCTTTCACTGCAGTTGTCCAATTTATTGGCATGTAGTTGTTCATAATAATTTTTTACAAACCTTTATATTTCTATGATATCAGTTGCTTACCTGTCCTCTATCATTTCAGATTTTATTTATTTTGGTCCTGACTCTTATTTTCTTGATGAGTCTGGTTAAGGGTTTGTCAATATTGTTTATCTTTTCAAAGAACCAGCTCCTGGATTCGTTGATTCTTTGATCTTGATTATGTTCTTCCTTCTTCTTACTCTGGGGTTTGTTTGTTGTTGTTCCTGTAGTTCTTTAAGATGTAGGTTTCAGTTTTTTATTTCAGATTTTTCTATCTTCTTTAGGTAGGTCTGTACTGCTATGAGTTTCCTTCTCAGAACTTCTTTCACTGTGTTCCATAGGTTTAGGGCTGTTGTGTGTTCATTTTCATTTGTTTCCAGAAACTTTTTGATTTCTTCATTCATCTCATTATTTACTCATTCATTGTTTAATAAGATGTTATTCAGTCTCCATGAATTTGAATGTTCTTGATTTTTTTTCCTTATGGTTGGATTCTGGTTTCAAGTCATTATGATCCAAGAAGATGGTTGATATGATTTCAATTTTCTTAAATTTGTGTAAGCTTGTTTTGTGTCCTATCATGTGGTCTATCTTTGAAAATGATCTATGTGCATTTGAGAAGAATGCATATTTTTCTTCTTTGGGTTGAATAGTTCTGTATATATCAATTAAGTTCATTTAATCTAGAGTATTGTTCAATGCTGCAATATCCTTGTTGATTTTTTATTTGGACAGTCAATCCATTGTTGATAGTGGGGTGTTAAAATCACCTACAATGACTGTGTTGCTGTCAGTCTCTTTCCAAAAGTTCTCCAAGATTCTCTTTGTACATTTAAGTGATCCTGTGTTGAATGTATATATGTTTACAAGAGTAATATCCTCTTCTTGAACTACTCTCTTAAGTATTATGTAGTGACCTTCTTTGTCTCTTGTTATGGCCTTCATTTTAAAGTCTATTTTGTCTAAGTATTGCTACCTTATCTTTTTTTTTTTCATGTCCATCAGTATGGAATATTTTTCTATCCCTTCACTTTCAGCTTGTGTATATCTTTTCTTCTGAGTTGGGTCTCTTATAAACAGCATATATGTAGGTCATACTTTCTTATCCATTTAGCTATCTTATGTCCTTTGGGGCATTTAATCAATTTAAATTAAGGTTATTATTGATAGGTACTTACTCATTGCCATTTTTTCCTTTGCATCTGTGTTCCCCCCACCTCTCCCTCATTTCTTCTTCTTAAAGCAGTCTCTTCAGCATCTCTTGCAATGCTGGCTTGGTGTAGATATACACTTTTAGCTTTCTTTTGTCTGGGAAGCTCTTTATTTTGCCTTCCACTTTAAATGAGAGCCTTGCTGGATAGAGTAGTCTTGGTTGCAGGTCCTTTCTTTTCATTCCTAGGAATATTCCATGCCATTCCCTCTGGCTGGTAGTGTTTCTGTTTAGAAATGAGCTGATAGCATTATTGGAGCTCCTTTATATGTTACTAAGGTGTTTCACCATTTCTGCCTTTATTCTCTCTTTGTCTTTAAATTTTGCCATTTTGATTGTAATGTGTCTTAGAGTAAAGCTTTGTGGATTTATCTTGTTTGGGACCCTCTGTGCTTCCTGAACTTGTGTGAATTTTTATCTTAACAAGTTAGGGAAATTTTCTGTCATTACTTTTTTCAAACAGGTTTTTAATCTCTTGCTCCTTTTCTTGTTATTCTGGTATCTTTGTGATATGAATACTGTTATATTGTATGTTGTCCCAGAGCTCCCTCACACTATCCTTATTCTTCTTGAGTCTTTTTTTTTTTCATTTTGTTGCTGGACGGTGTTTTTTTCTACCTTGTCTTCCAACTCACTGATTCGGTCCTCTGATTCATCTAGCCTGATTTTAATTCCTTCTAGTGTGTTCTTCATTTCAGATATTGCATTTTTCATTTCCAACAGGTTCTTATTCAATGTTTCTATGTCCTTTTTCATGCTGATGTAGTTCTCACTAGGTTCCTTGAGCATCCTTATAACCACTACTTTTAACTCTATGTCTGATAAATTGCTTGCCTAGATTTCACTGAGCTCCTTTTCTGGAGATTCCTCCATTTTAAAGAATGGGGATTGTTTCTTTGTCTCCCTATTTTTGTTGTCTTTTTGTGTTTGTTTCTATGTGTTAGATAGATTTGCTTTGACTTCCTGACTTGTGGGGTATCCTTATGTGTTAGGAGTCCTGTGAAACCCAGTGGTGCATAGTGCTTGATCTCCTGATCTGAATGCTCTAGGAATGTCTTTTTTGGGGGATTAAGTGGACTCTTCTGTTGTTTTTGGCCTGTTCATATGTGGTAACTCCCCTCCAGCTTGCTGATTAAGAGGCTCAAGCCCCACAATGTGTTGCATATTGTTGTATAGGCGCTGGCAGAAAAATGCAAAACAACACAAAAAAACCCACCAGAACAAGCAACCCCCCAACCACAGCAGCAATATTAATGACAAGGGAACAAAAAAGAAATGTGGAAAGGGAAATGGAAGAGTAGAGTTAGAAGAAAATGAAAAAGAGTATGAATCAACCAAAGGAAAGAAAAGTGATTATGAAAGGACAAAAAGGAAGAGAACTAATACTAGCAAAATGAATTGAAAGAAGACAATGGGGAAAGGGAACACAGAAATAGTAACAATAGTAATAAAAGGAGACAAGAAGAAAACAATAGAGTAATCAGCAATAATAAAATAGGAGATATGAAAGAAAAATGAAAGCATCACAAATAAAAGAAAAAGGCAGATAAACATAATAAAAAGGTTATGAAAAAGAAAAATAATGAAAATAATGAAAAAAGAATCAAGTGGATTCTTCTCAGCAGTGTTTAGATCTTGCCTGTTGGTTTCTTCCTTTGAATACTGCTCTGATGTTTGAGTCTGGTGTAAGTCAATGTCAGGTGTTGCCTATGCCTGGCCTTCAGCAGCCTTTTTGAAGCTACAAGCAATCCACAGTTTGTGGATGATTCTTCCAGGCTTGGCTTCTCCCATGGTGGGCCAAGGTGCTCAGAGAAGTTGGCTTTTATCAATAGTGGCTCGAGGGGTGTGTTAACAACTTTTCAAGTCACCAGAAGATCCACCTCTGCCTGCTGGCCTGCTATCCATCTTAAACAAGTCATAGATCCCATTATTTCTGAGAGGGCTTCTGATGGAAACAGGGAGATGTGATTCCTGGATGTCCCATGGCAGGTGCCTTTCCGACTTCATGTAAGATGGTGGGTGTATCTCCCCTCCCCTGAGTTACTAGTCTGAATCTATCTTGGATTATTTACCTGTACTCAGTAAGGTAGGGCCTCTAGTAGACCTCTAGAGCCCAGATTTTAGGTCTGCTGGATACCATGAGGATGTTTCTGTGGGTCTCTCATGAGGGGGAAGCATTAGTCTGTTTCCCAAGAAAATGTATGGTTTGGCTGTGTACTACAGCCTGTCTCTGACAACCCTTGAGTCTGTTTATGTTGCTATCTCCTCAGCAAGGGTTAAGATGGAGGGTGGAAGAAAAGAGAGAAAACAAAGCAAAAGAAAATATCAAGGCAGAACAAAACTGAAAAAAAAAGTTGCAGGGTAGAGCAAACAGGTTTTCAAAGTGTGTGGTATGGGGAATTCCAGTAGGTGGGGGAAATGGTATCCCATGGGATAAAGTAATTGATTTTCCCTTGGGAGGAGCTAACTCTCCTCAAGAAAGATGGATGCCAGGGAGACCAGGTATATCCTGGCCCCCCAAATCCCACAGACTCTACCACAAATCTCTCCCTAGTGCCTCCCACTCCAGACTCTCTTCATACGGCTCCAGTCTGTGTTGCCCTCCCATCAATAGGGCCCAAGGTGAGCAGCTTCAAACACAAACCTGTGTTGTTCCCCTTTAAGGAAAACAAAAGTTTGGTATGTCTCCAGAGGTTTTCATCTCTCCCCAGCAAAAAGAGACCCTTGGGCTTCTCACTGCTGGATACTATGTGGTGGGCCATTCTCATCGCTGGCTTTCTGTGCTTGGGAGCCCAGTATATGGTCTTGGCTTCTCTCCTCTAAAGGGGAAGTTCCAACAGCTACACAGTGGCCTCAACATGCCTCCTTGTCACCTCAGCCCACCACCCATGTGTGTGTGGCTGCCCCTGCCCCTTTAAGATGCCCCTGCTCTTCCTACCAGTCTAGGAGTGGTTTTTTCTCAGTCTTTGGTTAAGAGTCTCTTTTTCGGGTAATCTAGACTTAACTCTAGTGATTGTTCTTCTCTTTAATTTTATATCCATTCTGGTTCTGGGATGCAGTGTATGATATATTCTCCTACTTGGCCACCATCGTGTCCCTCCTAAATAATATTTGATTATTGAAACACAAATTACAATATAAAACTGAAAATCATGACAATGATACCATATTTAAAAGTGAGGGTGGTAAAGAGACCTAATGGAAGTGAGGTTTCCAAATTTCATTCTAAGTGTTAAAACATTATTATGAAGCTACAAGCAATCCACAGTTTGTGGTTGATTCTTCCAGGCTTGGCTTTTCCCATGGTGGGCCAAGGTGCTCAGAAAAGTTGGCTTTTATCACTAGTGGCTCGAGGGGTGTGTCAACAAACTTTTCAAATCACCATAAGATCCACCAGACTGTGATGAGTAAGTTAAATGTATTATAATACCTAAAGCAACCACAGAGAAAACTATACAAACAGATACCTCCAAAAATCAATCAAGATATAATTCTAGCTTAGCTGGTGTGGTTCAGTGGACTGAGTGCTGGCCTGTGAACCAAAGGGTTGCTGGTTTGATTCCCAGATGAAGACACATGCCTGAGTTGTGAGCCCAGTCCCCAGCAGGGGCCATGTGAGAGGCAACCACACATTTATGTTTCTCTCCCTCTCTCGTTCTCCCTCCCTCCCCTTCTGTCTAAAAACAAATAAAATATTTTTTAAAACGGATATAATTCTAAAAAATCAGGAAGGCAAATATAAAGAACAAGAAGAATGAGAATGTAAAGAAGTAAATAACAAAAAACAACGAACAACAAAAAAAAGGGAAAAATTACTTCAAAATAAAAAGTGTAGGAAGTCTGAAAGTGAAAGAGGGAAAAGATTATAACAGGCAGATATTAAGCAAGTATGAGTGACTGTATTAATATTATATAAATAAACATCAAAACAAAGAAAATTTGTAAATACAAAGAGAGATACTATGTAATGATAAAAGAATCAATCCAGCAGAAAGATATAACAAACCTACATGTGTGCAAAAACAAGTATGGATCTGTGTTACTACCACATACTCTATCAAAATGTAAATTGTGACAATAACATAATGAGGAGGAATGCAGCTATAATAGAGCAGAGTTTTATACACCATTGGCAGTAAGTTGGTATTAAGTTAACTGGAGTGTTGTAAAGCTCAGATGTTATTTTAATTATTAGGTTTACTAAAATAAATATGCAGAAAGAGAGAGAAAGGAATCTCATTAGAGAGAAACAACAATCACAAATGAAAGCAGTAATGGATGTAGCAAGAAGCATAAAATTTATGACATACAGAAAACAAATAACAAATTTGCAGAAGTCCTTCTTTATCAACAATTATTTAAAATATAAAGGGGTGGCCCTGGGTGGTGTGGCTCAGTGGTTGAGTGCTGGCCTGTGAGTCAAATGGTCACTGGTTCAATTCCCAGTCTGGGCGCATGCCTAGGTTTCAGGTCAGATCCCCAGTAAGGGGCACGCAAGAGGCAACCACACATTGATGTTTCTCTCCCTCTCTTTTCCTCTTCCTCCCCCCCTCTAAAAAATAAATAAAATCTTAAAAAATAAAAGTATTTAAAAATAAATAAAATATAAAGAGGTGAAAGTCCAATCAAAAGGCTGAGACATGCAGAATAGATTAAAAAATACATATTGCAACTATATGTTGTCTACAGCAGACTTATTTTATGTCCAAAAACAAAGATTTTGAAGTTGTAGGGATGGAGGAATCAAGTAAAAAAGAAAAAAGACTCATAGACTTGGACAAGAGTGCACTGATTATGGGAGAGGGAGGATGAGAAGGGGACATGGAAGAGGATATAAGGGGGATAAATGGCAATGAAAAAATACAATGAAAAAAATTTAAAAATTTTAAAAGAATCGGAAAAGATGTCCAATGCAGATAGTAACCAAAGATTGCTGGAGTGGCTATAGTATTGTCAGATAATATAGATTTTAAGACAAAAATATCACAAGAGACAATGAAGGACATTATCTATTGATAAAAGGATCAATATCATCAATAATATAAAAATTATAAACATACATAACAAAGTCAAAAAATATATGAAGCAAAAACTGATGTTTAAAAGGAGAAATAGGTCTCTAATAATATCTGAAGAAGTCAATGACCTACATTCAATACTCCATACAACAACCAGTCAGAAGATCAATATGTAAATAAGTGATTTCAACAATACTACAAACCACCTGGACATGCAGACTTATACGAAACATGTCACCCAACAAAAATACACTAAACATTTTTGTCAATTAAACATGAAAATTCTTAAGGATAGGCCTCATACACTACATAACAAGTACCAATACATTAAAAAAGGAAATAAAATCATACAATGCCTTCTATAACCAAAATGAAATAAAACTAGAAATGAATAACACAAAGAATAGTGGAAATTTTTCAAATATGTGCAAATTAAACAAAACACTCTTAGAAAGCAGGTGGGTCAAAAAATGAATTACAAACTAGAAAACATTGTAAGATAAACAGAAATAAAAACAGGACATAATAAAAGTTATGCGACATCACAAAGACAGTACTAAGAGGGAAATTTATAGCTATAAAATCTTAAATTAAAAAAGAAGAAAAATCCCAAATTAATAATCTAACTATAAACTATAATGAAATTCAAAAAAAAAAACAAGAGTAAAATAAATTCAGAGCTAATAGAGGGAAGGACATAAATCTTATAGGGCAGATAAAAGAAAGAAGAGAAAAACAATAGAGAAAAATCAACAGAAAGAAATGTTAGTTCCTTGTTAACAGAATTGACAAACATTTAGGTAGGTTACTTTAAAAAAAATAGAAAATAGTCAGGAAAACCAGAAATTAAAGTGTTCAAATTACTGCAGACCTTACCAAAATAACAATGATTATAAGAGAGCAGCTTGAACAATTCTAAGCCAAGAAATTTGATCTCATAGTTGAAATGGAAAAATTGGTAGAAACACAAAAACTATGCTAATGGACGCAGGGAGAAAAAGAAACCCTTACCAGACTAAAGCAAATAGATTGAATAAATAATCAAACATTCTCCCATCAAAGAAAAGTTCAGAGTCAGGTAGCTGCACTGGTAAATTCTACCAAACATTTGAAGAGTTAACCCTAATGATTTTCGAACTCTTCTAAGAAATATAAAAGACTGTATTATGTACTGAATGTTTATGTTCCCTGTTTATCTTAATTCATGCAGAAAAAGCATTTGACAAAATCTAATACTTTTCCATGATGAAATGCTTTAACATAAAAAGAATAAAAAAGGGCCTTTCTCAACATTATGTAGAGAATTTATGGAAAATACACAGCTAACATTAACATCAATGGTAAAAGCCATAACTTAGCTTCTAAGATTAGAAAGAATACAAGGATGCCCACATTCAGCCCTTCTATTTACCTATTTACTGAAGTTTTTAGCCACAGCAATTAAGCAAAACTTAAAAAACTAAATAAAAGGTATTCAAATTGAAAATAATGAAAACTATATCTTTTGCATATGGCATAACTTTATACACAGGAAATCCTAAAGAATCCATGAAAAAGCATTATAGCTAATAAAAATAATACAGCGAATTTGCATGCTACAAGATCAATACACAAAAATAATCTGAAAATAAAATTAAGAAAAATTCCATATACAGTAGCATCAAGAAGAGTAAAATGCCTAGTAATACATTTAACTAAGAAAGTGCAAGATTTGTACATTGAAAACTATAAAAACATTGCTAAATAAAATTAAAGAGGATCTGAATAAGTGAAAAGTCAACCATTTTCATGAACTGGGTAATTTAATATTGCTATTCTAAGCAAACAATATATTCAATGTGATCCCTATCAAAATGATAATGGCTGATTTTGCAGAAATGGAGAAGCTGATTAAACTTCATATGGACAGGCCAAAATAATATTTCATAAAAAAAAAGTTGTAGGACTCTACAACCTGCTTTCAAAATGTACTACAAAGCTAAGTACTCAAAATAGTGCAGTAGTGGCATAAGAATACATATATAACTTGGTGAAATATGATTGAGAGTCAAGAAATAAACCCGTACATCTACCATCAATTGATTTTTGACAAAGGTACTAAGACCATTCAATGAAAAAAAAATAAATAAAGGGAGTCTCTTGGTACAAAAATGAAGTTGGGCCACTATCTCACATTATGCTAAGTGAAATAGGCCAAGTAGAGAAAGACAAATACCATATGATTTCACTCATATGTGGAATCTAATGAACAAACTGAACTAACAAGGAAATAGGGACTGACTCATAGATGGAGAGCAGGATGACAGCTAGGTAGGGGGAGGTAGGGAGGTTAGGGGGTAAAGGGATTGAGCAAAAGGAAAAAGACCCATGGACATGGACAACAGTGTGGTGATTGCAGTGGGGGAGGCATAAGGGGAGTAAATGGTAATAAAAATACAATAAAGAAATAATTTAAAAATGAATTCAAAATGGAGAAAAATTTTAAGTGTAAAAGCTAAAACTATAAAACTCTTAAAAGATAGTTCAGGGTAAATCTGCATGACCATATATTTACAATGAATTCCTAAATATAACACTAAAAGCAAAGGAACAAAGAAAATGATTAGATTTATCAATACTAAAAACTTCCATACATCAAAAGAAACTACCAACAAAATGAAGATATCCTATAGAATGAGAGGAAATATTTGCAAATCATGTATCTGATAAAAGTCTTTTCTAAAACATATAATAATATAGAAATTCTACAATTCAACAACAAAAAGACAACCCAAGTAAAAATGGGCAAAGGTCATGAATAGATGTTTATCCAAAGAAGATATACAAATGGTGAACAGGTGAAAATATGTTCAACATTACTAGTCATTACTGAACTGCAAATAAAAACTTCAAAGATATATTGCTCACACACTCTTGAATGGCTATAATTTTAAAAAATGTATCAACTTAGCATAATGTTCTCCAGTTCCATCCATGCTATCACAAAGGGTAGGATCACCTTCTTTCTCTCTGCTGCATAGTATTCCATTGTGTAAACGTACCATTGTTTTTCGATCCACTCATTTACTGATGGGCATGAGCATTATGCTAAGTGAAATAAGCCAGGCGGTGAGGGACAAATACTGTATGATATCACCTTTAACTAGAACATAATCAATGAAAGAAAAAAACAAACAAAATATAACCAGAGACATTGAAATTAAGAACAATCTAACAATAACCAGAAGGGAGGGGGGAGGGTATAGTGGGGAGAGGGCTTTTCAGGAACTACTATAAAGGACACATGGACAAAACCAAGGGGGAGGGTGGAAGCAGGGGAGGGAGGTGGGTTTGGCTGGGGTGGGGGGAGTGGTGAGGGGAAAATGCAGACAACAGTAATTAAACAACAATAAAATAATTTAAAAAATAAATGAAAATGTATCAACTGTTGGTAAGGATGTGAAGAATTAGAACCCTTGTACATTGCTCATGAGAATGTGCAATGATTGAGCTGCTGTGAAAAAAGTTTGGTTATTCCTCAAAAAATTAAAATATATTATTCAACAATTCCACTTATCATATGATGAATCTCAAAAGTATTATGACAAGACTCTAGACACAAAACATTAGATATTTTATGATTCCACTGGTATTAACTTCTCATAATATGTAAACCTATGTATAAACAGAGTAGATTATTAGTTACGAGAGGTTGGTAGGAGAGGGAAATTAGAAATGACTGTTAAATTAGTATGGGGTTCTCATTTGGGGAAATGAAAATATTTTGGAACTAGATAGAGGGAATAGTTCCATGATATTGTTAATGTGAATATGCCACCATACTGTGCACTTCAAAATAGTTAATTTTATGTTATATGAATGGATTCTACCCTAATAAACTTTTGCAACACAATAGTTACAAAAATTAATAATCCAGCTGGAAAATGGGAAAAGGACAAGGAAATCTATTTTACTATAAAAGATAAATAGATGGCAAATAAGCACATGGAAAGATATTCAACATGAACCATCACAGAGATTAAAAATAAAATCACAATAAAATGTCAATACATCGTTATAATGTTCAATAAAATAATGACAGCATAAATGCTGGTGAAGATTCAGAGGAAGTGAATTGCTCATATGTTTTGGTGGGAATGTAATATGATAGAGCATACTCTGCAAAATAATTTTGCAGTTTGTTATAAAATGAATCATGTAATTGCCATCCAACCCGGCAATTGAACTTCTGGAAATTTATCCCCTAAAAAGGAAAACTTATGTTTACACACACACACCAAAATCTGTACACCAATGTTCATAGGAATTCTATCCCTAATATTCAAAAACTTAAATCTATCCAAATGCTCTTCAACAAATGGTGGTACATCCATATCATGAGATACTACTCAGTAATGGAAAAGGAACAATTTAGATACACAACAACTTGGATGAATCTCTAGGGTTTGAGAGGGCAGGAATTGTGCTATATTTCTTTTGTGGACCCTGATAAAGTAGATACCTACTAAGAAGGGCTCTCTGTGGCTTAACTAGGCTCAAATTAAAAATAAAAATATTGAGCTTAGCAGTCATTTCTAAACAGGGGCCTCTCACGCAAACCACATTTCAGCAAGAAGCCTGTTTTACTAAGCTGCTTGCCTTTCACTTTGAACTGTGTGCCTGCACTGTTTTATATGCCACCTGTGCCATCCTTTATAAAGGAGTGCCTGGATTTGTATTTCAATCCATAGGCTTTTCTTGTTCAATCAGAGCTGCCCAGCTATATACCCGTGAACATCTTCACCAACCAATCAGAGCAGTTCCATTCTACTCAATCAGGACAGTGCCTTTTGGACCAATAAAATTGTGAGGATTGTAGTTCTCATTTGCATGAGGATACACTAATCAGGGGCCTGGGATGGGACTTCTATATATATCAGTCAGCTCCAGTCTGTCTCAGAGAAGGAACTTTCCCTACTTTCCCTTTCTCCAGCTGGAGCTGAAACATCGAAGACAGAAACATGGAGGATGTCTCACTGGAGCAGACTGGAGCATGACATCACAGGATCAGAGCGGGGCAAAGCACACTTTCCAGCCAGAGAGGGGCCTGGCCAGTGCTGCCTGGCTCCGGAGCTTCCTCACAGCCATGCTGTTTAACAGCTGTGCTGCTTCATAATTGAGCTGTAATACTATTGAGATGTTCCACAGCCATGCTATTCTCATAACTGTGCTGTATCACAATTGGGCTGTTCACACTGAGCTTTTCAAGTTTCTTTCTTCATTGTACCCCAAATTGGGGATTCCTCTTGATGATGCCAAAGACCGTAAGTTGATGCCTTGATATATACTCCATACTGCAATAGTTGCTCCAAGCCTATGGGCTCCAAACTCATCTTATCCTGTATGACCCTTATTACAGAGACCACCACCAACTTTAAATTTCTTCCTGCATAATTTTCAAAAATGGGGAATTTGAGCTTTGTATCCTTTGCCACTTTTCCATCAGACTTCCCCCCATGCCATATCTCTAATATTATTTGCACCTCTGATAATACTGTATGGTTCATCAAGCCTAGAGACTGTGGACACATCCCACTAGGATTTAAATATTCGGTATTCACTTCTTGTAAATATCTGAATTTCATCATTGATTTTTCTCTCCCTGGCTTCTGTGAAAAAATATACATATACTGATCCTCCATTGGCTACTATGTATTTTTTTACCTCAGCAAATGATATTTTATGGGTTTTCATAGTGAGGGAGAATAGGTAGCTAAGTTGAGTCAAACAAAATGCTTGTCTATAAATTTAAACTGTACTTCCGCAAATTTGACAGTTAAATATGGTTTAGCCAGAAGACAAAAGCATAAATAAGGGGGCCTCCTCTGGTATTTAGAAAGGTGTTAGTAAATTTGACAGAACATAACAATCTTTCCTTATAAAGGTGTTTTTAAAACATTTTAGTGTAAGTATATTTTAAAGATCTTCTATCATGAAACTTGATATATTTTTATAGATGTAGAACAGTGAAGATTCCAGTGTCCTCTGAGGAGACTTTCCTCACTCCATTGCACACCTTGCTTATTGTTGAGCTTGTCCGCCTAGCAAACTGTGAACTCCTGAAAGAGAAAAATGTAACTTCCATTTCCATATATTCAGCTTCAAGCTTGGGGTCAAAACATATGTGGTTCTTATGAAACATCTGCTGAATAAATGTTTTAAAATCTCATACTAAAGCCTCAGTAATGTCATTTTCCTTATCTCTTAAGTCATGATTCTCTGTGCACATTGAGATTGATTCTTAGGCCAGAAGTTACAATGTTTAAAATATAAAATATAAGTATAAAAAGAAAATCATAATTTAACAATATAATTAACATTTATAGAGAGTTATTAAGTTGTGAGCTCTGTTAACCATGGATTCCAGGAAGACTCTCAGATTAGAATTACAAAAAGATAGATTTGGCACAACCACTTTAGTAGCAAAAGTAAATTATTTATAACATGTTTTTATCCTACAAATAATAAGAAACCCTGAGCAAGTGCTTCAATGATTTTAACTCTTATAGAAAGTTCAGATAAAATTTTAGCACAATACAGCATCTATTTTTTCATTTTAGCCTAATAAGTTTAATTGTTACCTCAGCAATTTCTTCCTAAGTTCCCACACATGTCCCAGGTTTACTTGTAAATCTCAGTATTTACTTAATTTTTTAAATCATGCACAGTTATTTGTAAACAGCCTGGCATATCGATCTTTCAATAAAGTTTCCAGAGGACACTTTACTCTGGTTTCCAGAGGACTTAGGGACTCCAGAATGGCTGAGAAGGTGCATGTCTCAATGAATAATGAACCACGCTTACATATGAAGTTAAGTAACTTTCTCTGAAGTGGTGTCATATGATCCCATTAAAATAAAACTATATGATATTACCCTTCTAAACACAATGTAGGTCATGTTAACAAGAACTTGTGGCTAACTCAAACAAACAGAAGAGGTCAGACAGGATCACTAATGGAGCCATTATGATGGTGACTCCACATTTTGTCATGTGAGACATTGGTTATTTCCAATTATCAATGGTGTAATATTAAAAACATTAAAGTATCAAATTACATAAAGAGAAAAGATAAAGAACGACCTTGTATTTTCTGTAACTTTCAACTAAGTGTATTATTACTGCAATGATACTTTTCATTACATTGCATTTACATTGTTTACAAAATAATTTCATCTATTCTCAGCTTTCTTTTTAAATTTTTTAAAATTTTATTGTTGTTCAAGTACTTTTCTGCCTTTTCCCCCCACCCCAGCCCAACCCCCAGCCCTCCCTACCTCCCTCCCATTTCCACCCACCCTGTTATTGTCCATGTGTCCTTTATAATTGTTTCTACCTCATAAGCAGTTTAATGCAGATTTATCCCATAATCTATCAATAAAAACTTAATGAGTATCTGCTGTGTACCCAGAATTGTGGTAGGTGCTCTGGGTGTTATAAAGAAGTATAAATATAATAGTAATAACCATAATATTAGGAGATGGTCATTTAAGTGATGTGTTGTAACCAGTACCCATTTTCTATTATACCTTAGCTTAACAATGACTCATTTGGGACCACTTTTGCTTCTGTCCTAACAAACATGCTTTTTTTTTTAAAGGGAGTTTATTATCTGTACACTTTTCAGGATAAAACTATAATTATACTTTTAGAGTAAGTCAGAAAATTTCTAGAAATACACATGAAAGCACCTATTATTTAGGAAAAATAGCAAATAAAAGAGAGTGGTTAAATGCAGGGTTATTAAATTTTCCTAATAAATATCTAACAAAAATAAGTATTTTCTGGACTTAAACATAGTTATCTACAAGTACATTAAAAGGTACATAATTAAAATACACATTTATAGATTCTGTACTTAATATATTCAACTTTCAATACTTGTACAAATTTAGTACATATCATTTTTCAAAACAATACCATCAAATCCTGGGTTGTGGGCAGGTCCCCAGTAGGGGGGTGCATCAGAGGCAACCACACATTGATATTTCTCTCCTGCTTTTTCTCCCTTCCTCTCTTTAAAAATAAATAAATAAAATCTTTAAAAATATTTTAATTAAGAATGTTTAAATCTTAGTGCAAAAAACAAATGCCTTAAATGGCTAATCTTTCCTTCACAAACTAATTTAAAATAAGCATAGCTGTCTCCATTTGAAAATTAAATGAATTAAGAAGAAAAAGTATTCTCCAGGTCTATTCATAAAATACAGAGTAAATACAACCATTGAACACAGTCATAACTATAGTCAAGAAAGAGATAATTTCACCCTAAAATTTTGCAAACACATATTTTTATATCATGATGATTGCTGACAAAGTATGTATATTCATTTGTTTCATAAATTCCCTTTAGTGCAACCTACCATCTAAAAATGATACATTGATCTCAGAATTAAGTGTTGCAATTCAATGCCAATATCACTTTTTTTACAAATGTCAAGTTATCTCAAATAACCATGCAATGGGCTGTAACTAACTGAAATATGAATATTGCCTCTTTGTACCCCTGCTCTTCAGATCTGCTACATGATTTTTAATGTTCGAAACAGTGCAGTAATTGAATTACACAACATTAGCTACATGATTATTATGATCATAAACTGTCATAAAATGTCATTCCATGAAATAAAATCCCAAACTCAGAGTTTACAAAGCAAAATCATACCATCTCTTTTGGTCTCTTCTCTATGCCCTCTATCTCAATAAGCCTATACTAATGATGCCCACATTATGTGAAAAAATGCTCATTGAAACTATTTTAAGGATTTCAAATTTTTCTATTTAATGAAATAATTGCTAAACCCATTTCTCTGTTTTTCTTGCCTATATCACCTCCTCAAACCATATTCTCTCATGTCCATCACCTAAATGCCAAAATTTAGATGTAATAATTCCTGAGATAATTTTCACTCCTTACTCCCTCCTATGAAGACTTAGTTTATAATAATATATATGTGCTTTGAATTATTTTGCCATAATATAGTTCATTGGTCCTCAAGTCACAAGCTACCAGCCTTTTAAAATGAGCTGCCATATCTCAAATTACTGGAGTGAACATAAGTGTTTTAACAAAGAGTTCAGAGACAAATGGGTCCATATTTTATAATATACACAATAATGAATTCCAAATGCAGTAGGGATCTATATGTAAAAAAATAAATCCAAATAAATACTAGGAAAAATATGGTTGAGCTATCTTTTAACTTTTATGTAGGCAAACACTAACCATGACTAAAAATCTATTCACTGACATGGAATGATTACCAGGACACACTATTAAGTAAAAAAGAAAACTAAAAAAAGAATCTTACTCCTTGTATAAGAAATATGTGATATAAAAAGTGAACATGTGTATGTTCATCTGTGCAAAATATATACAGGAAAGGTATACATACTAAAAACTGAATAGTTTGGTTACCTACACACAGTCAGTGAAAAGGAAGTGGCAATAAATGAGGAATTGAAACTGCATAGCAGAGATTAGGAGAAATAACATGTTTAGAATGTCTGGATTTTAGAAGTATAACTAAACATGTAAGCAAATAATTAAAATCAACTATGTTTGAGAGGAAGCACTTAAAATATATTCAATCATTAACAAATGAAACATAAATAAATAATACAATCACTGAGCAAACTCAAGTAGAAAATATCTGTTGTGACTATAATATGCAAATAGATTATAGATAATAAAATCTCAGTAACAATTTATATGCCTAGCATCCAGAGCTTGGTGTCTAAATACCATTCTCCAGTGCTAGAAATCAGGGCCCCTAGGAAAAATACTTCTGCATCCAGTGCTGGGGCAGGGAAAGTGTAAGATGACTAAAAAATGTGTGCTTCCTAGAAAGTAAGAAAATACTCAAAAAAAGATGGGGCCTGTCAAAAAAATATAATCAAGCAAGACTTCTAGTGTCACTACAAGGAACAGATTCATGACTTCTTCTTCCTTGCACCAGTTCTTCTAAAAATCACAAGAATAAGCCAAAGGATAACCCTGAAAGCTAGAAAGAGAAAGGTAAAACACCTAAAGACCCAAAAATTGGAGAAAGAATATAGAAGCAGTGTGTTTTAGGATACCTGACCCAATAGCAGAAGGTGGGCAAGGCCCTGAGAATCCTGATAGCCATCATAGCCATAGAACATAGCATTGAGCTCAGGCATGCTTATTCTGACCCAAGATGTAATTAGATTTTCTTCAAAAAACTACAGTGCAATATCATTGATGAACATAGATGCTAAAATCCTCAACAAAATATTGGCAAACCACATCCAGAAATACACTACAAAGATCACACACCATGATCAAGTGCTATTCTTCCCAGGGATGCAAGGATGGTACAATATTTGCAAATCAAGAAGCACAACATATCACATAAACAAAAGGAAAGACAAAAGTCACATGATCATATCAATAGGTACACAAATAGCATTTGATAAGGTACAACACCCATTTATGATAAAGACATTCAGCAAAGTGGGAGTATAGGGAGCATAACTCAACACAATAAGAGCCATATATGTAAAACCTACAGCAAACATCATATTCAATGGGCAAAAACTAAAAGCTTTCCCACTAATATCAGGAACAAGATGAAGATGTCTGCTTTCACCACTTCTATTCAACATAGTATTAGAAGTCCTAGCCCAGCAATCAGAAAAGAAAAAAGAAATAAAAGGCATCCAAATTGGAAAGGAGGAAGTAAAATTGTCACTGTTTACATATGATATGATAGTATATATAGAAAACCCTATAGACTACACCAAAAAACTACTCAATCTAATATGTGAATTTAGCAAAACAGCAGGATTCAAAGTCAATATTCAGAAATAGAATGCATTTTTGTACACAAGCAATGAAATATCAGAAACAGAAATCAGAAAAAAGAAACCATTTGATATAGCAACAAGAAAAATAAAGTACCTAGGAATAAACCCTATGAAGGAGGTAAAAGTCCTGTACTCAGAAAACTACACAACACTGAAGAAAGAAATTAAGGAAGACATAAACAGAAGCATGTACCATGTTCATGGATTGGAAAAATTAACATCATCAAAATGCCCATACTACCCAAAGCAATTTATCAATTCAAAGCAATCCCTATTAAAATACCAGTGACATATTTCACAGATAAAGAACAAACATTTCAAAAATTTACATGGAACCATAAACAACCCCAAATAGCCTCACCAATTTTGAGAAAGAAGAACTAAGTAGGAGGGATCACAATACCTGATATCAAACCACATTACAAGTCCACAGTAATCAAAACAGTCTGGTACTGGCATAAGAACAGACATATAGATCAATGGAATAGAATAGAGAGCCCAGAAATAAACCCAAATCTCTATAGTCAATTAATATTCCACAAAGGGAGCAGAAGCATAAAATGGAATAAAAATAACCTGTTTAACAAATGGTGTTGGGATATCTGGACAGCTATGTGCAAAAAATGAAACTCGACCATGAATTTACACCATGCTGAAAAATAAACTCAAGATAGATAAAAGACTTAAATGTAAGTCACGATACTGTAAAAGTCAGTACCATAAAATGTATAAAGAACTCATATGACTCCACTCCAGGAAGACAAACAACCCAATTAAAAAATGGGCAAAAGAACTGAACAGACACTTTTCCAAAGAGGACATACAGAGGGCCCAGAGACATATGAAAGGATGCTCAGCATCATTAGCCATCAGAGAGATGCAAATTAAAACCACAGTGAGATACCACTTCACACTAGTCAGAATGGCCATCATAACCAAATCAATAAACAACAAGTGCCAGCGAGTTTGTGGAGAAAATGGAACCCTAGTACACTGTTGGTGGGAATGCAGACTGGTGCAGCCACTGTGGAAAGCAGTTTGGAATTTCCTCAGAAAACTCAAAATGGAACTGCCTTTTGACCTGGCATTCCATTCCTGGGACTATACGCTAAGTATCCTGAAACAAGATTTGGAAAGAACCTATGGACCCCAAAGTTCATAGCATTACAATTTACAATAACCAAGTGCTGGAAGCAACCTAAATACACATTAAGAAATGAGTGGATCAAAAATCTGTGGTACATTTACACAATGGAAGACTACACAACAGAAAGAAAGAAGGAGCATCTACACTTTACGACAGCTTGGATGGACCTGGAGAATATTATGCTAAGTGAAATAAGCCAGGTGGTGAAAGACAAATACCATATGATCTCACCTATAAGTGGAACCTAATCAACAAAACAAACAAGAAAGCAGAATACAAACAGAAGCATTGAAATTAAGAACAAACTGACAGTAACCAGAGGGGAGGTGGGCCAGGATAATGGGAGGAAAAGGTGAAGGATTGTCAAGGAATATGTATAAAGGACACATGGACAAAGTCAAAGGGGGGTAAGTTTGAGTGTGGGAGATGGGGATGGCTGGGTGGTGGGGAGTGGTACGGGAAAATGGAGAAAACTGTATTTAAACAACAATAAAACTATACTTGAACAACAATAAAATAAGAAAAGAAATTATTAAATAAATATTGCAGAAAAGAGAGATCTTCCTTACAAAAGAACTTCTAATTAATAAATGTAAAGAAAAGAGGGAGATAGAGAAAAACCAATAGGCAGACACCACATAAATAAACTCCACAAATATGGACAATGGATGGATGCTAAAATTTGTGGGTGAAAGTTTGAGGAGAAGTTGAATTTACAAACTCTCAGTGTATCTTCCCCAAAACAATGATCAACTATGGTGGAAATTATAGGACTTTACATTGGAAAATCTGAACAGACATGAACTCAATCAAATGAGCAAGGTTAATATCACCAGGGGTTAGACACATGGGCATCAAGAAGCCCTTCATATTATGCATGGAGAAAGACATGAAATTTGTGTGGTATGCTTACCAAAAATAAATAACCTCTCTCTAATCATTAGAGATACATAAATTGAGAGACTACAAAATAACTGATTGATACCCTTCAAAATTTATAAGTCATGAAAGACAGGGATAAATTAAAGAACTTCTCAAAGTTGGAGGAGACTAAGAAGAAATAACAAGCATTTGCATGTGGAATTCTGGATAGAATCCTGGTACAAATAAGTAGAATGAGAATAAATTTGGTAAAACCAAAATGTCTGTAGTTCATTTAATAATATTGTATTAATGTCACTTTTTTGTTCTTGGTAACTATTTAATGGCATGTAAGAGGTTAGCATTAGGGGAAGGAAGACGAGGAGTAAAATAACACTTTATGCTTTTTAAAAACTGTTTTATGTACATAAAATTAGATAAATTAAAAAATAATAAAAATGAACCACCACATTTTCACCAACCTCTAATTTTACTTTTGTTCCAGTTAAGACATTATTTTTCCCTGGCTGGTGTGGCTCAGTGAATTGAGTGCCGGCCTGTGAACCAAAGGGTTCCTGGTTCAATTCCCAGTCAGGGCACATTCCTGGGTTGCAGTCAGGGGTATATATCTTAGCCAAGATAGAATAAGATGTAAGAAGGTATTTTGGGAGACCTCTCGGTCCCATCAACATGCTATTTTCTGTTGTTTAAAGAAGTAACATCTGGCACTATTACAGACACTTTTGATAACATGAAGGTATTTGACTAAAAATGAGGCTGACACACAGAGTAAGACAGGTTTGATATAATTATAAAGAATCTAAAGAGGAGCCCTGATAATGTCACAGTGAAAGAAACTAGATATAACCCCAGACCATAAAGTCACTAATTTATGATATGATAAATTTCCTTTTATATTAAGGAGAGTTTGAGATGGATTCTTTGACATAACACATGAAAAGTTCTTATAATTCACATTACACATTATTACCATTCCTTATGAACCCTTGTGTAGGTTTAGAATCTTTTACACCACAGTGCAACTCCCAATTAATTTGAGTTAGCATGTAAAATGCACCCTATTTTTTATTCCTAACATTTATATACATCAGACACTATGCCAGATGATATGGAGGATACAGAAACAAATGTGAGAGTTTCTGCTCTTCAGGGATGGCCTGTTAACCACAGGAGTTAAGATATTTACACAAATAAGTATAAGGTCAAAAATGATATAGTCATAGGAGCTACAAGTTAAATGTTATAAATTTTCAGAAAAGTATGGGATTATTTATAGCTTAAGAGATCAGGAAAAACTAAATGGAAGGGTTGGCATTGAGCATGGCCTTAATGAATGAGTGGAATTTAGACCTTGGAAATGGAGGAAGGGTGTTAAATAAT
Source organism: Desmodus rotundus (assembly GCF_022682495.2). NCBI lineage: Eukaryota > Metazoa > Chordata > Mammalia > Chiroptera > Phyllostomidae > Desmodus > Desmodus rotundus. The sequence continues at coordinate 23,051,191 of NC_071400.1, read as the reverse complement.
AGAGAAAAACATTATCAGAATCTCAGATGCATCCTTCAAGAAGAGTCATTTTGTTATTTTTCTTATTTTACATATACATTTTTGTAATATTTTAAATAAAGTGAGGTTACTATGATTTATTTAAAATATAATATTGGTAATACAAGTCAATATTTTGTTTTCATATAAGGAAATAAAGGTCCATAAATGGGAGAATGACTTATACAAGGTCATTGAGTTAAAGCAGAGGTGTTGCTAGTTAAATGAGAAAGAGTAAACAATGGCCAACCTTGGTTTTGAATACAACCAATGTCATGGACCAGATGTTAAGTCTTGTAGTATTTGCTAAAATTTTTTGAGAGCATGATTTATAACTCATGTATATAAATGGGATAATAACTATTATTACAGGGTTGTTAAAATAGCATCAATGTATACAAGTCTCTTAGTTTTGTTTTTTTTTTAATCTGGAATATATTGTCTTCATAATAAACGTGAGCCCATCCCCATAAAACTTCTCAACTGCTCATTAAATACTCTTCTCTATTTTAAGAAAAGTGTCCTCAACAGAATATTTCCATCATAAACTGTTCTAATTTATGCAACATGTTGTGTAAGAATAGCCAATTTGTAAAACTGGATTCATCTGATTGGTCTATGGGTGAGTGCACATGGAGCCTGGGCACAAGGACCACCAATCATTTTGTCTCCCACAGTGAGTAGTAATAAACCAACCCAATCAAAACATCTCTTGGAAAGTATAAATGCTAGGTGGTTAAAAAAGAAAGTATAGTGTCAGCTCAGGTTGCTATTCCAAGTGATAATAAATAATATTTCTTCTTTTTTTAAAGATTTTTTTATTGTTATTCTATTACAGTTGTCCCAATTTTCCCCCCTTTGCCCTCCTCTGCCCATCCCACCACCTACTCCCACAGTCAATTCCCACATTGTTGTCCATGTCCATGGGCATTTCCTCTTTTCTATGAAGACCAGTGAATATCCCAATGTTAACAATGTAGCAAATGAGATAACTTTATGCTCTTGCAATAAATGTCCATAAGTAAAGATAATCTGTGATTTAATTTTTCTTGAAGCTCAAAGAATTTTACAGCTTCACCCATGTGTTCTCATTAAATGGCACAAAGAAGAAGAGGAGGAGGGGAGAAGGAGGACAGGGATGGGGACGGAAAGAGGAAGGTGCAAGCCTGTAGTAGGAGCAATGAGAGACACAAGAATCAGGTAATGTAATGTAAAATTACATATGAACATTCATTATGTCCCAGAACAATGCACATGCTATCATTAATATTCCCAGCCATTCAGTGAGATAGGGCTCATTTTTCAGATAAAGAAACTGAAGCTTAGGCAGTAAAGTAACCCTTTCTAAATCATACAACCTTAGAAGTTTTACTCAATTACTCCTACAACTGGTCTTTATCCCCCTTGCTTTCAAGAGTGTCACCCTCTTACCCCCAAATTGATTTTTACTCTCATCACTTGCTTTCAAAGTCTATCATCCTGTATTAAGCTATAGATCATTTGTGGTGGATCATATCTGAACAGATTACTCATCGCTAATTAAATAGCCCAATTCTGTCCACTGAAGCAAAGGCATTAAAGTATTTAATGTTTGTTTGGTAAACTGCTTCACTAAATGCTTCTTTGACTTTTATTGGTAATAAACATTAAGCATTTATTGCCTGCAAAAGCAGCTTCCCATCCGGCTTATGCTGTTACTATTTACAGTTTTTTAATGAAATACCATTAACTTCCTTTAAATCAAAAGTTGTTTTTGTTCTCCTCTTTACGTTTCATTGTATGGCACAAAAAAAAAAATAACTCACTAAAATTGGATGAACTTATACTTTTACTTGTGGATTTTTTATATGAAAAATGATAGTTTGTTAAACTCAGAGCATTTCAGGATTCAGATCACCTATAGGACTAATTCCCTTTCTTTTCCTCATATATTCTTTTAGCTGCATGGTGTTCTTGCTTGGGTACCGCTAGGTTCACCACTAATGATAAAACCAAAGAATTCTGACTTCCTCACTTTTACTGTGATTTGACACCTTTTAACCTGAATTTTTCATTTAACCTTATGAATTAATATTTTTCTTTTTGGTGGTAACATGGACACTTATGGGGTGAATCCAGAATTCGTAAATCTGGTTAACTTTCTTCAGGTTGAGCTCCTTCAGGATGAAAGAATGGGGAGAAAGTTTGGAATTCACAAATAAGGTCCTGAGTCTCTGAACTCTAAATTCTGGTGTCCGAGCCTGCCCACTTAAACTTTCTTATTCAGGTCTGGAGGAAACATTCTTAGTTCATTGATGAATCCATTTAATAGTTATTTAAAAAAATTAAAATACGATACAGAAGAAAAACATTTAAGTCTAACTTTACTAATTTTTCTCATTCTGATTCCCTTACTTATTTTTCATCTTCCTGCTTCTTAGTTCAAAAATGTGTATCCTCAAAGGATCGCTGAACAGACTTAAAATCAGGAAATGGAGCTAATTGCCAAAATTACTAACTAATTCATTTCCTAGTGTTAATTTTTTCCCAGTTATTCAATCAGCAGCAACATTGGAGGCTGTGTTGATATTTCAAGGAAGTCACCTATACCATAAGCTACAGAGGAAGAAAGCACAGCCCCTAATGGGCTGTCTCAATGCTCAAAAAGAATGTCAAAAAACCCATAAAAATCAAATGTCTTATTCTGTAATTCAATCAATTCAACACTTTTGAGAAAACAGACACATATCTGAAAAGTTTGTATTACCTGTGTTTACATTATAAATCTCTGAAGGATAATTTATTTAACAGTGATATTTTAATCCAAATTTCCCACGTTACTGTTGAAAAGAATTATAGTACAAAAATTGATTGATTTGTTTTATAACAGAGAAGGGACAATTTATTCTAAGAATATCAAATACCTGCCTGGGTATTTGTAAAGTGTCTCTGTCTGTCATGTACACTCATTAGGTAGTCAAATTGGAGCAAAGACACTCAGGTAAGGAAAAGAAAAAATATATATTTTCTTTTTGTACACAATTTTGCTTTGTGAGAAAGCTGTCCTTGATTTGTGTTAGTCTTAAGGAAAAACTTCCACTAGGCATCTGACATAAATCATAGGTGTAGCCTGTGTTTTGTTTGTCTGTTGTTGTGTTAAATATAAGTTAGTAACTAAAAAAATTAATTATCTATATTTATCAATTTACAGTTTTACCATTTGTAGTTGTCAATCTAAAGTGAAAGAGGCAAATGTCAAATAAAGAAACAAAGTTGTGGGCTATTTGTTTTGTTATTTAATACTGAACTAAGCCTTCTACTTCTTGTATCTTTATTTTATTGATTTTATTGGGATAGCATTGGTTAGCAAAACCATACATGTTTCAAGGGTATAAGTCAACAAAATATTACTTGCCGTATGGCATCGTGCACCCATCACCAAAAGTAAAGTGTTTTTCTAGTCCCATTTATCCCCTCTTTGCCCTCTTTCACCTAGCCTCAAAACCCTTTGCTTCTGGGTATTACCACATTGCTGTCTGTTGTCTATGTGAAATACACACACACACACACACACATACACTTTAGAAATTTTATTTAGAAATCCTCAGAGTGCCATCTGGCAGCTTTATGTTCTATGATGTAAGTATAATTCCATTAATCCTGTTGTAAAATAGCTAAGTATGGCCTAAATTCATACATAATATATCCAAATAGCTAACCCTAGCCCACCTATTTTTTTTTTAATTCTAAAACGAACAAGGTTGTTTCCCAATTAACTTAATCTATGAGTCAAACTTTGAAGTGTTTCTGTTTACTTGGCTTATAAATGGTAGTAAACTAGGGTTATTAAAATTGATCAATACTTTTCTAAGAATATGAGAGACTCTTCCAACTGACTTATTCTCTTGCCTGCACACATAGCTAAAGTTAACACCAAACATACTGTTAATACCGTATGATCTCACCTTTAAGTGGAACCTAATCAACAACACAAGCAAGCAAAATATAAGCAGAGACATTGAAATTACGAAAAATCTGACAGTGACCAGAGGGGATAATGAGGGGAAGGGGGGAAGGGTTTTCAGGAACAACTATAAAGGACACATGGACAAAACCAGGGAGGGTGGAAGCAGGGGAGGGAGGTGGGGATGGCTGGAGTGGAGGGGTAAATGCAGACAACTGTAGTTGAACAACAATAAAATAATTTAAAAAAATTGGAAAGTAATAAGTTATGTGCAATACCTCTATAAATATACAATAAAACCTTATTAAGTGGTATTAATAAAGACCCTGATGAAATGAGATATAAGCTATATCCACATAATAAAATTTCATAACTTAAAAAATAGAAATCACTCAAAACAACATAGTATAATACAAATATTTTAATATAATAATTAGGAAAAGTGTACCCATCTTCATTTGATTTAATTTCTTGAAAAATATAATCTCCAAAAACTGAATGAAGAAAAAGCAGAAAGCCTGAACAGACCAATATCAGCTGATGAAATTGAAGCAGTAATCAAAAAACTCCCGGCACACAAAAGCCCTGGACTGGATAGTTTTATAGGAGAATTTAATAAAGCATTTAAGGAAGAGCTAACCCTTATCCTTCCAAAATATTCCAAAAAATCCAAGAAGAGCAAACATTCTCAAACTTTTTTGAGGAAGCCAACATCATCCTAATTCCAAAACCACATAAGACACAACAAAGACAGAAAACTGCCAGGCAATATTGCTGATGAACATAGGCAGTAAAAATCTCAACAAAATATTGGCAAACAACATACCACAATACATTAAAAAGATCACACACCATGATCAAATGGGATTCTTCCCAGGGATGCAAAGATGGTACAATATTTGCAAATCAATAAATGTGATATATCACATAAGCAAAAGGAAAGACAAAAATCACATGATCATATGAATAGATGTGGAAAAAGCATTTGATAAGATACAGCACCCATTTATGATAAAAACACTCAGTAAAGTGGGAGTAGAGGGAGCATACCTCAACATAATAAAGGACATATATGAAAAACCTACAGCTAACATTATATTCAATGGGCAAAAAATAAAAGCTTTCCCACTAATCAGGAACAAGATGTGAAAATCAGGAACAAGAAAAGGATGTCCGCTTTCACCACTTCTAGTTGACCAAGTATGGGAACTCCTAGCCACAATGATTAGACAAGAAAAAGAAATAAAAGGCATCCAAATTGGAAAGGAGGAAGTAAAACTGTCACTTCTTTACAGATGATATGATAGTGTACATAGAAAACCCTATAGACTCCACTAAAACACTACTCAATCTAGTATGTGAATTTGGCAAAAACAGTAGGATTCGAAGTCAATATTCAGAAACTGAAGCCATTTTTATATGCCAACAATGAAATCACAAAATCAGAAAACAGGAAAAAAATGCATTTGCTATTGCAACAAAAATAAGGTAACTAGGAATAAACCTTAACAAAGAGGTAAAAGGCCTTTTCTCAGAAAACTACACAACACTGAAGAAAGAAATTAAGGAAGACACAAATAAATGGAAGCACATACTGTTTTCAGGGTTTGAAGAATTAACATCACTGAAATGTCCATATTACGCAAAGCAATTTATAGATTCAATGCAACCCCTATTAAAATATCAATGACATATTCCACAGATAAAGAATACACATTTCAGAAATTTATATGGAACCATAAATGACTGTGAATAGCCCTAGCAAGTTTAAGAAAGAATAAAGTAGGAAGGATCACAATACCTGATATAAAACATTATTACAAGGCTACTGTAATGAAAAGAGTATGATACTGGCATAAGAACAGAGACATAGACCAATGGAACAGAATAGAGAGAGCAGAAATAAACCCATGTCTCAATGGTCAATTAATGTTCAACAAAGAGAGAGCAGCATAAAATGGATTAAAAATAGCCTCTTTAACAAATGTTGCTGGGAGATCTGGACAGCTACATGCCAAAAAATGAAACTTGATCACCAACTTACACCATACACAAAAATAAATTCAGGATGGATAAAAGACTTAAATATAAGTCCCGGCACCATAAAAGTCCTAGAGGAGAACACAGACAGGAAAATCTCAGATATCCCATTCAGCAATATTTTCACCAATATATCACCTTGAGCACTTCTCCAAGGAGGACCTACAGAGGGCCCAGAGACATGAAAAGATGCTCAGCATCAATAACCATCAGAAAGATGGAAATTAAAACCACATTGAGATACCACTTCAAATCTGTTAGCATAGCCATCATTAACAAATCAACAAACAAGAAGTTCCTACCAGTAAGTGAGTGGATAAAAAGACTATGGTATATTTACACAATGGAATGCTATTCATCAGAGAGGAAAAAGAAGCTTCTGCCCTTCGTGGCAGCATGGATGGAACTGGAGAGCTTTATGCTAAGTGAAATAAGGCAGACAGTGAAAGACAAATACCATATGATCTCACTTATAAGTGGAACCTAATCAACAAAACAAAGGAACATGCAAAATACCACCAGAGACATTGAAATAAAGAACAAACTGACAGTAACCAGGGGGTGGAGGGAGGGCGATATCAGGGGAAACAAGGGGAAGGGCCATCAAGGAACATGCATAAAGGACACATGGACAAAGCCAAAGGGGGTAGGAGAGTAGGAGGAGGTGATGGGTGGGGTGGGGGGCATTGTGGGGTGAAAATGGAGAAAACTTTACTTGAGCAACAATAAAAAACAACTATAGGGGATAAAAAAAGCATATTTCCTGTCCATGTTATAAATTGCATCTTTCTTAAAAGAAATCATAATTGAAATATAAAACACAAAATATAATAGATAGTCTAGTGAGATTCATTTTTCTTTGAAATTTTCTATCATAAGATACAGAATGTTTTGAAGTTGTTTGTAATTTAACTGCAGTTCCATTTTGTTTCCTTGACTTGTGGAGTAATCTGTTTCAAGATGTGTTTTTATAATTTAGAGAGATGAAAAGTGAAATTGATAAAGATGTATAATTGGCTTAACTTTTTATTGGTTGCTTCTGTTCATATTTTTATGCTGTCTTCCTATAGAATGTTAAAATTCACAAAAGACTTTGCAGATGGTATTTAATGTTTTTCTCTATGCTGTTTTGGTCCACAATTTTATGTTCTATATCTTTAAGAAATAATTAGGATCTTGAGAAACAAGATGACATTGACATAGATTGTTTTTTTTTTTTTTTGCAGCTTGAATAAATGAAACATAAATGGACATTATAGAACTAATTTACATGCTTCCAGTTATAATCAAATAATTAATTCTGAAGAAATGTGTATGAAATGCCCAAGTATTTTTTAAAGAATTTATTTATTTATTTATTTTTAGAGAAAGGAAGGGAGGGAGAATGAGAGGAAGAGAAGTATCAGTGTGGTTGCTTCTTGAGCGCCCCCTACTGAGGGCCTGACCTGCAACCTAGACATGTGCCCTGACTAGGAATTGAACCAGTGACCATTTGGGTCACAGGCTGGCACTCACTTGACTGAGCCATACCAGCCAGAACTCCCACAATTACTTTTGAACCATAAAAAAGTAGTTCCACAAGTAACAGCTTGGTTTTAGAGATTTCCAAGAGGAACATCTAGTCATTAAAAAATAATTCAGCTAGTTTTGTTTGCATACTTAGCTTGATGATACATGGGCTGTTATATTCAACCAAAGAAACACATAATTTGATTATCTTCCATTATATTTTATAATTATTGACCAAGAAACACAAGAAATTGCACAAATAATCAGCCAAATTACACAGGTAAATAAAGTGTAAATTAGAGATGACTTAACCTGGTCTTGTAACCCATTCATCCTGATTCTGGAATATATCAAAATATTTAAAACAAACTTGACTTCTGGCCAAGATGGAGGTGTAGGTAGACACACTGTGCCTCCTCACACAACCAAAAGAAGGACAACAACAATTTAAAAACAAAAAACAACCAGAACTGACAGAAAATCCAACTGTATGGAAGTCCAACAACCAAGGAGATAAAGAAGAAACACTCACCCAAACCTATAGGAGGGGCAGAGACAGGCAACCAGGCAGAGAGGACTTGCGGCAAGTAAGCGGCTGGTGGACCCAGCAAGGTGGCTGATTGTGGAGTCGGCTGGGCAAAGCTGCAGCTGGCCAGTGAGGCAGCAGCTGGTGGACCGGGTGACAGACAGCGCAACCCAGGGCTCCAGCTTGGGGAAGTAAGGCCTCAAACTTCTGATTGAAAACACCTGTGGGGGTTGAGGTGGCAGCAGGAAAAACTCACAGCCTCACAGGACAGTTCTTGGAGAGACCCACGGGGTCCTAGAACGTATACAAACCCACCCACCCAGGAAGCAGCACCAGAAGGGCCCAACTTGATTGTGGGTAGCGGGGTAAGTGACTGAAAACCAGCAGAGAGTGGAGCAAGCGCCATTGCTCCCTCTCAGCCCCTCCCCCACACACAGCATCACAGCACAGCAACCAGCATTACCTCGCCCTGGTGAACACCTAAGGCTCCGCCCCTTTACAGAATGGGCGCACCAAGGCAAAAAAAAAAAAAAAAAAAAAAAGGCCCAAATGAAAGAACAGTTCAAAGCTCCAGAAAAAATACAACTAAGCCACGAATAGATAGCCAACCTATCAGATGCACACTTCAAAACACTGGTAATCAGGAAGCTCACAGAATTGGTTGAATTTGGTCACAAATTAGATGAAAAAATGAAGGCTATGCTAAGAGAAACAAAGGAAAATGTACAGGGAACCAATAGTGATGCGAAGGAAACTGGCACTCAGATCAACAGTGTGGCCCAGAAGGAAGATAGAAACATCCAACCAGAAAAGAATGAAGAAAGAGGAATTCAAAAAAATGAGGAGAGGCTTAGGAACCTCCAGGACATCTTGAAATGTTCCAACATCCGAATTATAGGGGTACCAGAAGGAGAAGAGGAAGAGCAAAAAATTGAAAACTTATTTGAACAAATAATGAAGGAGAACTTCCCTCATCTGGCAAAGGAAATAGACTTCCAGGAAGTCCAGGAAGCTCAGAGAGTCCCCAAGAAGCTGGACCCAAGGAAGAACACACCAAGGCACATCATAATTACATTACCCAAGATTAAAGAGGAGAGAATCTTAGAAGCAGCAAGAGAAAAGGAGACAGTTACCTACAAAGGAGTTCCCATAAGACTGTCAGCTGATTTCTCAAAAGAGACCTTACAGGCAAGAAGGGGTTGGAAAGAAGTATTCATGAAAGGCAAGGACCTACATCCCAGATTGCTCTATCCAGCAAAGCTTTCACTTAGAATGGAAGGGCACATAAAGTGCTCTCAGATAAAGTCAAGTTCAAGGAGTTCATCATCACCAAGCCCTTATTATATGAAATGTTAAAGGGATTTATCTAAGAAAAAGAAGATAAAAATATAAACAGTAAAAATGACAGCAAACTCACAGTTATTAACAACCACACCTAAAACAAAACAAAAGCAAACTAAGCAAACAACTAGAACAGGAACAGAACCACAGAAATGGAGATCACATGGAGGGTTGTCAATAAGGGAGTGGGAGGGGGAGGGGGGGAAGTTACAGAGAATAAGTAGCATAAATGATAGGTGGAAATAGACAGGGGGAGGGTAAGAATAGTGTAGGAAATGTAGAAGCCAAAGAACTTATAAGTATGACCCATGGACATGAACTATAGGGGGGGAATGTGGGAGGGAGGGGGTGTGCAGGATGGAGTGGAGTGAGGGGGGGAATGGGAGAAATGTAATAGCATAATCAATAAAATATATTTAAAAAAAGAAAAATAAACTAATATGAATATATGATAGAAATGTAGATAGATGTATAGATAAGGTAGATTAGATATAACCAAACTAAATTGCTTCAGACCTGATGCATTTTAATTAGAGTAATAAGAATAATATCTTGGCCTCTGGATACAAGACATATTCCTAGAACAGATAAATCAAGTTTATTTGATGATTCCTTATGTCCACAATATATATTTAGGTCCTACTGTGAGCTCAGAAACAAAGTAAGTGCTCTGATTGGAGAATAATATAAGTAAAAGCCTTATTATGATCCTTAAGACACCTTTATTAGTTGGAAAGATAATATCACACACACACATAAACATATTTTGAACATAGGTAGACAAAGCTTATTAACCAATCTATATACAAATGTGAGAAAATGTGATGAACCTCCAATTTTCCTATCAACTGAAATATTCTCATTCTCATGATATTTATTGATTTTTCTCCATGAAGGAAGTATAAGTAATGTTTTCACATAATTTAAAATAACAGAGGCATGGAGAAAATGTTCATTTCTCAGATTTTATATTACATGAAGTTGTTTTTTCATATTATGCTATATTTTTCCCTTTTCTGATGTAATGAATTTGTCACTTAAAAATTGATTTTCAAACATTAATGTCTTTTTACTTGGTCAAATCTTATTATATCTTCTTGGCTTTGATCTGAATTGTTTCAAAGTAGCATTTGATAATCCTTTGGTAGGAAAAATATCCCTACTCTGAACATGATTGATTGTTAGGTTATAGTGCTGAGAGAAGGAGTTTCAAACATTAGCAAGTGGTTTTGATGAATAACTGTTACAGTTTTGAGAATACTGGTTTTTCAACCCTATCATAGTTTATAAAATGAGGAAGAAGAAGCAGCAGCAAAGGAGTAAGCTAATTGTAAGATGTGGCTAAAAGAAACTAATCTATTCTTAACCTCACTTCATAAATGACAGCAAAATTGAATGGAGACAATCATGAATCATAGGAGGATGAGAGTTGGGTAACTAATTGGCCTATTTTCTGTACTGTCAGAACTCTCTCAAGCAATTTTCGTCAATTATAACTGCAAATCAGCATATTATTTCCTCCACATGAACTATCCATTGCCTGAGGACTAACTATGTATCCTGGAATAACTCATGATGAATTGTTAGAGACCATTTTCCACTAGTGAATCATTATGGGGAATTTATAGTGAAATACCAGCATTAAAATTCTCTAAAAGTCCATGGTGAAAAAAATCCACCAAAAAGTGCATTACTTGCAAAAGACTGTCTGCCTTAGTTATCAACAAGATAAGATCAATCCACTGGCAAACTCTGTGAAACAAAACAAAGCAAAACCAAAGCCAAAATATCACCCTCATAGGCTTACCTTTCTGCTGGATGTACTTGTCCCCTTATGTACTGAATAAATCCCATGGTAAACAGAGACCATGGGTACTTTCACTTTGGGTTGTACCTTTATTTTGTAATTTTAGTTCAATCAATTTTGCTACTGGGAATGACATACTTTCTCTTATATCACCTGGTTTCCTGGGTTACTGTGACATAAATCTTGTCTTCCACAAATCAACATGCCAATAATACTTTGGTAGAAGTAAAAAAATATATATATCACACTATAGTTTCAGATTATCACTAAAAAAAACCCCAAAACATTAATTTGCCAAATATTTTATTATCTCCAAAATTCATGTTCCCTTTATACAAATAAGGTAGCTGACAGGTAGATTCCCTTCCAGGGAAGTAACCATATCTTCTATGGCAATGTACAATTATGAAACAAAAAATAAAATGTTTTGAGAGAGCCTCTAAAGTACAGGCTAATTATTTTTATATAGGATCTTTGGTTTTAGGAGTCTGATGTGTCACCCAGCATATTAAAATCCATGTAATAGGAAGACAGAAATATGTCATATCTATTTCATTATGCCATCATGAAACTTAATTGGAATTAGTAATGGTGTCTTGAATCTATTTTTAGCTCATTTTTCAAAACATTTATTAGGGGATTTTGCACAAAATGTGTATTTAATAAATGGTGTTAAAGAATTAAAATTTTAAACTTAGACATATTATGTAAGGCACAGAGATTTACACATAAAAAGGGTAAGGTACATGATGAAAGTAAAGTTTCCCCTTGACATTCATTACTCCTCTTAGGAAATAACATTCACTTAAAGGTCAACAGCTAATTAGGCACCTGAAGCAAAGGTTTGAGGACAAAAGACATAATTCACCTGTAAAGAATCATGTAGGTGTCCATAAATACAATTTAGAATATGTAAACACATCATATATTCTTGAAAAGAACATAGCCATATGTATTATTTAGTTTACTTTGGCATTCTTTTCTGTTTTGTTTTTAATAAGAAAGATAGTGCCCCGGTTGATGTGGCTCAGTGGATTGATCACTGGCCTGTGAACCAAAGGGTCACTGGTTCGATTCCCAGTCAGGGCACATGCCTGAGTTGCAGTCCAGGTCCCCAGTAGGGGGCATGCGAGAGGCAACCACACATTGATGTTTCACTCCCTGTCTTTCTCTCTCCCTTCCCCTCTAAAAGTAAATAAATAAAATCTTAAAGAAAAAAGACAGACAGTGGCTTTAATGGTAAACACATTAAACAGTATGAAAGATGTTGAATTTTTTTGTTACACCTACTTCCACTTTATTTTTTTATAATTTTTACTATTTTTTATTGTTGTTCAATAACAGTTAAACCAATCTCAGAAGAAAACCAAGCTAATTTTTTATTGTTGTTCAAGTACAATAAAAAAAGTTTGGTTTTCTTCTGAGATTGGTTTAACTGTTATTAACTGAGATTGGTTTAATTTTGATGTGTAGGAAATCTACACATCAAAGTATGAGTTTAATAGTGGTAGATTTCATTGTCTTTTGGTCTTTTTAATGCTTCATATTCTTAATATTTTTTTCAATATTTGGACACCATACTCAAAAGAATTTAATCTCAGAGTAGCAAAAGTTGATATTTTAAAAACAATGAAGCAAAACTTTTTGTTCTGAGTCAGTCAAAATCAACCTATATATGCAAGAACTGAATCTAGGAAGGAGATTAAGAACATTCTTCAGTTTTGGAATTGCAGTTATACTAAAAATATATGATCTGATATCAGTGTGCTCTTTCTAGATTTCAAACTCTGTGAAGGCAGTCTTTGCTATTTTGTTAACCTCATACCCTAGTGCTCAGACAGTACCTATCAAATACTTTTAGCTCAATAAATATTTTTTGAATGAATGTTTTTATGAGTTATGAAAAAAAGTTCATAAAAGTAAAATGTCATGCTAGTTTTAGAACTTAAAACTTATCAGAAATTTTCCTGCTTATGTTCTCCTCTAGGATTTTTATGGTGTCATGGCTTATATTTAAGTCTTTTATCCATCTTGAGTTTATTTTTGTGTATGGTGTAAGTTGGTGGTTGAGTTTATTTATTTATTTATTTATTTATTTATTTATTTATATTGTTGTTCAAGTACAGTTGTCTCCATTTTCTGAGTTAATTTTTTTTGCATGTAGCTGTCCAGATCTCCCAACACCATTTGTTCAAGAGGCTATTTTTACTCCATTTTATGCTTCTACCCCCTTTGTCAAATATTAATTGACCATATAAGTGGAACCTAATCCACAAAACAAACGTGTGAGCAAAATATAACCAGAGATGTGGAAATAAAGAACAGACTGGCAATAACCAGAGGGGAGGGTGGAGGAGAATAACTGGGGAAAGAAAGGGAAGGGTCTATTAAAGGAACATGTATAAAGGACCCACGGTAATGGACAACAGGGTGGGGTCTGACTGAGGGAATGGAGGGTGGGCAGGGCAGTGGGAACGGTTTGTGAAAAATTGGGTCTACTGTAACTGAACAACAATAAAAAAAATAAAGAAAACAATGGAATTACTGACCCATGTTCAGGAACAAAAAAGGGAGACTATTTTTATTCATTTATTTATTTTTATTTTTATTGAATCTACTGGGTTGACTGGGGTCACCAGAGACATGGAAGTAAAGGACAGTAACCACAGCGGAGGGTGCAGGTGGGTAATGGGGGAAAGAAGGGGAAGGGTCATTAAGGAACGTATACAAAGGACCCATGGACAAAGGCAAAGAGGGGGAGGACTGAATGTGGGAGGTGTGGGTGGGTAGGGCAGGGGAGAGTAAAGGGGGGACATGGGGAAAACTGTGACTGCACGACAAAAAAAGAGGAAAAAAAGACAAGTGTAAAAATAAAAACCTATCCATAAATTTTTGTAGGACAATATAACATAATAAATAGTAATTACTTATCAGAAACATTTGCTTCATTTGTAATAGTGCCACAGGTAATTTATATCCACACACAAACACACAAGATTATGCTGGCACATTGTAGAGAACTTGAGTATTTTATTAGCTCTTGTTGAAAACATCTGCATTATAAACACCTTTTTAAGGTTAGTTGAAAAACTTCAGTGTTGCTCAACATTTTTCACCTCATTTAAGAGAAAAGGACTATGCTGATTTAATTAACAGTCATGCTTTTTTTTTTCTTAAATCAACACTATTTCTCTGAAGATTTTGGTGAAAGTTATAAATTTCACCTTCTATATGAATGGCAGTAACAATTTAAATAGGTAACGGTTTAATCCACTCAAAGCTTTAAAAAGCTTAGCATATTTTTTGAAGTGTACTAAACTGACATGTTCAGATAATAATATTTAATTTAATAGGACAAGCCAATATTTTAACATTCAGGAAAATAAAAATAATGTCCATGTATAATGTCTGTTTGGTATTTAGAAACTGAAAAAGTTAAGAATTGTGTTGTTAATGTTGTTTTTCTTTGTTTTAATTTTTTCATGAAAGAAATTTGTGCGTATATATCAACATCAAAATGTCATGCCTAATAGCTCTAGTTATCCTTCAACTATTAAAATTAAAGTACATTTGGTTAATCTCACAAGATTGACTGAAATGTACATCTGGCACTTTATTTGGGTAATCACATAACCTGAAAAAAATGTTTGAAGTTTTCATTTATAAGCCAAAGTGGATATGAATAACAATGCTCCTAACTTGATAGGAACAGTAAAAAATGTAATACTTAGCTTAGCCTTCAGATCCTTCCTGAAATATTTATCACATTAAGAAGAACAAGATAAGTGACAATTCCCTAGAAGAAAAAAGAAGCCAAATCTTTTAACATAACCTTTTTTTTCCCTAGAGGACACCTATTTTTATAAATCTGAATTTGTTCTAGATTAACTTTTGGGAAGTTTAATTATTACTTATTTCTGACTATACCTAAATAAGTTAACTATTAACAACTTGCTAGAGTAGTTAAATCTAAAACATTAAACACAAATACAATGCATATTTAATCTTGTGGTTAATGATTCAATAAAAATAAAATATACATATCATAAAAGAAAATAGTAATCACAATTCATCATTCATGTATTTATCTAATAACACTACTATTAGCTACCACTGATCAAGTGCTATGTGCCAGGTGTTTTGTATTTTGAATGAATTATATAATGTTAAAATCAGAGTAGTATCATCCTCATTTTACAGGAAAGGACATTTTCAGGTGGTAGTTGAAAGACAACGAAATTGTGAAAAAGCATATGTTGTAAGTAATAACCCAAATTGATTTTTAAGATTTTTTTCTTTAGTGGAACAAAATTCTCAAGTCTTAATTATGATAAATTGCCAGTGATGTATAAACATTCTTAAACTAAATGGGATTTAAAACATCACTATGAACTATTAACATTTGTTTAAAAGGTATTTTAATCAGCAATATTATACACTTAAGAGCTATTAAATGTATCCATTATTATCTGTTACTAAATACAATTGAAATGCAAGTCCACACCCAATCTTAGCCTCGAGTTGGTCAGGGGAGGGCTGACCCAAGGCCTGAATGACTGAGAATTAGAGACTAGCCACTAGACCATATTATTGGAAGGTGGTAGAGAATGGAAAGGGAAAACTAAGGAAGTCCAGACATACTATGCAAACAGGGAACTTATATGTAAAATATACAAGACAGTCTAGAAACAAACAATTCAAATTCTTCTATTTTTCCTGTCATATGTTAAACATTTTTCAGGACACCACTGGATATAGGCATGTTCCTCTTGTCCTAGAAATCTGATAACAGGTAGTGGCCGCCCAAATATTAAGACTATGGTATGGAAGAAAAAATACAGAAAATTGGAAGGATCAAGAAGCTTGATAAAACCCAAGTTCTTGGAGAACATGCATATTAAGGGAAGAATTTAGGCATGAAGAACAAAATAGATATTCAATTACCAGAACTAAACTACAAGGTCATGATTTGCTTACAAGAAAACACCACCAACAACAATAACAATGTTTTTAGAATAGAGCACCAAGTCAAAATTAGACCAGCAGGAAGTTGGTTCAGTGGTAAGTAAGCTGATGATTTAGGAATCACTGTTTTTTCTATCTTCCTTATCCAGGGGTCAGATTGTTTCACAGCCTATGAAGGTTTGAGATTGGATATAACAGAAACCAGTGGTGAAGTCTGGAGATTTCAGGAACAGAGAATCAAACATTATAAAGTGAACTAAAATGGATAAATAATAATCAAGAAATGCTTGTTTTTTTTCTACTAAAGAAAATATGAGTTTTCCGTAGTGTAAGTTTATCGATATATTTTCATCGTAACTAAAAAAAGAAGAGATAAATGTTATTTTTCTAAATATTTCCCAATCGATGAAAGTGACATCAAAATTTTTTGAAATTCTATCAGAATTTTTAGTCAGAAACTATGTCAACAGGATAGCTCAAAATGGTCAAAATGAAAAATTAAGAATTTATGCATTTAAGAATATAAAATTTAGCCTTGGCTGGTATGGCTCAGTGGATTGAGTTCCAGCCTATGAACCAAAGGGTCACTGGTTCTATTCTCAGTTGAGGCACATGCCTGGGTTACAGGCCAGGTTCCCAGTAGGGGGTGTGTGAGAGGCAACCACACATTGATGTTTCTCTCCCTCTTTCTCCTTCTCTTCCCCTCTCTCTAGAAAAAACTGAAAAAGAAAGAAAGAATATATGGTTATAGACATGTAAAAAGATGCTCAATGTCACTAATCATCAGAGAAATGCAAATTAAAACATATTATAGGTAAAAAATGTGTAAAATCTTAACAAGATGATTTCACTAACCAATTTTTAAAAATAAAACTGAAGTGAAAAAATCTAGATCTTTCAATCATGTTAATATGACCAAAAATGTTATTTTACCCCTTTTGGTTTAGACTCACACACTAGGCACTGGATTATAGAGAGACTTGAAATGACTGTCAAGATTGACAGTCTTCTGATGTGAAACCAACCTTGCCAAGTCTTTAAAAGAAAACATGATCTGTAAATATATTCCACCTACAAGAGGTCCTGAGTTGTAGTTACACTATGGTATTATAACCTCAATGTTCATGTTTATTTTGACTTTTACTTAATTTGTATTGGGAGTGAATTTTTTGTACTTTAGGAAGGAGAATATCATTTATTGCATAATATGTTTCCTGGCTATAATATTCTGTCCTAAAAATTTCAACCAAAATACAAAAATATACATATATGCAATAATAAAAATTATCCATCTCCAGACTATACAATATATTCAGAATCCAGGAAGGGATCATGAATTAAGTTCAGAGTACAGGTGTGCCTCAGAGATATTGTGGGTTTGGTTCCAGACCACTGCAATAAAGGAAGCATCACAATAAAGTGAATCACAATCTTTTTACATGCAGATGGCCTGACCTTCAATTTGTACAAAATGCAACATCTGTGAAGTGCAATAAGGCAAAGTGTACTAAAATAAAGCATGCCTGTATAACAAGACTGATCTACACAAATGTTTACCACTGCAATATTTTCATTTTTATTATTTCAATGTATATTTAAAACATACGTCAAAATATTTGATTTGGTGGCTTTAGTACTCACAGACAGTCAATAGTGATTAAACACTAATTTATCATTAGGTAGTCTAAGATTCAGACAGAATAGTTCAGAAAAATAGAACATGGAAAGTTGGAAGATTCTCCTCATACACTGAAATTGGGATGCTACAACTGTCAAATCAAGAATACACTATACATGTGCATACTAATTGTTATACACATTAGCAATTCCACTTTTTAAAAAATCTATAAATGGGGTCATCTTTTATTACTCTTTCAACTTGAGGTGAACATAAAGTTGACTTGACATTTTTATCTATTCAGGTCAGACACTCTTAACTCTACATGGTACAATCCAAGAGTCCCTCAGGAAAGACTGTTCAGTCTTAATGAATGCATAGGCTTGCTTTATGTTTTCCCAAAGCTAAACAAAGCTTACTCTGAGCTTGGCTAATATCCAGGTTCAGAGAGCAGAGAAACATGAGATGACTGTGAATATATTAATAAAAAATGCAGAGCACTGAGCATTTTAAAGAAATAAGAAAAGGGATAGTAAGTTGCCACTTCAAAAAGTGTCATGGGAATCTGAAAAACCTGTAGCACATAGACCTAGCTAATGCTGAAGCATCCCCCATAGTTTTGGGAACCCATAAAGTAAGGCACACATATGAGACAAGTTTTGGAAATCAGTTTAGCCAAGGGTTAGAAATACAAGCTTACTTCATAAATCCAATTTCATGAAGTCAGTTTCTGGATTTTGAGTGACTTGTGAAATCTAATTTGTAGAAGGCACAGAGTCAGTTAAGTAACAATAACCAAATTTACAAAATATAATACTTTATTACTATTTAGATCAAACTATTGATTCTAATCCTATGTAACTTAACAGATATGTAGAAGTTGAGACAAGATGCAGCTGGTCCAATAGATGGAGATGCCATATAGCTTGAGAGGAACTGGAATGTTGACAGCCAACGAGGATAATTTGTCTGAGAAAGTTCCTTCAAAATTTATCAGATCACCAGCCTTGGTTTGATAACAATGTGAAATCGTATTGAGTAGGTTTATTAAGACATCATGTGGTTAAATTGATATTGCATTTTTCTAATCTTTAACCTAATATTTAGTCTTTCAAAACCAAAGGCAATGTGTGATTTAATGAAACAAAAATGTATTGAGTAGCTGCTATTTACTGGGTACCGCAGGAGATACAAAATAAATAAAATAGAATCCCATTCCTCAAGAAGTTTAAAGCTATTAAGGAAGATAAATATGTTCACCAGTGTACAACTAACTCATGAAGAAAATGGTACTTGCTGCAGTCGAAATATATGATGTAATAAAACAGCTTACTAGTGCCCAATTTGATGAATTATTTTTAAAAACCCTGCCTTTTTAAATTAATTAAGTTATTTTTATTTAGTTACAATTGTCTGCATTTTCTCCCCTTCCCTCCATCCCACCCCAGCCAGTTTCACCTCCCTCCCCCACTTCTACCCTCCCCCTTGATTTTGTCCTTGTGTCCTTTATACCCTACCTTAAAGGAAGTTTGAAGTTTTTGAATCTGGTAGGATTTTCTTCTTTATTTCCCATGCTAGTTTTTCCAAACATTAAAAAAAATGTTTATTTTACAGTGAGAGAAGTATTGGAATTTTTCCTCTACAATAATGAGAAGTATACAACAATACTAAAAGAGAAACAGAAAACAGCATAAAAAAAAAAGCACACAATATCCCTAGAATTTCTGTAACTACATTAGTTACTTATGTAGTGTATTGACTGAGGATGCTATTTTTTTTTAATTCAGTTAGTAAATACTTCCATAGCTCTTACTCTTTGTCAGACACTATTGCTATAGCACTATCTCTTTCAAATGAACAGTGATTTCAATTTACTTACCTGCTCACTGGTATATTACTCTGTTCCACTCTTCCCTGCTCAATCATTCTAAATAAGAACCCTAAGTCTTTTTTCTGCTGCCTTCAATTATAATGCATCTATTTAAAGGATTTTCCAGGTGATGGCATTCAAAGAGGAGATTTCCTTCTGAAGATAAGTAACCAATGTGTTTAATCACATATTTAATAACTCAGATGCAATACCTACCCTTCTTAGAGGCACTGGTCAGAAAATTTCACGTACTTTGCTGGTTGCTGTCTCTGTGTTATCTCATTTAATACCCACTACAACACTGTGAGAGAGACATTGTATTGTCATTTCACATTTATGGAAACTGAGACTCAAGGTTCAGAAAAAAATGACCAAGGTGGGTACTTGAAAGGAATCCCTGACTCAAAACCCTGAGCTTTTCCCACACTTGAAGACACTCTTAAAAGAATTCTGTCCTAATCCTGACCTGGAGAATACCTGGCGTGTATGCTTCCACTTTTGTCTCCCAAGTCCTTGGTAGACATTGCTGAATACTCAAAAGCCATTATGCTATTACAGTTGTTCCAAATTTTTCTCTTCTTTATTCCCCTCTGCTCTGCACACCCTACCCTCTAGCATCCCCACCCCTCAGTTCATGTCCATGAGTCATACATATAAGTTCTTTGGCTTCCCATTGCCTACACTATTCTTAACCTCTCCCTGTCTATTTTGTACCTACCATTTATGCTACTTATTCCCTGTACCTTTCCCCCGATTCTCCCCCTCCTACTCCCTGCTGATAACCCTCCGTTTGATCTCCATTTCTGTGATTCTGTTCCTGTTCTAGTTGTTTCCTTAGTTTTTTGTTTTGTTTTGTTTTGTTTTTTAGGTTCAGCTGTTGATACTTCTGAGTTTGTTGTCATTTGACTGTTCATTGTTTTTGATGTTCTTTCTCTTAGATAAATCCCTTTAACATTTCATATAATAAGGACTTAGTGATGATGAACTCCTTTAACTTGACCTTATCTGGGGAGCACTTTATCTGCCCTTCCATTCTAAATGTTAGCTTTGCTGGATAGAGTAATCTTGGATGTAGGTCCTTGCCTTTCATGACTTCAAATACTTCTTTCCAGCCCGTTCTTTCCAGCAAGGTTTCTTAGGAAAAATCAGCTGATAGTCTTATGGGAACTCCTCTATAAGTAACTCTCCTTTCTTCTTGCTGCTTTTAAGATTCTCTCCTTATCTTTAACCTTGGTTAATGTAATTATAATGTGTCCTGGTGTGTTTCTTCTTGGATCTAACTTCTTTGAGACTCTCTGAGCATCCTAGACTTGCATGTCTAGTTCCTTCTCCAGATTGGGGGAGTATTCCTTCATTATTTTTTAAAATAAGTTTTCAATTTCTCTGCTCTTCCTCTTTTCCTTGTGGCACCCCTATGATTCAGATGTTGGAACATTTAAAGTTGTCCCAGAGGTTCCTCAGCTTCTCCTCATTTTTTTTTTAATTCTTGTTTCTTCATTCCATTCCACTTAGATGTTTATTTCTTCCTTTTGTTCCAAATTGTTGATTTGTGCCCGGTTTCCTTCCCTTCACTGTTGGTTCCCTGTATATTTTTCTTCATTTCATTTTATATAACTTTCATTTCTTTTATTTTGTGTCCATACTCAACAATTTCTGTGAGCATCCTGATTACCAGTGTTTTGAATTCTGCATGTGATATGTTGTCTATCTCCTTGTCACTTAGTTCTTTTTCTGGAGTTTTGATCTGTTCTTTCATTTGGGCAATATTTCTTTGTCTTAGTGCACCTGTTAAGTTGTAAGGGGCAAAGCCTTCAGTATTCTCCTGGATGGGGAAACACACATTGCTGCATTGTGGCATTGTATGTGGGGGAGGGGTCAGAGAGGGAACAATGCCTCTTGCTAGCTTGCTCTATTCTTGCCCCACTTTCTGTCACTTCCCCCAGTATCTACAAGCAAACTGCCCTTTCGGATGCAGATGTGTAGGTGGGTGGGCTTGTGTATGTATTAGGATCCCATGGGCCTC
This sequence comes from Desmodus rotundus, assembly GCF_022682495.2. Lineage (NCBI taxonomy): Eukaryota > Metazoa > Chordata > Mammalia > Chiroptera > Phyllostomidae > Desmodus > Desmodus rotundus. The sequence goes on along the minus strand of NC_071400.1, from coordinate 23,029,531 downwards.
TCCAATGGACTCTCCTGTGAGAATGGAAGTTTCTCTCACCACTGCAACCCCTACAGGATTTACACCCAGGGTTTTTGAGTCTTTTTCCCCCTGTACTGGAACTGTGGATGCACAGTTTGTCTTGCCCCCCAGTTGTTCCTCCCAGCTTATCTTCATGCGAATGTGGGAAATGTTGTCTGCCAGCTGCCACATTGCCACGAATCCTCTTCACCCTGGCTTCCCATCTCTGCCCCTCCTACCAGTCTATATGAATGTTTCTTCTTTAACTCCTTGGTTTTCGGACTTCCAAGCATTTTAATTTTCTTACAATTCTGGTTGTTTTTGTTTTTAAATTGGTTGTTAGCCTTCTTTTGGTTGTGTGAGGAAGTGAATGAAGTGTTTCTATCTACACCTCCATCTTGGCTGGAACTCGAGATCAAATAGTTATCATCCTTGTCATAATCCACATGTGAAGCTTGTCATTTTATATGTTTAAATGCCTTTAAATATGTATTTTAAGTGATATCAAGTCTATCCATAGTTTTCAGGTAACACTTTACTGAAACTGACAACAGAGAAAAAGAAGACAGAAAGGGACACAAGTTCAGTTCAAGTTCTATGTCAGATTTACAAAAAATGTAATTTTTATGGTTAAAAATAAGCTAAAACTATTTTTTCCTCATCTAGATGAGCAATATTCTTTGCTTAAGAAATTTAAAAAGCTAATTTTAATCTTAGGGTGATGATGCATAATTAAACACATAAATGTCAAATTCAGAAATAACCTGGAATTCAACGATGAAATGTGTGTTTTAGAATAATTATCTCACTGCTAAAACATATAAAGAGATATGGAAGATGTGAGAGCCATCTGTTCATTTCTTTCTCAAGTTAAACAGAAAACATAACTTTCAGTCAAATCCATGTATTAATTTAAATAAACTCAAAATCTCTGGGGCATTATGGTAAGTGGTTTGCTGCTCCTTAGCACTAAACGCATTTCTAGGACTCTTTCAAAAAACAAGAATATATATAATTACAGTTCATTATTTATATCATATTATATTTTATTAACTAACTTTAATTTATAACAATTAAATTAGTGAGAAGTATAAAAATTTATAGTTATTAGGCATTACTATACATTATATTGAAAAACATACATATATATTTTTCTATTGCAATATGTAGCAATAGGAAGTAAGCATGTTTTTTGCTTTAGAGTACCATTGCCAAAATTGCCACAAGAATCTTCCATTGATTTAAATTAAAACATTTTATTGTAGATATGCATTATTAAAATGAGCCTTCTCAACCAACATTTATGTTTGAAGTGGTACAGAAACCAAATTTATAACACTGTCAAGCAATAATAATGGTAATAATTAACAAATAACAGTGACATTAGTACATTTATATACTAATTTTTGTTTTATAAAGCATTCCACATACACTTTACTCATTTGACCTTCATAATAACTACTAGATTGCTTATAGTTTAGGTCAATGATTCTCACTTCCAGAATTATAATTCAGTAGCTTAGGGTGGAACTAAATTTAATGTACTCATCTGCAGATAATTGAAAAGAGATATCGCTACTCAGAGTGCTGGTTCACTCAGAATGCAATGGAGGCACCACCTGGGAGTTTGTAAAAATGCAGAAACTTAGGCCCCACTCCAGACCTTCTAAATAAGAACTTGCATTTTAACAAGATTCCCCAAGTTATTCATATGTACATTTTATTTTGAGAAGCACTACTCTAACTATACTTTAAAGGTAGGTAATTATCCTCACTTTAAAGCTTAGTGTTCTCATCTGTAAAATAGGTACTAATCAATACCTGTTTCCAAAGTAAAATGTAAAGATTAAACTGGCAAGCTTTCAGTCAATGGTCTCTACTAGTATTACCATGCACTCATTTAACTTTTTTTATTTATTTAAAAAATATTTTATTTATTTATTTTTAGTCAGAGTGGAAGGGAAGGAGGAAGAGAGGGAGAGAAACATCGATGTGTGGTTGCCTCCTGCGTGCCCCCTACTGGGGACCTGGCTCACAACTGAGGCATGTGCCTTGACTGGGAGTTGAGCCAGTGACCCTTTGGTTCACAGGCCAGTGCTCAATCCACTGAGCCACACCAAGCAGAGCTTAACTTTAAAAAAAAAAAAATTGATTACTTGCTACAAGTCAGAGACTCTATTAGGTTTGCTATATAAGATGCTGAAGAAGACATACACAGTTCCCACATTAATGGAGGTCCTAATCTACTGCAGGATTTACAGTCATCACAATTGTCACGGTTATCATCACTGCCACCGCCATTGTTATTGTTAGTATTATTATTAAAGCAAGATATTAAAATTATATAATAGAAGTAGACTGAGAGGAGGAAACCAGATGCTTCTCTTAGGCAGCATACTACAACAAAAGGGAAGGAAAAGTTAGCATATGAATTTGGCTTTGTAGAGAGAGGGGTCTTGGCCAAAGATACTTACAGAGGAAAAGAGAGTATGAGAGAGGAATAAGGACAAGAATATACAATATCCAAAGTGTATGTCATTTTCAAAAAGTCATAGAGAGTTCTTTTTTAATTGTTGTTCAGTTATGGTTGTCCCCATTTTTCCACCATCACTTTCTTTTTTTTTTTTTTTACCCACCATCACTTTCTTAATAAGTAAACATTTTTGATTGGACATACTAGACAATAAAAAATAACACTTGTGAATTTTCTCTACCTCCTTCCTGACTGGGACTGTGTACCCAGGGCTTACCCACCTATTCTGAAGGTTTCAGAAACAAGTTCTACCCTGCTGTGGTTATGAGGACTGATTTCACATGAATTTACTTTCATTTCTCAGGACCTAAGTCTCTCTCACACATGAATGGATGAACAGTAAGACAAAAAAACCAAAAAACAAAAAGAAACACACAAACAAAAAGAACGTCACACACAATTGTTTGACCCAATACTGTACGGACAAAAAGTGAAGCATATTTAGATTGAATTTCTGCCTGTCTCAAAGTACACAATAAGAATCCATTGCTTTCATTGATGAATTTTTTAATTACAAGATGGGATTCACTCTCTATCAGAAAAACTGATTGAGACACTTCCTTTAAAGATAAAGCCATTGAAAGTTGTGCAACAGTTTGGTAGTGAAAAAGACAATTAGACATATCACCTGGAGCCTCCTTGCATCTGCAGTAGTGAATGCACAAACAAAAGAATTACTCTATCAAGAGGTATTTCACCATGGTGCAGAGAAAAAAGGGATGAATCAATGCTGATGAGTATTTAACAAATGTCCTCTCACATTAATTCCCTCTAAAAAATGAAAATCACCACCAGCCATACTACTTTGGTATACTGTTACTGAATCCCTACTGAATTTCTGGAAAAGAATGTAAAGATCATACTTATAACACAAAAAGAAGCAAGCACTTTTCAGTCTATGAATTTACTACATGTGCACTTAGTTTTATCATGCTTCACTTTAATGAGCTTCACAGATGTTGCATTTTTTACAAACTGAAGGCGAGATCCTCCACCTGTAAAAAGATTCTGACTTGTGCTATCACAATACTCATTTTATTGCAGTGCTCTGGAACAGAACCTGCAATAAATATCTACTATTTTACTCAAGTAATCAGCTGTTTCGTGCCATTTCATTCATTCATTCATTGAATGGCACCTATTTTGTGCCTATCTGTACTAACCATATAATTATATTCAAACTTCTAAAATAATAGTTCACTGTCTTTAGGAGCTCATTGGTAAGACATTTGTTTAGACAGTCCATGAAATAGAGACAAAATTAAGCCCATGTGTAAGATCACATGTCATGGAGAGTTGGAGTGTGTGTGTTTGTGTGTGCATTTGTGTATATATGTGTCTGTGCAGGAAGAAGTCCAAGTATAAAAAAGATTATAACATGCAGGATAATATGTTGGAGATGAATCATAATCTGGGCATTGAAAAGAGTGCAGACTTTGAATTTGGCAGCTTTTAAAATACAGCAAAAGAGCCAGTTAAAAAGCTGAAAATCCAGTTGCATACTTAGACCTTTTTGTCCATATGATATCAAATGTACAATGTGATATTTACATTGAATTTGATTGTTTATCCTAGTGCACAGATGCTCCCACTTTTTTACTATATCCAATAGGTTACTAATACATATTTTCTTCCATAGGTTATTTCTTAATAGGACATCCTTGTATGTAGGTAAAATGTGCTCTCAGGAGCTCTACAAAGATCTGTCATCCAGAATAAATAATACTCCAAATTTTTTTTGCTCTCTCATATTATGAGAGAAAATATATTGCAGAAAAATAAATTAAGATGAAAATTGTAATCTGAAGAAAAGAGAATGCAGGATTTTAAATCCACTCTTGTGGGCAAATTAAGTCATGTCTAGAACCTAGAGATGTTGCCAATGACCCATCTCAGTGTGGAGGATTTCCACTCTGAATGGCTCAGCAGCTCCTTTTGGCAATGTGGTCCAAATTCCAGTAACCAGCAACAAACTATTATACAAGATTTTACTTTATTCATCAGACATCACTAAAATATGTTCAAGGTAGTTTTAATTAAATGATTCATCAAATATATAGGGTTTTTGAATTTAAATTTCTACTCTATTGCTTAGGCACTATGGACGGGACTGTGGGTACCTAAACGAAATAATAAATCAGGTGTCCTAGATATTTAAGCATATTGTAGTAATTAAGAGAGAATTGAATTCTTTGATAGTTTGTTTCTTTTTTGGATACCCACTAGAATTTGAAAATAAAATATAAATGCCAGAGAAGTTTCTATACATATAATTATTTACTATGATCAAAGTACCAGACAACTAAGAAATTTTACTTTGCATTTCCTTTTAACATAGGCAACATAACTAATACTTTCGTGTTAAAAATATCCTGCTGATATTTATAAGATGCCTTGATAATAAGAAATCTTTTCTACCTACTGCATGATTGCAAATCTCAGAACACAAGAGATTATCTTGATAGATACTTATTAACAAAAGATTTAGTACTTACTCTCCAATCCAAAGAAAATGTTTGAATATTTTCCTTCGGGGGAAAAACACTAACTTGCACAAAGTTTTGTGAACTCATACAATCAATATATAATCCTTTTTTTGCAACTTTGATTCAGTTGGAGATGTATAAGACATTAGTTTTCAATAGCACAAAATCAATCTTCACATGGCTTTAGGCTTCATTTTATTTATTTTTTTGATTCATTTGAGCTGTTGTAATCTGAACCTTAAGCATAAAAATCTGACTTTGGCACTTGAGATTTTACAGAATATACTCACCCCAAAGGTGCTGTTGTTACAAAACATGTTGGTAATAATGGATGGAAGATACAATGAAACCCATATTCTCTACAAGAAAAGCAATACAAACAGTTTCTTTCAGATGATGTGTCAGGGACAAAATCTTTGTCCCAATCAAGAGAAACAATAATTGCCTACCTTTTTAGTCTCATTTTTATCATTTATACTCTGTTTTTCTTTAAGCATTCCCCTCACTCCCATTCAGACTGATTTAATTATCATTCCTTGCTTCTCATAGCTGTAAGTATGCATATATTATTTATATAGTGTTGCATCTTAAGCACATAGGCTAAAATAATGGAGAGTCAAAAAAAAAAAAAAAAACCCTTGGAAAATCCATTCCTTAGGAGGATGCCTCACTGAAAACAAACATACCATATCCCAGGAACCACCCACAAATTGGACCTGATTTTTCGCTATTCAACAAGCATGACTGAAATATTTTTAAATGTCTACTTCAATTATAAAACTTGAAAATTGTATGATTTGCTTGAATTGAAACTTTCAGTCTATTGTTTGTAATCGAGACAGGAATTTAGAAACCGAGGTGTACTTAACTCTCTGAGATGGCTATGGTTGGGTGAAGAGAATAAAGGGTTGACATATACAGTAGCTTCCATAAGTTGACTGTTGGGAGAAAAGACGGTGAGTCACATAAGACAGAAAAACAACTGTGTTATTCTCTTTTGGGAGCTTAACAAACTGCATTAGTATTTGGGAGAAGAGAAATAATGATAGTAAATTGCATAGAGATCTCTGGCAAGAAGGCGTTCCCACAGATCTTCTAACCAACCCAATGTCTTCAGTTTAGAAGTCAAGGTTGGGTTCATTTATAATGTTTAAATATTAATTTTAGACAAGATCTCAAGCACTTATCTCTGCCCTTCTGATGTATCCAGATATCCTCATGGTCTCAGTCTTCTGTCTTTGCTAATAATGATGACATATATGAAGCAACCAGGATAAAGAATGTGGTAAAGAAGTGTTTCCTTCTTAATCCTCTTCTCTCTCTCTTATCTGCATCCATGTATTTTAGCACACACTTTGTCTTTAATGACTGATCACATTTCTGTGTGACTGGTCCCATGAGGTAAAGCATTATTCACAACATAGTGAAACTGCTAATTTCTGTTTCCCTCTCCTCCCTTCACCTTTTTTTTTCTATTACATTCAATTTGTAGAGAAAGTGTTTTATGGATGCTCCAAATCTAAACAACTCTCCTTTTATTAATGTGGAAACTTATTTAAACATTTTTACTTCAAAGTAGGTTTTAAATGTAAATAGTATTTTACAAATCCCAAAGAAGAGAGAATTAAAAAATATATGTCAGGGGATTGCACATAGTTGTCATTCTTTTTGGTGTTGTTTTGTAACTCTTTCAATGGAAAAAATACAAAATAATAGCTCATTTATGAGACTTCCTTATTAACTACTGGCAAAGAATAATGCTACTTCCTATACTTGTGACATTTTTTAACTCTCTAATCGATACATACACTTGATGTTGTTAATTACCAATAGTAAATTACAATCCCCTAAACCCCCAGTATAGTTTTTATTATCCTTAATAACACCACCAAAAATATATTTATTAAAAATTTACTGGCTGGTGAGCTTAGCTTGGTGCAAGGTGGTGAATTTCAGATACCATTATGTATATTCAAATGAGACAATTGAAGTATAGAATGTTTAACAGACTTGGAGAAAATCACAAACCTAACTGGCATTTGAATTCCTGAAAAAGGCCTGATAATAAGTCAGTTGGGATATAGTAGCACAGCTGTCCAAGAAGCCAAAATAACCTAAACCTAATGATGTAGGGTTTCTGTTTTTCTAAGACTGAATTAGCAGCTTCCATTGTGATCTTTAAATTGTCATCCTTTAAGATGAGAAAGGATTTGGGTTCAAACCTGGCACATGGCATTTTGCATCCATACTATGAGGGAAAAAATGACATTTAAAATACATTAAAAGCGAGGTATTAGCACTTGTTATTTCACAGGCAATATCAGAGAGTACGTATTCATATAGAGCATCACTGTGAAGGGAGTACTGAAATTCTGCAAAAGAGCATGGAATGCTTTTCCTTGTGTAAGTTACATGTCTGATTTCAGCCAAACCCTACTATCCTATATCAGTCACCTATATATGGCCCACCTCTATTAGTCACTCATCCTGAAAACACACTGAAAATCCTAAGATATGGTTTGACATGAATGGCCCTACTTCTCCAGCAACATTGGCAGATGATTTATATACTAATTCTGACACTGATAGAATGAATACATGCTTCCCAGATCAAAGTGGCAACCTTCCATCACATACTTACTACATTACTCATTCTTACTAAAGTTTAAGAAATAGAATGAAAATTTCAACCTATTTTGATGAGTACAATTAAGAGTCTTGTGAACAAATACTGACAAAAGATGATGCCAATAGACTATTCCCAAAGATCCATACTGTGAAAATGGACATAAACCATTCCTCTCCAACAATTGGTTAAAAATTAAATAATCCAGGTAGAAAAATTAGCGATTGTCAAATAACTAGTTTGACTAATTTTTTACATTTTACAAATCAACAAAATTTTATTTTGCCCATAACCTTTGGCCATACAAGTGGTGAGAATTGTGGTAAAAGATGAAAAAGAAACTCTAGGGAGATTGGGGGAAGATGGCGGCAGGATAGGTGGGAGCAGAGTCCACTTCCCCTGGGCACCAGTGAAACACCTAGCTGATCTGAGGAACAGAGCAAACAGCTAACAGTATTCTAGCATATATGAAGATCAGAGACCAAAGATAGAAGACACTGAAAGATCTGACAGTAAGAAGAGTGCTTAAGGACAATAAAGCCCCTGGGACCAGCGCGGGGACCAGGGTGGCTGAAGCCCCCGGCCCGGGTGCAGCGTCTGCTGCAGAATTCGTGGGAGAGAGCCAGGCTGGGCTGTGTGAGGGGCCAGGTGCTTGTTTGGACCAGGGGGGCTTGAATAGGAAGAATTTCACAAAAAGAAAAAGAGAAAATAGAGGCACTCAGTGGCTAGTTAGAGAACTCTCCGCAGCAGCCGTGGCCTCTGGCGCCCCTCCCCCCTCAGCCCCTGGACTGTGAACATGGGAAAAGCAACCCCAGCTCTCACCTGAAGCCCGGTGGTTGGCGCACACCCAGATCAACGGACTGGGCGCCCACAACTGAAACTTCGGGTAAGTGCGCACCCTGATAAGCAGCCCGGCTGCCTGGGCGCCAGACCCAAAGTACCCCAGTGGGCGCGTACCCCAATCAGTGGCCTGGGGCCCACACCTGAAACCCCGGGTGGGCGCGCCCCCTGATAAGTGGACCCGCTGCCTGGGCGCACAGACACAAAGCGCCTGGGATGGTGCCCACACCTGCACCCCGGCTGGGCGCCCACACCTGAAACCTTGGGTGGGTGAGCAACCTGATCAGTGGCTGGCTGCCCCAGCACACAGACCCAAAGCCGCCGATGGGCCACGTAACCCAATTAATGACCTGGCTGCCTGCAGGCAACCACACCTAAAAGCACTGGTTCTGAAAAACTCCTACCTAGCCCCTGTGCACAGAGCCCTGCAGGGCCTACTGGCTCTCTAGGAGGAAGGCAGAACACCCAGCAGAGGGGAGCTGCAGGGCTAGGGGAGACTGCATTCCCTGGAAAGACTCGACCCAGTAGGGGGCTGAACTATCCCAAAGGAGCACCGAGAGCCCCTAGCATCTAAGACAGCAAAGAGCAGGAAGGTGGACTGTGAGTTGCTCATAATTGGTGCAACTCAAGGACAGTACAACTGGTGAACTAAAGGCCTAGTGGGGAGCAGAAGGACCCTGAGGAACTGGACTAGAGGCTGAACAACAGCAAAGAGTGTGGCTCAGGAAGGGAGAAAAGTGAAACCAATCCCTCCAACCACCCCCTCCCGTTTCACAGACAGGAAGACCAGCAGAACTAAACAGACCAGATTAAAGACAGCAGAAGACTTTTTTTTTTCTCCTTTCCCCCTAACTTCCTTCTTCCTTTCTGGCCTTCTTTCTTTTTGTATTCCTTCTTCCTTCCAGCCTTTACCTTTTTTATCCTTTCTTCCTGCCTTCTTTTATTTATTTTTTGGTTTTAATTTTTGTTAAAATTCCTTTTTCTTATCTTTCCTCCAATCTTTTTTATTCCTTCTTCCTTCCTTCCTTTCCTTTCCTATTCCCTTTTTCCCTCCTTACCTTCTCCTCCCCCCCTTCTTTCTCTTTTGCCCACAGGTGAGAAAATAAAACCTGGAGCTCTGAAAAGACCAGAGTTTTACAGTGTTAGACCCATAAATGTCAGCTTGAGACCAGTGAGCACAGGAGATTAAGGAGACGGCGCCACTGAATCCCATTGGCATTCTACCATAGAAGTTCATCCCATAAACCCAGGGAGTCAGAATAGATCAATTAAAGAACCAGAGGCTAACAAGAAGAGTCTCACAAACAATGGGAAGACAAAGAAACAATCCCCAAATGAAAGGAAAGGAGGAAGTCTCAGAAAGAATGCTAACTGAAAAAGAGGCAAGTCAACTATCAGATACTGAGTTCAAAGCAATGGTTATCAGGAAGCTCACTGAGCTCTCTGAGCTCACAGAGAACTACCAGAAACTACAGGGAAACTACAATGAACTCACTGAAAACTATATCAACATGAAAAAGGAAATAGAAACTATCAACAAGGGCCAAGAGGAAATGAAGAATACAATTTCTGAATTGAAGAACACAGTAGAAGGAATAAAAAGCAGACTTGATGAAGCAGAGGATCAGATCAGCGAGCTGGAGGACAAAGTAGAAAAAAACACCCAGAAAGGGCAAGAAAAGGAAAAGAGGCTTGGAAAGAAAGAAGAAGCAATAAGGGAAATGCAGGACAACATGAAATGTAACAATATCCGTATAATAGGAATACCAGAAGGAGAAGAAGAGCAAGGGATAGAAAGCCTGTTTGAAAAAGTAATGATGGAAAATTTCCCTAATCTAAGGAGAGGAAAAGTCACCCAAATCCAGGAAACACAGAGAGTCCCAAGCAAGAGGAAGCCAAAGAGACCCACTGCAAGACACATCATAATTAAAATGTCAAATTTCCAAGACAAAGAGAGGATCTTAAAGGCAGCAAGGGAGAAAAAGGAAGTAACATACAAGGGAGCCCCAATAAGGTTAGCAACTGACTTCTCAATGGAAACGCTCCAAGCCAGAAGAGAATGGCAAAAAATATTCCAAGTAATGAGAACCAGAGGCCTGCAACCAAGACTACTTTACCCAGCAAGGATCTCAATCAAGATAGAAGGCCAAATAAAGAGTTTCCCAGACAAAAGAAGGCTAAAAGAATATGCTTCCACCAAACCAGCTATGCAAGAGATGCTAAAGGGACTGCTTTAAGGAAAGGAAGGAAAAGAGAAAGACAGAGGAACACAGGTAGGAAAAAATGGCAATGAATAACTACCTATCGATAATAACCTTAAATGTAAATGGATTAAATGCTCCAATCAAAAGACATAGAATAGCTGAATGGATAAGAAAACATGACCCACACATATGCTGCCTACAAGAGACCCATCTCAGGACAAAAGACTTACACAGACTGAAAGTGAAGGGCTGGAAACAAATTTTCCAAGCAAACCGACAGGAAAAAAAAGCAGGGGTAGCAATACTCATATCAGACAAAATAGACTTCCAAAGAAGGGCCATAAAGAGAGACCCAGAAGGTCACTTAATAATACTCAAAGGAAGAATCCACCAAGAAGACATAAACATTGTAAATATATATGCACCCAACATAGGAGCACCCAAATACATTAAGAAACTCTTGGAGGACTTCAAGAAAGATATTGACAGCAACACAATTATAGTAGGTTACTTTAACACCCCACTATCAAAAATGGACAGGTCTTCCAGACAAAATATCAATAAGGATATTGTGTCACTTAACAATACCCTAGAGGAAATGGACTTAACTGATATATATAGAGCTTTTCATCCCAAAGAAGCAAAATACACATTCTTTTCAAGTGTCCATGGAACTTTCTCAAAGATAGACCACATGATAGGACACAAAGCAAGCCTCAACAAATTCAAGAAAATTGAAATCATATCAAGCATTTTCTCTGACCACAAGGGGCTGAAACTAGAAACCAACCCCGAAGGACAAAACCCAAAACACTCAAAATCATGGAGACTGAATAGCATGCTATTAAACAATGAATGGGTCAAGAACTAGATTAGGGAAGAATCAAAAACTTCCTGGAAACAAATGAAAACAAACTCACAACAACCCAAAACCTATGGGACACAGCAAAGGCAGTCCTGAGAGGGAAATTCAGAGCAATACAGGCCTACCTTAAGAAGATAGAAACAGTTCAAACAAACAACCTAACCCTACGCCTACAAGAACTGGAGGAACAACAACAAAGACAGCCTAGAGCAAGCAGAAGGAAGGAAATAACCAAGATCAGAGCAGAACTAAATGACATAGAGACTAAAATCACAATTCTAAGGATCAATGAATCCAGGAGCTGGTTCTTTGAAAAGATAAACAAAATCGACAAGCCTTTAAGTAGGCTCATCAAGAAGAAAAGAGAGAGGATCCAAATAAACACAATTAGAAATGAAAGAGGAGAGATTACAACTGATACCACAGAAATACAAAGGATTGTAAGAAATTACTATGAAGAACTGTATGACAAGAAATTTGAAAACCTAGGTGAAATGGACACATTTCTAGAAAAATATAATCTTCCAAAACTGAATGAAGAAGCAGAAAACCTGAACAACCAATAACAGCAGACGAAATTGAAGCAGTCATCAAAAAACTCCCAATACACAAAAGGCCTGGCCCAGATGATTTCACAGGAGAATTCTACAAAGCATTTAAGGAAGAGCTAACCCCTATCCTTCACAGACTATTCGAAAAAATCCAAACTGATGGAAGACTCCCAAACTCTTTTTATGAAGCCAACATCATCCTAATCCCAAAACCAGGTAAAGACACAACAAAGAAAGAAAACTTCAGGCCAATATCTCTGATGAACATAGACGCTAAAATTCTCAACAAAATATTGGCAAACCGCATCCAGCAATACATTAAAAAGATCATCCACCATGACCAAGTGGGATTCATCCCAGGGATGCAAGGATGGAACAATATTCGCAAATCAATAAACATAATACATCACATCAACAACAACAAAGTCAAAAATCACACAATCATATCAATAGATGCAGAAAAAGCATTTGATAAGATACAGCACCCATTTCTGATAAAAACACTCAGCAAAGTGGGAATAGAGGGAGCATTCCTCAAAATAATAAAGGCCATATATGAGAGACCTACAGCCAACATCATACTCAATGGACAAAAACTTAGAGCTTTCCCACTAAGATCAGGAACAAGACAAGGATGCCCTCTTTCACCACTCCTATTCAACAGAGTATTGGAAGTCCTAGCCACAGCAATCAGACAAGGAAAAGCAATAAAAGGCATCCAAATTGGAAAGGAGGAAATGAAACTGTCACTGTTTGCAGACATGATAGCGTACATGGAAAATCCTATAGACTCCACTCAAAAACTACTCGACCTAATAAATGAATTTGGCAAAACAGCTGGATACAAAGTCAATACTCCGAAATCAAAGGCATTGCTATATACCAACAACGAAACTGCAGAAACAGAAATCAGGAAAAAAATCCCATTTGATATAGCAACAAGAAAAATCAAGTACCTAGGAATAAACCTAACCAAGGAGGTAAAAGACCTGTACTCAGAAAACTACACAACACTGAAGAAAGAAATTAAGGAAGACACAAACAAATGGAAGCATGTACCATGCTCATGGATTGGAAGAATTAACATCATCAAAATGGCCATACTATCCAAAGCAATTTATAGATTCAATGCAATCCCTATTAGAGTACCCATGATATATTTCACAGATATAGAACAAACATTTCAGAAATTTATATGGAACCATAAACTCCCCGAATAGCTGCAGCAATTTTGAGAAAGAAGAACAAAGCAGGAGGGATCACAATACCTGATATCAAACTGTATTACAAGGCCAGTGTAATCAAAACAGCCTGGTACTGGCTTAAAAACAGGCACATACACCAATGGAACAGAACAGAGAGCCCAGAAATAAACTCAAGCCTTTATGGTCAATTAATATTTGACAAAGGAGGCAGGAGCATAAAATGGAGGAAAAACAGCCTCTTCAACAAATGGTGTTGGGAGATCTGGACAGCTATGTGCAAAAAATGAAACTCGATCACCAACTTATGCCATACACAAAAATAAACTCAAGATGGATAAAAGACTTAAATATAAGTTGTAACACCATAAAAATCCTAGAGGAAAACATTGGCAGGAAGATCTCAAACATTCCACGCAGCAACATTCTCACAGACATGTCCCCTAAAGCAAGGGACATAAAGGAAAGAATAAACAAATGGGACCTCATCAAAATAAAAAGCTTCTGCATGGCTAAAGAAAACAGCACCAAATTACAAAGAGAACCAACAGTATGGGAAAACATATTTGCTAATGATACCTCAGACAAGGGCCTGATCTCCAAAACATATAAAGAACTCACACGACTCCACTCCAGGAAGACAAACAACCCAATTAAAAAATGGGCAAAGGACTTGAACAGACGCTTCTCCAAGGAAGACATACAGAGGGCCCAGAGACATATGAAAAGATGCTCAGCATCACTAGCCATCAGAGAGATGCAAATTAAAACCACAATGAGGTACCATCTCACATTAGTCAGAGTGGCCAACATAAACAAATCCACAAACAAATGTTGGAGAGGATGCGGAGAAAAGGGAACCCTCGGGCACTGTTGGTGGGAATGCAGACTGGTGAGGCCACTGTGGAAAACAATATGGAATTTCCTCAGAAAACTAAAAATGGAACTGCCCTTTGACCCAGCAACTCCGCTGCTGGGATTATACCCTAAGAACCCTGAAACACCAATCCAAAAGAATCTGTGCACCCCAATGTTCATAGCAGCACAATTTGCAATAGCCAAGTACTGGAAGCAACCTAAGTGCCCATCAGCAAATGAGTGGATCCCAAAACTATGTTATATTTACACAATGGAATTCTACGCAGCAGAGAGAAAGAAGGAGCTTATACCCTTTGCAACAGCATGGATGGAAGTGGAGAGCATTATGTTAAGCGAAATAAGCAATGAGGTGAGGGGCAAATACCATATGATCTCACCTTTAACTGGAACATAATCAACAAAAGAAAAAAGTAAACACAATATAACTGGAGACATTGAAGTTAAGAACAATCTAACAATAGGCTAGGGGGGTGGGGAGGGGTCAGTGGGAAGAGGGTATTACAGGAACTAGTATAAAGGACACATGGACAAAATCATGGGGGTGTTTGGAGGTGGGGGAGGGAGGTGGGTTCGGCTGGGGTGGGGTGGAGGGATTGGGAGAAAAGGAATACAACTGTAATTGAATACCAATAAAAAATTTTAAAAAAGAAAAAGAAACTCTAGAAAAGTTTCTAATATTATTTGGGGGACAACACTGAAGTATATGAAACAATTAGAAAACAAAACAGAATGGATTAAAATCCCAGATTGAAGGCTATAAGTAATTGACCATTTTGACACTACTAAGCCCCATAAACCTATTCTCAATAGTTGATGTGAAACTTTAAACTATTCATGAAAAAATTTTTCCTTAAATAACCTAAATTACCTAGTTATATCTTTATTTAGATCTTATAACAAATGAAGATGTTAAATTAACATTTTTCTCCAGTCATACTGGGGATAACTCATCAATAAATGTTTTTAACTTAATTTTTTTAGATTTGATTTGTTTTATTTTTAGATAGAAGGGGAGGGAAGGAAAAAGAGAGAGAGAAACATCAGTGTGTGGTTGCCTCTCACATGCATCCCCTACTGGGTACCTGGCCCCCAACCCAGGCATGCGCCATGACTGGGAATTGAACCAGTGACCCTTTGGTTCACAGGCCTGTGCTCAATCCACTGAGCCACACCAGCCAAGGCTAAATTTAATTTTTTTTATTATTTATCAAATTTAGAGACAGAAACATCAATTTCCTGTTCCACTTATTTGTACATTCATTGGTTGATTCTTGTCAATCGCCCTGACTGGTGATTGAACCCTTAACCTTAGCATATCAGGGCAATGCTCTAACAAAGTGAACTGCCAGCCAGGTCCTCAGGAAATACTTTTAAACAAATAAAGAATAATTACACCAGAGAATGAATTTGTATTATTTATAAAGTCATGCCAGATATATTAGTGGAGAGAAAAACATCAGCATAATCTAGATATTCCTAAGTGTCCAGATGTCTATCACCATATCAACAAAATCTAGTTTCTATTTCTTTTGCCACTCAAAAAACACTTCTAAAGTTTAACCATAAATAACTCTAGTAATCTGATGTAATCAATAGTTGACAACTCTATTCACTACTGAATTCTGAACCACTTGAGAGCTAAAGAAGTAGTAAGGCAGCTTTATAACTAAATGTCAGCATTATTATTGATGGAGCTATTGACATACTTGAATTAGGTTGTGTCAAAGGTGGGATTCTTAATGCTGGACCACACTAATAGAGAGTGTGTGGTAAACTATTGGCCTCTCTCTGCTGGGAAATAGCCTGGCATCAAAAGGCAGCACAAGGTAGTTGAGCAAAATAAATATTCTTTGCAGAGAGACTGAGCTTAAAAAGAAAGGGAGAGGGTGCTGAGTTCTGCATGTCCAGTTTCTTCTCTTGAATTTACCAATAGGATGATTAACTCTCCTTCCTCTAAGTAAGGAATTCAATAAGCAAAAACACAAAGAAGCCAAGAATTTCCTTTTTGTTGCTTCTACATATACACATTCAAGATAAAAGAAATATTTCACTTATTTCCTGCTCTACTCCACCCCTCATAACATAAACATTCAAGCAAAACTTATTCCATGAGAAGATAATGCAATATATACACAGTAGAAGTAGTGGTTAAGAACTCAGGCTCTGGAATCAGATGCAGTTAGTATGAGTTCCAGCTATAAAACTTATTAGCTGTGTAACATGAGGCAAGTTAATCATAGAGTTTTCATATCTCCATTGTGTAAATTAGAGTATAATCATAAAGCCTAATCCATAGGGTTATTTTGTGAAGATCAAATTACTTAATCTATATGGATTACCTAATAGACAGACATATAATAAATACTCAATAAATTTTAGCTTAAAAGAGAAAATATGAATTTGTTTTAGTATAATTAGAAGGATGTTTGAAAGACCTGTCCAAATAATCTGTCTTGATACCCTGTCATATTTCCCTAAAATTATTACTATAACATTTATGTGTCAAATTAAGGTTGTGGGTCTCCAGAAGATCCATTTTCAAGTGACTGATTTTGAGAAAAAATAACTCAGAAGCACATGGCATCACATAATCACAGCAGTGTAGTTTCATTTATCAGTTTGCTGATAGAGAATACAGTTGATAAAGGAGAGGTTTAGGAAAGTTTATATGGCAACTTTGGTTGCAAATAGTCTGAGATCAGGGACCAAGATGATAAAAATACAAAATTTTACCTTTTCCTCCATTGTGCTGTGGATAAATAAAAAAAATTCATGACAAGCACATGTGTGTCCAATGCAACTGGCTATACCTGGGGTACTTTAATTGGAGAAGGTAATAGTGTCTGTTTCACCATAAATATTTTTTATTATGTATTGGTTTAGGGTGTACAGCTGAGTGGTTAGACAATCATATACTTTACATAGTGTTCCCCTTAATATTTCCAGTACCCCAATGGCAATACACATAGTTATCACAATATTATTGACTATATTGCCTATGCTTTTCTTACATCTTCATGATTATTTTGTCAATACTAATTTGTGTTTCTTAGTCCTTTTACCTCTTTCACCCAGTATCCCAAACCTCCCACTGCTCTTCCAACCACAAGTTCACTCTCTGTATCTATTAATCTGTTTCAATTTTGTTTATTTTGTTTTTTATAGCCCACATATAAGTAAAATCATATAGTGCATCTTTCTCTAACTGACTTATTTCATTTGCCATAATACCCTCTAGGTTCATCCATGTTGTCACAAATGGTAAGACTTCATTCTTTTTTTATGACTGAGCAATAATCCATTGTATATATGTACCACCACATTTGTATCCATTTGTCTATTGATGGGCACTTGGGTCATTTCCATAGATTGGCTACTGTGAATAACACTGCAATGAACATAGGAGTGCATATATTCTTTCAAATTAGTGTTTTGGGTTTCTTTGGATAAATATCCACAGGTGGAATCATTGGGTCATGAAGCAGGTCCATTTTTAATCTTCTGAGGAAATTTCATACTGTTTTCCACAGTGGCTGCACCAATCCACAGTCCCACCAACAGTGCACTTGCAGTTGCTTTTCCTCCACATCTTCACTGACACTTGTCATTTGTAGATTTATTGATGATAGCCATTCTGAAAGGTATAAAGTGGCATCTCCCATTGTGGTTTTCATTTGCATTTCTCTGAAAATTAGTGATATTGGGCATCTTTTCATGTCTCTTGGCTTCCTGCATGTCTTCTTTGGAGAAATGTGTATTCAGATACTCTGCTTATTTTTTAATTTGATTGTTTGGTTCTCTGTTTTTTTGGTATTGAGTAGTATGAGTTATTTATAAATTTTGCATATTAAGCCCTTATCAGATATATTATTGGCAAATATTGATGTGGACCCCGGCCTGTGGGGTCCATATGTTGTGGCTGTGATGAACAAATTCACATGGCCTATAGAAGTCCTGTGGAGAAAAATGGACGGCATGGTCACTCTCTAAGTGAAAGAGAGGGGCCCGACCCCAGCCCGGACAGGCTTTTATTGCTTTTCTGGGTACATTACATTGAGGATGGCCCTCATTTACTATGCACAGGTTTACTGTAGAGGATTACCTTTTACAGATTACAAAGGAAAGAATGTTGCTAATTACTTCAAAGAGAAGGATGTTGCAAGTCAAGGGGGAAAGTCGTTGAACTGGTTACACTCCATACTTGGGAGGTTTAGCACAGATTTTAGGAAGTTACTTTAATGCAGTAAACATTTGTTGCCTCAATTCAGGGTGAGGGAGTTTTAGCAAAAGCAAGCCTCAAAGCAGCCTAGGTACAATACAGGCCTGATTCCCCACAGGAGAACCTATCCATGGGTGTAGGTCCTGTGTGCCGATCACACTTCCCATCAGTTTTCCAAATCAGGGGCTGGGCTACATTCTCCATGCCACACGGAATGGTCCCCTATAAAATATATTCTCTCATTTAGTTGGTTTTCTCTTTGTTTTATGATGGTTTCCTCTGTTGTGCAAATTTTTTAGTTTGATGCAATCTAATTTTTATTTTATTTTTTCTTTTGTTTGTCTTATCCAAGGAGATGTGTCAGAAATAATATTGCTAAGAGAAATATCAGAGATTTTACCGCCTATGTTTTCTTCCAGGATTCCTATGGTTTTGAGTCTTACATTTAAATTTTCAATCCATTTTGAGTTTACTCTTGTTTAAGATGTAAGGAAGTGGTCTAGTTTCATTTTTTGCATGTATCTGTCCAATCTTCCCAATACCATTTATTGAACAGACTGTCTTTATCCCATGGTATATTCTTGCCTCTTGCCAAATATTAATTGACCATAAAGGCATGGGTTCATTTCTAGGCTCTTTTCTGTTCCATTGATCTGTATGTCTACTTTTATGTCAGTATCATGTCATTTTGATTATTATGACTTTGAAGTATAGTTTGATATTGGATAGCAGGGTATCCCCAACTTTGTTCTTTTTTTCTCAACATTCCTTAAGCTATTCAGGTTTTTCTGTGTGTGTGGTTCCATATGAATTTTTTGTTTTATTTTTCTAATTCCTTGTGATATACCAATTGGTATTCTTTTTAATTTTAAAAAAATATTTATTTATTTTTAGAGATAGGGGAAGAAAAGGAGAAAGCGAGGGAGAGAAACATCAATGTGTGGTTGCCTCTCATGTGTCCCCCACTGGGGACCTGGCCCACAACTCAGGCATGTGCCCTTACTGGGAATCGAACTAGTGACCCCCTGGTTCACAGGCTGACACTCAGTCCCCTGAGCCACACCAGCCAGGGTACCATTGGTATTTTGATAGGGAATGCATTGTCTCTATAGATTCCTTTGTGTAGTGTGGACATTTTAATTATGTTAACTCATCCTATTCTTAAGTACAGTACATGCTTCCAATTTTTTTTGTATCTTTGATTTCTTTCTTCAGTGCCTTATAGTTTTCTCAGTACAAGCCTTTTACTTCCTTGGTTAAATTAATCCTATATATTTTATGTTTTGGTGCAATTATAAATGGGATTGTTTATTTAGTTATCCTTTCTGATAATTCATTATTGATATATAAAAGTGAAACCAGTTTCTGAATATTAAGTAGTAGTTCTTTTTTTTCAAGTTTATGTTTTTTTAAAGATTTTATTTATTTATTTTAGAGAGGGGAAGGGAGGGAGAAAGAAAGGGAGAGGAACATCAATGTATGGTTGCCTCTCACATGCCCCCTACCAGGGACCTGGCCTACAACCCAGGCATGTGCCCTACACTGGGAATTGATCTGATGACCATTTGATTCACAGGCCAGCACTCAATCCACTAAGCCATACCAGCTGGGGCTTAAGTAATATTTCTTAATGGCTTATTGGAGACCGGATACTGATTATACCTTCAAATGTAACATTCAATGGTTTCTTTATATTCTTTTATAAATGACTAGTAAATTCTCAAAAATTTGTAACATCCCCATCCTGTTCCATAACTGTATTCATTTGACTGTGTTTCTAAATACTCCTGATTTCCACTGATAATCTCCTACTTCACTTAGCTGCCTATGAACAGACTGAATTTATAATGTAATAGTTTCATTATCCATTGTTTTAATTTCCATGGTTTCAATTACCTATGGTCAACCAAGTTCTGAAAATATGAGATAAAAATGTCATCAATAAACACTTCATAAATTTTAAATTGTACATTCTGAGTAGCGTGATGAAATATCACACCACCATGCTCTGTTCCATCCAGGATGTGAATCATCTTTTTGTCCAGTATATCCACACTGTTTATGTTATCTGTCTGTTATTTACTTGGTAGCTGTCTCAGTTCTCACATCACTAATGAGAGACAGAGACCATATTCATATGACTATCACAATATGTTATTATGACTTCTATTTTATTGTTACTGTTGTTAATCTCTGACTGAATAATTTATAAATTAAACTTTGCCATAATTATATATGTATAGGAAAAACAAAATATATAGAGAGTTTGGTATTATCTGTGGTTTCAGGCATCTACTGGGGATCTTGGAACTTATGCTCCATGGATAAGGGGGGCTACTGTATACAGGTGAAATCAGTGCTCATAAAAGGACATATGAATTCAATCTAGAAGTTTCCTATTCCTTAATGTACTACTTTTCTCATTTAATTATTAGCTTCTGACTGTCTACTTTTTTCACCTGCTTTACATTAGCTACAACTTGTCCACGTAGCTCTTAGAAAAGAAATGCACTGTTATTGTTAAATATAGATTTGAGAAAGCATTTACTTAATAATCATTTTAATTGTAGATTCTTATCTCTGTATGACATAACCATAAAGGGTTTCAATTACCTGTGCCCTTTATAATCTCTGACTGCTTTTATGAGCATGAATTCATTTCACTTTTCTGCTGCCTTTATTTATTTCCTAAAATTCTTATCTAATACAGCAGACTCTTATTTTATTGCATTTTCGTTTTTCCCCGTTTCCAGAACAGATTTTTCTTTGCCTGGAGATCTTCAAAGAGTCCTTTAGGAGGCTGCACTGAATTCATCTAGCACTTCACAATTCCTCTGAAAAAGAAAAATACAATCTGTTGTTCTTTAATTATAATTTCCCTTAGGATATGCTATTCTCCCATAGTCAGGAAGTTTAACACTTCTTCCTAGCAAACCACACTCACTACATTGCTTAGTTCCTCTAACTCTTAAAGCATTTTGTAGTCTGAAATTTCATTTCTTGCCCAATTTAAGTGGATTGGTTCACTGGTTTCCTGCCGTCTGAGTTTCTCACATTTCCAATTGATTTACCGGGTTAAAATTGGTTTTCTTCACAGTTGAGAATTGACTAAGATCCATTAGCTTGGCTGCATTTGTTACTCACATATCTAGATGCACTATGCTTATTCAAATTCAAATGACTTAGAGGGAGGTAAGTGTATGTTAGTGAAGCCTGGATAAAAGAACAGTTTAAACAGAGTGGTTTCATTTTAGCTTGTGTTAAAAAGAACATATCTGTAAAAAATTCTTAAGAAATATATTTAAGACATTTTGTCAAATAAAAGGTATTTTGAGCTGTTTTAAATGAATAGTGTAAGAATGTTTAATATTTTATGTTAAATAAAAATAAATAATTCAAAAGTGTTGAAAAAGTGTATTTTTTTAAAAAGCAGGTAGATGTTATCTCTTCATAACATATAGTATGCATTTTATTTATAGATATAGACACACACATACACACAACCATTAAAGCTTTAAAACCTGGTTAATTTTTAAAATTCCTTTTACATTTCAGTTCTCAGAAAAAAAAATTAACTACTGTTATTTCACCCTTTCCATGCAGGCAGTTGGTTGTCATCTCCTCTGTGATCCCTTATAATATTAAATTTCTGAGTAATACCACTTACGGTATCCTATTGAAATTGTATAGTCATAGCTGGCTCTAACCTCCTTAAGTGCAAAACTATATCATGTACATATCTGTGACCATTCCATCTCTAGAAATTCTGGCATAGTAACTAGTCTTTAGTAGATCTTCAGTATAAATCAAAACAAAACCTTCACATTCATTGCATGAATTTTAAATCTAAATTGGTAAAGTCAGAAGTGAAGAAGTAACATTAGATGTCCAATCAGAGCAAAACCATGACCACTATCCTAATCAATTTACCTGATCCTACACAGGGCATCTATGATTGTGGGATACAATGAGAAATAGATTTGGGCTTCTCCTTAATTTTTGTTATTACTTTCATGATGTATCTTTATGTAGGCATTATCTTAAAGTTTGAGATCAATAGAATATAGTAGACAAAACAAGAAGACATTTCAGGAGAAACTGTAAGGTTTTGTAGAAAACATGCCTAACTTTCCCCAAATCATTGGTATTTTCCATTTCATGTCCTAATATCAGGACACTTTTAGTGTCACATGCAGACACACTTCCTATACTAATCTTATGAACAAGAGACTGAGTCCCAGGGTTATTCAGTAAGGCAGGGACAAAAAAATGGTTTGACAACAACTTAGGTAAAATCTCTTACCTCTGTCCCCAATCTGGCTTTTTTTAACATAGGTTCAATATAAGCCAAGAACATAATGAAGTTTCAGAAAATCAGGTTGTTTTCAATAAACAAAGCATTCTATTTAAGAAAAGTTGAATCTCCACATGTAAATTGTAATCAAGCTGTATTGCCACCATGTTAGAAGATCATTGGCAAACAAAGAATAATAAAAGAAGGATACTCAGGATGGTGAGGGGTCTGGAAACCCAGGACAGGAAAGAACCAAAAGAAAAAGTGAGTTTATATGATCTGCTTAACTATAAGATCTGACAATTATGTGGAAGAATGATTTGATTTTCTTTTATTGATCTTCAAAGAACAAAGAGAATTAATGGGTAGAATCACAACAAGCAACATTTGGAGTGCTTATTATGAGTCAGCCACTTTATTTATATTGTCTAATTCAATACTCATAGCAAACTTATGAGATATATAGTAAGATTATCCCTACTTTCAACATGAGTAAATGAAGATTCAGAAAAGTTCAGTCACATTCTTGAAGTCATACAAGCTAAGAGGTGCTAGAGATGGGATTCTAGATCTTTCAGAAGCAAGGGCAGCAGCTCCTCCCATTACATCTTGTTGCCTCTTGGACCTCTAACTTGACTAAGAGACTTTACATCTTCGATATCTGGGATATTTAGGACTGTGCAACAACTTTTTTGAAAGTGTTAAGCAGAGGTCTGACAAAAGTACTGTAAAGGGAAATCTTGGACTGGATGGGGATTATTATTAGAATGATGAATTTAAAGTATGCTATGGAAAACCATAATAATTCTATGAATTCCTATGGAGGCTGCCATGCTTTAAGTTGTTCATGAGGAAATGGGGCTCTGAAATGTCTTTACCTACCTTCTCTCAATCAGAGCTATTCTACTTTCATTTGAAGCCTAGAATTATTGTGTATGTCCTATACACTAGGCAATGTTTTAAAAATTTTACATGTATTAATTCATTTAATCTTTATAACATCATAGGTATCATTTCCCCCACTTTAAACATGGTGGAAACCTTAATAAAACAAACACAAACAAAAAATAACTGAGTATTGGAGAAGTAGAAAAACATGTCTAACAATATTGTATAAGTTGGGTAAATAGTAGTGCTGGCATTTGAACCCTGGTTATCTGGTATGGCAGTCTGTATTCTTTAAGAAATATGTCAACCAGCTTCTCAATTTAATTTGAAACAAGAAATTTCTTTGAAAGAATTCATATGAACAGAGTGATATAGATTATTTTTAAAGATTTTATTAATTTCAGTTTTAGAGAGAGGGGAAGGAAAGGAGAGAGGGCAAGAAATATCAATGTGTGGGCCTCTTGCATGCCCCTACTGGGGTCCTGGCCCACAGCCCAGGTATGTGCCCTGACTGGGAATAGAACCTGTGACCCTTTTCTTCACAGGCCCACACTGAGCTATACCAGCCAGGGTTATTTTTTGAAAGTTACTGCAATTATATCCTCTGAAAGTTTCCTTACAATTCTAACAGTCTGTGATTTAAAGTGTCACTGGTTCAATAACAGTCCTCTAGGTTGGGCTAGGAAACTCCTGTGACTGTTTCTACCCAGCTAGGACCTTAGTTACAATCTGACTGTAGATGTAAATCTTTCCTTTGGCTTTGCTAAGCAATGGCTCTTTAGGTTTAATCCTGGCTGTACCTGCAAACTAACAATGTGCAGCCTCACCTGCTTTTCTGGTTCCAGACTTACTTTACTCTTTGGCTCACAAGGGTTGGATCTAAGTCATGACATTTCTATATACTAAAAACAGCTGATTCATTGGTTCTACTCAGCTTGAGCACAAACTGGGATTAAGGTTAGTTAGACAGAGATGGTGAATTGGTGGAGCACGGGAGGCTGAGTAGCCTCCTAGGGGAGGGTTTTTCAATGGCAAAGAAGGAGTTAAGTGGGAATGATGAGCCTGACCCAGCAAGAAAGCTCTGGTGATCAGAGCAGAGGGGAACAATCACTGTGCAGCATGATTCTATAATTTCTCCTGGTGATGACTGCCATGAACTCATGCCTCAGTGCTGTAGAGAGTAGGAAGGATGTACAAAAGAAATCCATCACACTGGTTCCTGTAAAAGCCCATAAGACATACGAACACCATTAGCATCACCCCCTACAGATTTTGGAGACTTTCAGAATGTTCCTAAATAGAAGGAACATAGTGTAACATAGTGTTATGTAACATTCTCTACCCAAGTTCTAATCCGTTTGAGAAAAAAAAATGACAACCAAAAAAACAAAACAAAAACAAAGATATTTTTGTAACAGAAAAGTTTAAGTGGACAGATATAACTTCATGTGAAAGCCAAAATAAGCTTTCAAACTCTTCCCCTTGTTTCATTTTAAATTTTCTAATAGTCAACTTGAGGGGCTATTTGGGTTTATATACATCATTATATGTATAGATGACTGCCTTCTACAAACCTAACCACACTTAGAATTTTGTGATGGCACATTATTCTGTTGCACAGTGGAATATAACATTGAAAGGGAAGATATATTTTTCCACAGCATACTCTGGCACTTTCAGTGCCTCAATCTTGCTAGAATATAAATACCCAGTGGAAGAGCCTAGCACCCAACAAGAGATTGGGGATTCCAGTGAAGCAACAGTAGCAGCTAAAAGTATATTTCTTCACAAGAGAACCATGTAAATGACTGACATTAAAAAAAGGCAAGAATGTGTGAAATTTCATTATCATTACTTTTTTCTGTCCAAACTGGAGAGACTTGGGAACATAGAAGTTACTTGTGTGCAATACATAATTTATTAATTATGTTAATATAGCTGATGTTTCAATGTGTATAAAGGGTCACTGCCAGACTCATTTGTTTGTATCTGTAGACTTATGAGAAGTGTGCATTTTAAGGACAGAGAACATGCCATGTCTTTGAAACTGTAGATGCTAGAAAAAAATTCTAATAACACATAAATAATTATATCTTAAAAATTGATTTAAAACATTGATAACATTAGTAACATTTGATATAATGTTCAAACCAACACACTATTCAGTTACAGACCCATTATTCCCTCACAACCATATTGAAACAAAATATAATTCAATTCAATCTGGTTAAATTCTATCTCGCAGTCATAACCTGTATATCAACTTTCAAATTTTACATTTATCATTGGTATTGCTGCACATACTGACTCTTTAATCTCTTGTAATTTTACACATATAAAATAAAACAAGAAAATTCAAGAAAGAAAAATACAGACTTGCCAGTTTCAATAAGCAGCTGAATGAAAGACATGTAACTCTGGGGAGCATAGCATCATTATTGCCTAAGATCAGAAATTCTTGATAAATTGACTTTCTGGATATGTAGCAGCATAAATTAAATGAACATCACCTTGAAAACTGATGATTAAAATTGGACTAAATGTGTTTCCTTGGAACTTACACTCAGGGAAGATACCATCATCAAGAGGTAGCAAATAGCCCTCTCTTATGCTCAGAGACTCAATAACTCTTTCAATAGCTAAAATACTGCAAGGATTATCTTTACTAATAAATACAAAGTTTCTTTAAACAGAAAAAAAAATCATCATACTACTCAGCAGAAAGAAAGAACTCCTGCCCTTTATACAGCACGGATGGAACTGGAGAGCATTATGCTAAGTGAAATAAGCCAAGCAGTGAAGGACAAATGCCATATGATCTCACTTATAAGAGGAACCTAATGGACAAAATCAACTAATGAACAAAATAGAAAAACAAGAATGGAAACATGGAACAGATTGACAGTGACTAGAGGGCATGGGAGAGGAGGATAATGGTGGAAAGAAGGGGAAGGGGTTAGTCAAGGAACTTGTAAGAATGACCCACAAACATGGACAACAGTGTGGAACTGACAGTGGAAGCATGGGGCGGGATGAATAGAGGAGAATAAAGGGGGGAAAATAGGGAAAACAGTAATAAAATAACAATAAAAATGATAAAAATAAAACGAAATGATGAACTTAGGCAATAAATTCATGAAATAAGTTTTATGTAATAATTTAAAAATTAACTTGACCAAGTAGTATATGAGTCCGGTATACAATTTCTCACAGCAAATTTATAATCTTCATGAAACATAGTATAGTACACAAAACAATCTATACATTAAATTCAATCCCTACCAAAATACCAATGACATATTTCACATATATAGAACAAATATTTCAAAAATTTATATGGAACCATAAATGACCCCGAATAGCCTCAACAACTTTGAGAAAGCACAACAAAATAGGAAGGATCACAATACCTGATATGAAATTATGTTACAAAGCCACTGAAATCTAGTACCAGCATAAGAACAGACACATAGACCAATGGAACAGAATAGAAAGCCTAGAAATAAACCCATGTTAGTATAGTCAGTATTTGACAAAAGGGGGCAGGAACATAAAATGGAGTAAAAATAGCCTCTTCAATAAATGGTGTTGGGAGATCTGGACAAGTACATGAAACAAAGATGAAACTCGACCACCAACTTATACCATACACCAAAATAAACTCAAGATGGTTAAAATACTTAAATATAAGTCATGACACCATAAAAGTCCTAGAGGGAAACATAGGAAGGAAAATTTCAGGTAAGTATTTTCACCAATATATCCCCTAAGGCAAAGGATAGAAAGGAAAGAATAAACAAATGGGGTCTCATGAAAATAAAAGCTTCTGCACAGTTAAAGAAAACATCAACAAAATGGAAAAGAAACTAACCATATAGGAAAACATATGTGCAAATGATACCTCGGACAAGGGTTTGATCTCCAAAATATATAACAAACTCACACCACTCCACACCAGGAAAACAAAAAATCCAACTAAAAAAATGGGCAAATGACCTGAACAGACTATTCTCCAAGGAGGACATACAGCAGGCCCATAAACACATGAAAAATCTTCAACATCACTAGCCATTAGCAAGATGCAAATTAAAACAACAAGAGATACCACTTCACACCTGTCAGAATTGCCATCATTAATAAATCAACAAACAACAAGTGCTGGCAAGGTTGTGGAGAAAAAGGAACCCTAGTACACTGTTGATGGGTTTCAGACTGGTGCAGCCACTATGGAAAACAGTATGGAATTTCCCCAAAAAACTAAAGATGGAACTGCCTTTAGATTCAGCAATCCTACTGCTGAGACTATACCCTAAGGATCCTGAAACACCAATTCAAAAGAACCTATGTATCCCAATGTTCATAGCAGCACTATTTATAATAGCCAAGTGCTGGAAGCAACCTAAGTGCCCATCAGTAAATGAATGGATCAAAAAAACATGGTACATTTACACAATGGAATACTATACAGCAGAAAGAAAGGAGCTCCTACCCTTCGTGACAGCATGGATGGAATTGGGGAGCATTATGCTAAGTAAAATAAGTCAGGCAGTGAGGGATAAATACCATATGATCTCACCTATAAGTGGAAACTAACCAACAAAACAAAGAAATGTGCAAAATCGAACCAGAGACTTGAAAACAAAGAAAAAACTGACAAAGACCAGGAGGGTGAGCAGAGGGAGACAACAGGGAAAAGAAGGGAAAGGTGCAAGTCAAGGAACATGAATAGAGGACTAATGGACACAGACAATAGAAGAGATTGTCTAAGTTGGGGCTGACGGGTTAGGGGAGATCAATGGGGAAAAAGGCGAGACAACTGAAACTGAACAACAATAAATGAATAAAAGAAACAGTATAATATTCATAGAAATAGTTTACTTGAGTTAATGCCAAAAAAATTAAATACATGAAAGACTTTCTTCCAGTAGATTTTAGAAAACTTTTATCACAAAAAAAACTTTTAAAATCAAGTCTAAGGGGCAATCAAGCAAGATATATCAAGAACATCAAATACATTCATATTCTTTGACCCAGTAGTACAGAAAATCCCTCTTATAAATTAATTCTGAGCATATGAATTAGTACACAATGGTTTATGTAAAATAATGTTCAGAGTCATGGATGAAACAATTCTTAGAGAAGTAGGAGAGATTTTGTATATATTTGACATTGTATTTTAAGTGTGTAAGAAAATAATTGTTATAATTTGAGCTATAATTGTGAAGGTGATCCCATTTGTATCCATATAATATTGAGGCCTAGGAAAACTTGGAATTAGAAAAAGAATACTATGGGGAGTAATGTCAGGTAAATGTTGGTGTGAGATATCCCCTTGGTGTCTCATCTTCAATTTTCAACTATTTGAACAGCTATAATTCAACAAGAATCCCCCACTTGATGCAAAAACAAGTCTGAGAGATCCTCATGTTGAAACATCTAAAGGTCAGCAATTTAGCAGAATATCTGAAAATTTTATTTTTTATGTTTTATTTTTTAAATGTTGTTAATTCTGACACTATTTCAGATGTCACCCATTCCCCTACCCCTTGACCCCTCCACCCACTTCTGACGCTGCTGGCCTCAACCATATTGTTGTCTATGTCCATGGGCTATGCATATATGCATATATGCTTTTTGGCTAATATCTTTCAGTGCCCCCCCCATACTCCTCTGCTCTGAGATTTGTCAGTTTGTTTCATGTATTCATGTCTCTGGTTTTATTTTTTTCATCAGTTTATTTTGTTCATTAGATTCTACATATAAGTGAGATCTTATGGTATTTATCTTATTCTGACTGGCTTATTTCACATAGCATAACACTCTCCAAATACATCCATGCTGTTGCAAAAGGTAAAAGTTCTTTCTTTTTTACAGTTGCGTAGAATTCCACTGTGCAAATATACCAGAGCTTTTTTTTTATCCACTAATCTACTGATGGGCACTGAGGCTGTTTCCACATCTTGGGCTATTGTAAAAAGTGCTGCTATGAACATTGGAGTGCATACATTCTTTTGAATTGATATTTCAGAATTCTTAGTGTATAATCCCAGGGATAGAATGGCTGGTTCAAAAGGCAGTTCCATTTTTAGTTTTTTTGAGGAAGTTCCACGCTGTTTTCCACAGTGGCTGTACCAGTCTGCATTCCCACCAACAGAGTTCATAGTAATTTTTGATAATCCTTTGTATTTCTGTAGTATCAGTTGTAATTTCTCCTCCTTCATTTCTGATTTTATTTATGTGGGTCCTCTCTCTTTTTTTCTTGATGAGATTGGTCAAAGGTTTGTTGATTTTATCTTTTCAAAAAACGATCTCCTGGATCTATTGATCCTTTGAATTGTTCTTTTAGTCTCAATGTTGTTTAATTCTGCTCTGATCTTGATTATTTCCTTCCTTCTACTCACTGTGGGCTTTGTTTGTTGATGCTCCTCCAGTTCTTGTAGATGTAGGGTTAGGTTGTTTATTTGAAATGTTTCTGTCTTTTTTTAGGTAGGCCTGTATTGCTATGAACTTCCCTCTGAGGACTGTCTTTGCTGTGTCCCATAGGTTTTGGGTTGTTGTGTGTTCATTTTCATTTGTTTCCAGATACTTTTTAAGTTCTTCCTTAATATCTCATTGTTTACCCATTCATTATTTAATAACATGTTATTCAGTCTATATGTATTCAAATTTTTTAAAAACTTTTTTAAAAGATTTATTTATTTGTTTGTGTTTAAAGCAAGTGGGAGGGAGGGAGAAAGAAAATTAGAGAAACAACAATGTGTGGTTGCCTCTCGCATGCCCTCAGCTGGGGTCCTGGCTTGAAACCCAAACATGTGCTCCAACTGGGAATCAAAATGGTGACCCATTGGTTTGAAGGTCAGCACTCAATCCACTGAACCACACCAGCCTGTGCTGTATTTGAATGTTTTTGAGTTTTCCTTTGAAATTTATTTCTAGTATCAAGCCATTTATGTGTGATAAGATGCTTGCTATGATTTCAATTATATTAAATTTGTTGACAAAACTTGTTTTGTTTCCTACCTCATGATCTATCTTTGAAAATGTTTCATGTGCATTTGAAAAGAGTGTAAATTTTGCTTCTTTGGGATGAAAAGTTCTGTATATATCAATTAATTCCTTTTGATGTAAATTATTGTTCAATGCCACAATATCCTGTTGATTTTTTGTTGGGAAAATCTATCCATTGTAGACAACAGAATGTTAAAATCCCCTATGATGATTGTGTCACTGCCTATAACTTTCTTGAAGTCCTCCAGGAATTTCCTTATATATTTAGGTACTCCTATTTTGGATTCTTATGTTTACAAGGGTTATATCCTCTTGTTTGACTACTCCTTTTATTACTATGTAGTGACCTTCTTTGTCTTTTGTTATTGTCTTTGTTTTGAAGTGTATTTTGTCTGAAAAGTATTCTTATTGCAGCTTTTTTTATGTCCATTTTCTCAGAATATTTTTCCATCCCCTCATTTTCAGTGAGTGTAGATCTCTTCTCTGAGGTGGCTCTCATGTAGACATCACATATGTGGGTTGTGTTTTCTTATCCACTCAGCTACCCTATGTCATTTGATTGGGACATTTAATCCATTTTCTATTAAGGTTATTATAGATAAGTACTTATTCATTGCCTTTTTCCCCTTTGTACCTGTGTTCCTCTCCATCTCACTCTTTTTCTTCATCTTTAAAACAGTCCTTTTAGCATCTCTTGCAATGCTGATTTGGTGGAGGTATAATCTTTTACTGTTTTTTATCTGGGGAATTCTTTATTCCACCTTCCATTTTAAATGGGACCCTTCCTGAGTAGTCTTTGTTGCAGGCTTTGCTTTTCATTACTTGGAATATTTCATTACTTTCCCTTCTGACTTGTAGTGTTTCTGTTGAGAAATCAGCTGATAGCTTTATCATAGCTTCCTTGTATGTTACTATCTGTTTCTCCCTCACTGCCTTTAAGATTCTCTCTTTGTCTTTAAATTTAACCATTTTAATTATGATGTGTCTTGGAGTGGGCCTCTTTGGGGTTATCTTCTTTGAGACTCCCTGTGCTTCCTGGAATCCTGTGACTTTTTCCCTCAATAAGTTAGGGAAGTTTTCCATCATTACTTTTTCAAAAATGTTTTATTTCCCTTGCTCCTTTCTTCTCCTTCTGATAGCCCTATGATACAAAGATTTTTTCACTTCAAGTTGCCCTTCAGCTCCCTTAAAGTATCTTCATTTTTTTTTAGTCTTTTTTCATTTTGTTGCTGTTTCTGGGTCTTTTTGTCTGCTTGGTCCTCCAACTCACTGATTCAATCCTCTGCTCCATTCATTTATCCTTGACTGCTTTTAATTCCTTCTAGTTATTTCAGATATTTTATACTTCCTTTTCTCCTGGCTCTTATTCATAGTTTCTATGCAATTTTTCATTCTAATGTAGTTCCCAGTGAGTTCCTTGTAGCTTCCATAGAGTTCCTTGTAGTTCTCACTGAACTCCTTGAGCATCCTTATAACCATTATGTTGAACTCTATGTCTGATAGATTGCTTGCTTCAATTTCATTTAGCACTCTTTCTTGGAATTCCTCCTTTCCTTTGATTGGGTTTTTTGTCTTTCCACTTTAGTTGGCTCTTTTTGTTTGTTTCTGCTTATTAGATTGATATGCTTTGACTCCCTGTCTTTGTGGGTTGTCCTTCTGTAGTAGGAGACCTGTGGGACTCAGTGGTGCTGTGTTTTTGTTCTGTATCTCCTCTGCTGCAAACCTTGCAGAGGGCATTTCCCCCTCAACTTATAAAATCACTTACCAGACTGTGCAAAGCATCCTCTGTACCCCTTGGCTTCAAAAATTCATATAAGCTGAGCCTTGACTGGTGTGGTTCAGTGGATTGAGGACTGGACTGCGAAACAAGGGTTGCGGGTTCAATTCCCAGTCAGGGCACATGCCTGGGTTGCGGGCCAGGTCCCCAGTAGGGGGTGTGTGAGAGGCAACTACACATTTATGTTTCTCTCCCTCTCTTTCGCCTTCCCTTCCTCTCTTTCTAAAAATAAAATAAATGAAATATTTAAAAAATACAATTAAAAAATTCATATAAGCTGAGATTCCATTGACTGTTCATGTCCTTTTCTTAAATATCAATCTTAAATGAAAGTAAATCCATTATAAATCTTATACATTATAAACAATGGAATCTTCAATGAATAAGGATTATTTCTCAAATCTCATTTTATTCCAAAATTTTAGACATTGTAAGATTTAAAACAGTTATTAACTCTGAAACATATTTTATTGTTATGGAAGAATATAAAGTTTAAGATGATTTCTCTTGCCTTACTCATAGGGCAAATTAATACTTACTCTCCTACCCATCCCAGATATTTTTCACTCATTTCTTTTCCTATAGTTCTTTTCTTCTTATCTACCCTAAGTGTATAAGAGTGACAGTTCTTCGGTGTAATTATAATATTATCAAAAATGGTAGCATAAAACTGGAGATACAGTAACTCCTTGGAAGATTTCCAAAACTTCAGGACTTGCATTTGAGGCATATTTTGAAAGGAATAAAAATTATAAATTAGTTACTACTTTTATAATTACATTCAATTCTCATTTTAAAAAATTGTCATACAGTAGGCAGAAATTACATTCACCTCCACCCAGGACCAAATTGGAATTACAAACTAAAATATGAAACAATCAACCTGAATTATCTAATCAGATTTCTGGCAGGCTAACTGAATAGGCCAGTCCTGATCCTTCCAATAACCTCTGAAAAATATATTCCCATATTTTACACCATTAAGTGTTTTGGGGCATTGTTTATTGTACATTACAAAGTTTACTGTAATTCTTTTTTTTTTTAAGATTTTATTTATTTTTTAGACAGGGGGAAGGAAGGGAGAAAGAAAGGGAGAGAAACATCAATGTGTGGTTGCCTCTCATGTGTCCCCTACTGGTGTCCTGGGTCAAAACCCAGGCATGTGCCCTAGACTGGGAATCAAACTGGAGACCCCTTGATTCACAGGCGGGCACTCAATCACAGAGCTCAGGCAGGTAATTTATTTTCCATAAAAAACACACCCAGGATTTTCTCATTTCACTTCCTTTACTCAACCTATTTCTTGTATTGTTCTTGTTAGAATTCTTTCAGTTCAGTCTTAAATTCATATTTTTTGTAAAAGACCAGATATTATATTTCAGGCTTTAGTGGGTAATATGGTCTCTGTCATAATTAATCAACTGTTTTCATAGCATGAAAGTTACTACAGATGATATGTAAATGAATGAGCATGGTCATGTTCCAATAAAACCTTATTTACCATGGCAAGCCCTATTTAGCCCTTAGGATTATAATTTGTCCACCCCTAGTCTCAGATCTTTCCTTCCCTAGTGCTCTGGCTAGAATTGATCTCTGTCTCCTGTAGAACGCACAGAACTTTGCTTAGGCCTTCTGACAATGCTGATCACGCTCTGCCTTGTTGTTTAGGTCTTTTTTTTTCCTATTTTTCCTCCCTCATGGATTGAAAACTTCTTTATTCATTTTAGGTGCTAAATAACCCATTATTAAATTGAATCAAATAAACAATGAAGAATCGTCTTTTTTGTATTTTATCATTTGCAGTTTAAAAAAATATATGTCTTAATCCTGTGCATCAGTATTGGAGGAAGTGGAGATTCCTAGTCTGCCTAATTTCTCTTTTACTCCTGTGTCTTGGTTAACTACTAATTTTAGCTGGAAATGGTGCTCTCTGATAACTCTAATTTTTAGTTTTCTTTTAAGTTATATGTGGCTATTTGACCATGTTCTGACTGCAGGGATATAAAAGTAGCATACGCAATTTCTGAGAAATGTACTTAAAGTAAGGGTCTTTGTCCATTTTATACCATACAGTTCAGCAGCCATCTTGGATTGTGTGATATAGGACTCACATTGAGAAGAGAGAAAAAAAGACAGAATAAGTCTAAATCTTTCATTAAAATGGA
Source organism: Desmodus rotundus (assembly GCF_022682495.2). Taxonomy (NCBI): domain Eukaryota; kingdom Metazoa; phylum Chordata; class Mammalia; order Chiroptera; family Phyllostomidae; genus Desmodus; species Desmodus rotundus. Next base: position 22,994,994 of record NC_071400.1, on the reverse strand, counting down.
GGTGTCGCCAACCCTACACCTCCAGATTTCTTTACATAGGAGAGAAATTCTATTTTATTTAAGTCATTTACATTTGGAACATCCATAGCCAAAAACAAACCAAATTATCACTGGCATAACTAGTAACTTGCTATTTAATGAAATCAAAGTTATGGCCTGATTTTGAGTTACTTCTCAGGGTCTGAGGCTTTCTGGGGCAGGTCTCATTGATTGTGCAATTCTTTACAATAATAGGACATCAAGAAAAAGGAAACCTGTCATTTTGACACATTTCTTCCTTGCTTCAGTTATATCCAGCATTGACACTTCCCCTGCGTATAAAAAAGTCACCCTTCAGTTTTCTCTCTAGCTTTCCACTGGCACAAAGCTTCATGCCACTCAGTGCAGCGGGGCTTCAATTGAGCCATTGTTGACATGATATTTTACTTTGTTAGTTGCTGTTTATCTCTTACTAGATAGTTTCACTGGATAAGTATAAAGCCTCAGTTTGCTATTCTTTCTAAACCCCTGTTCCTTGAGTGTTCCTCCCCTAAGTCATAAGCAATAAATGAATATATGTGTCATATGGAAAAAAGATTAGAGTACCTTTCCTCCCCCCTCTTCTATTTAAAGATTGCATTCCCTGACAACTACCTTTATTTCAGTAAGGATATGTTTACTTAGGTGACTAAATGACTGGCTTGCTTAGTTTCTATTCTCCCTCTTCCTTCCCACTCCTCTCCACTCTCTTCTCTCCCTTTTTTTCCTAATAAATAGCTAATTAACTCTGAAAGGATTAAGCTAAACTACATTTTATAACTCCTATCCCTCCCAGAATTTTCAAAGCTACTTCTTGCCTGAGATTATTTAAAGGGACCTGAACTCTTCTACTTCTTTAAAACACTGAAAACATGTTTAAACATAAGAAAACTGAAGGGGTTTTACACAACATTTCTTCATAGTGTATATGAGAAAGTCACTCCCCCTCATATATTTGTAACTTTGTAATTTTTTCTTTCTCCATCTCTCAGCCTATCTGTTCTGTAAGAGGATGAAAATACTTAAAATATATTTGGAATATCTCCTGTATAAAGAATATACATATATAGAATATGTACATATATATATTCTATATACATATATAGAATATATATATGTATATTCTTTATACATATACATATATATACATATATACACATTATATATACATACATACATACCGAAGCATCCTTTTAGTATAGCAGATGATCAACACAAGTTTCTTGGGTTCCTCAGTTAGATTTAAGCTTATTGGGTCTGAAAGTCCATCTGTGTTGCTTCTGATTTTTGTCTCTTACTCTACTTGTTTTCAGTTATAGGAAGTTAACTATGCAGATGCAGAGTTCCATGTTTCAAAATTTCTCTCCACTGATCTGACTTGTTTGTAGAAAATCCAGAGCAGAATAGCAACCAAAGACATAAACAAGGACATTATGTGGTTAAAAATAACAAGTAAACAAATGACTCATGAATTCAAAGGGTGTGCCTATGTACACATAAAATCTAATCAAACTTTAACTATCTGGAGGAGATTAATTATATATGTATTATAGTGTAAGTAATCCAAAAACAGAAAACTATTTACCAGCTTTGAATTCTAATTTAAAATTCAGTAGTGTTTAGTGGAAGAGAGAGATAATCATTAACAGACTGATGTGTCTTCAACAGCTAAATGGTCACTTAAAGAAGCCTCTTTCCTTACAGGATGAACACATTGTCTTAGAGAGCTGAAGTCTTCATTTTCAACAATGTCTAAAAACAACAATCACTGTTTCCTATGGTATGCCCATATTAATTGTATTGAACCAGAAAAACTAATAGTCACTAGTGTAAACAAGTCTAATCCTATAGCGTAAAATGTTCAGTAAGGGTTATCTTGTATTTTATTATTATTACTATTACTATATTAGTAGCAGTAATAGTATACTTCCAGCTTTTGGATGAATTTGAGAATACAAATATATTCAGAAAACAAAACAACAATTTACAGAAGCCTTTCATATGTATTGTCTCATACAAAAACCCGATAAGCTAACTTAGACAGGTACTTTTATCACACGTTGAGTCTTACATCTACTTTGGACGACCAGTAACTCCAGCAAGACACTGTACTCATAATTCTGTCATCAGTTACCAGATAGTTTTGGCTCAGATGCAGGTATTTTAAATTTTTTTATTATTATTTTTATTGTATATCTTCCATTACCACTTATCTCTCCTGTACCCTCTTCCATCTCCACCCACATCCATGCAGTAGCCACACTGTCATCGGTGTCCATGAGTTTTTTCTCTTATTTTATTTTTTGCTCAACACCTCCATTCCCCCCAACACCCTCCTTGGATGTAATCCTGCTCTCTATCTATGAGTCTGTCTGTATTTTGCTTGTCAGTTCAGCTTGTTTATTAGTTTCTAAATATGAGTGAAATCATATGGTATTTTTCTTTCTCTGACTGGCTTATTTCACTTAGCATAATGTTCTCCAGGTCCATCCATGCTGTTGCTAAAGGTAAAAATTTCTCTTTTTTTGTGGCTGAATTGTGTTCCATTGTGTAAATGCACCATAGCTGTTTTATCCACTCATTGACTGATGGACACGTGGGTTGCTTCTTAATCTTGGTTATTCTAAATAGCACTGCAATGAACATACGAGTACATACATTCTTTTGAATTAGTATTTCATGTTTCTTTGGGTAAATTCCCTGATGTGGAACCACTGGGTCATCAGGCAGTTCTATTTTTAATCGTTTCCAGTAACTCTATGCTATTTTCTATAATGGAACCGAATAGAGAGCCCAGAAATAAACCCACGCCTTTAAAGTCAATTAATATTTGACAAAAGAGGCAAAAAAGTACAATGAGCTAAAGATAGTTTATTCAGTAAATGGTGTTGGAAAAATTGGACAGATACATGCCAAAAAATGAAACCAGACCACCTTCTTACATCACACACAAGAATAAACTGAAAATGGATTAAAGATTTAAATGTTAGATTTGAAACCATAAAAATCCTAGAAGAAAACATAGGCAGTAAAATCTTGGACATTTCTTGTAGCAACTTTTATATATATATATATCTCCTCAGGCAAGGGAAACAGAAGAAAAAAATCAAATGGGGTACATAAAACTAAAATGTTTTTGCACAGCAAAAGAAACCAGCGACAAAATAAAAAGGCAATACACTGAGTGGAAGAACATATTTGCCAACACAACTGATAAAGAGTTAATATGCAAAATTTTTAAAGAACTTATAAAACTCAACACCAAAAATCCAAACAATCCAATTTAAAAAATGTACAAAAGACATGAACAGGCACGCCTCCATATAGGATATACAGATGGCCAATAGACAAATGAAAAGATGTTCAACTTCATTAATCATCAGAGAAATGCACATTAAAACCACAGTGAAACATCATCTCACACAAGTCAGAATGGCTATCGTTAATAAATTAGCCAATAACAAGTGTTGGTGAGGATGCAGAGAAAGGGGAACCGTTGTGCAGTGTTGGTGAAAATGCAGACCAAGATATTTTTTTAAAGCTCCTTGATTGATATTAATATGCATACAGCTTGTATTGAGAATCCCTAAATCAATGTCAATTTGTTAATATTGTGTAACTCAAATAACAATTGAGGAGCAACAGATGTTTTGTGACAATATTTCATTCGTATTTAATAAAGCATAAGAATAACCTAGTGAGCTTGTCAGAAGATAATTTCTTGGGCCCTGACTTGTGTGGCTGAGTAGGTTGGAGTGTCTTCCCACAAAGCAAAGATCGCTGGTCTGATTCCCAGTCAGAGCACATGCCTGGGTTTCAGCCTAGTCCCTCATTGGGACATGTGTTAGAGGCAATCGATCGATGTTTCTCCCTCATGTTAGTGTTTCCCTCCCTCTCTTTCTGCTTGCTTTCCCCTCTCTAAAAAATATAATATTTTGTATATGTAAAATTTCTTGGACTCCATACCGAGTGATCCTAATTTATTGAGTCAAAGTGAAGCTTCCTGAATCTGCATTTCTAACAAGTTTGTGGATGATGTCAAAGAACCACACTTAAAGAACCACTAGTTTACAACAAAAGGCTGAGTTTATGATAAAAAATTTCAGGTTTCCTAGTAAGTTAAGTGGATATTTAATGGAAACAGTTGGATTTGGACATAGAGACCTCTTAATTAATTCTATGGCAGGAAATGTATGGCCTGCATTTGCATCCAGCTTAGTCTAGCTGCTTCTACAGAAAAACCAAATTAACAATAGTTTAAATACACGAGGATTAATTCCCTCATATAAAATGCTCCAAGGACGGTCTAAGCAGGGGTGTCCAGCCCCCGAGGGCCACACATAGCCCGAAATAGCTATGAAATCAGCCCAACACAAATTGTAAATTTACTTAACTTTCTTTTGCTCATTGGTTTTCATTAGTGTTTGTGTATTTGATGTGTGGCCCAAGACAACTCTTCTTCCAGTGTGACCCAGAGATGCCAAAAGGTTGGACACCCCTGGACTCTAAAGCTAATGTGGTGGTATAATGAGGCAATTAATAACCTAGGCTACTTGTATATTTCTGCTCCACTAATTTTCATGCATGACTTTATGTTCTAATATGTCTGTTAGAGGTTCAGACATTGCATCCACATTCAAAGTAGGAAGTTATTTATTTATTTATTTATTCTTCAACCAAGGACATTTTTGCATTGCTTTTGGAGAGAGAAGAAGAAAGAGAGACAAAGAAACATCGATGTGAGAAAGAAACATCAATTCTTTGTCTTTTCACATTCACACCATCCAGGGATCAAATCCACAACCTGAGTATGTGCTCTGAGTGGGAATTGAACCTGTAACCCTTCAGCCTTTGGGGCAAGGCTCCAACCAACTGAGCCATGTCAGTCATGGCAGGAAGTTTTTTTGTTTTGTTTTTTAATCAGTGCGGGTGGTACTTACCTTATTTGACCCCGTTTCAGGAGCCTTCCCAGAAATTGCCAACAAAAAACTTTATGTCCATATCACTTTTTAAATAACTTTATCACATGAGTACATTAATAAAAAACATGTCTAAATAGAATAGATAGGGGCATTGCAGTAAGTAGGCCTGAAAGGTATGTATCTAACACTAATAGAAGTGTATTCTCACCACCTCATAGTCTAAGGCAGATTTTGCTGATTTGTGGGCAGTTCTCATCAACATGGTGATTCTAGAATTCAGGCTCATTTTATCCTGTGGTGCTGTCATTCCCTAAAGCTTCATCACCCATAATATATCCAGCAGGTGGAAAAGGATAAAGAATGTGGATGCAGATATCCTTTTATTAAAAACCTCAGCCCCAAACTAGCAGACATTTTTTCTACTCAGGTTCTCTTGGCTATCACTTAGTCAACATGACCAAAGCTAGTAGTAAGAAGGCTGGAGCATGTAGTTCAGCTGTGTGCCTACATGTTTCTTCCTACTGAAGGAAGTGGATTATTGATGAAAAATCTCTTACACACTAGGGATTTTCATCTTATAGCTGAATATATGATGAGACCTAGTAATATAAGAGTTTTAATGCTAAAGAATATGGAAAGAATGGATGTAGGATAAGTAATGTTATATGCGAGAGCGAGATCTCTCGTTCCAGGAACTGACGGACTCAGACTCTTAAGAGATTTATAGATGGTTTATTGGCCAAACAAAGTTTTTACCTGCGCAGGGGCGAACTCTCCCATGAGAGCCGCACCGAACGCTCACAGGCTAGCTCTTTTATACAGTGAGAAGCAAGCAAGCAAGTTACAAAAGCGGGAGTTGCTGTTATCTCTGCATAGCTCTGAGCTCTGGGTTCAGGAGGAACTATCTGTCTGTCTCCTGTTGATAAGCTTATTTCGGATGACGACTTGTCTCTCTTCCTTATCCATTCTAGTGACCTTCAAGGTTTTCTGTTTAGCAATGCTTATAATTGTCTAGCCCTTTTTCCTAGCTCTCAACAAGTAACTGCTATTTTGCCTCTTTTTAAAATTTCCACTGTATAATATAGAAATGCTAGTTCATTTTCAAATTGTAAGAAAAGACCTGAACCAGAATTGAGATGATCTGGATTCTCATCTACAGTGTTTTTTAGTGTTGGATTGTTTTATCAGGGAAATATCACTTAAACATTTTATTTTAATTTCCTTATCTGTAACTAGGAATAACTGCCTCAATCTGACCTAAATGAGAAGGGTTGTGATAATCCAGTGAGAATACAGATGTTGTCTAAAAAGACAAAGCAAACATATGATTGCCAGAAAATATGTTTTTCTCTTTAAGCTATTAATATAACATGAAAAGTATCTCAGAGTCTGTAAGTCAAGGTATAATTCAGGTACAGAGTATGGATAGAGTGAAGACCATTGAAAAATGGCTCAATCTTTAAGCCAGAAAATAAAGCCATAAAGGTAGTATGTCATTGTACAGCTATAACTCAGAGTAAAAGGAACAATCTGCCACTTGCTTTCACAACTACATGTCGGTTTGTCACAATAATAGTGATCTTTGTAGCATAAAATGGATGGCCATAAACACTGGTAAAAGATGGCAAATGCAGAGTGGCAACTAATGTGACAAAACAAAATTAACTTCAAAAGGTTAAAACAGCATCTTCCTTAGCCTCAGGCTACAGGTGAAAAGAGCATAAACATTGTATTTGGGCAAGATCAGGACAGAACAAGTGTTCCTTCCCTCCTACAGAGTGCAATTACCCTTCTGGAGCAAAAAAGGGTTGTTCCTTTTTTTGACTAATAAAGTCACTCAAGTATCCTATGGAGAGCAATTTACACATCTTTTTTGGGGGGAGGTAGGAGGCAGTATCTTGAATAAAGAGGTTGATGACCATAGGAGGGAAAAAATGAGAAAGCTTGATTTGAAAAGTCAGCCCATTCTTCTCAGAGTAAGTTTCTGGTTACAGAGGTTTGATGGTGTTCACTGGTCAGAGTGCCAGCTGTAAATTGAGGTTGTTGATGTAGAAATATTTGGGATAAGGAGAATGAGCTAAAGGAGCTGTAGAAAGAGTCATATTGAATTACCATCCCTTAATCCACCATGACCACCACCCACCACCCCATGACCAAAGCCCAGCTGTAGGATAAGGCTAGTTTATCTTCTTAGTTTCTGTGGGCAAAATATATCTTCTCGGAAACATAAAAAGATTCTCTTATACAAGACCTATATTTTATGCTTCTTTTCAATTTCCACTCCCAGGTGCAGGGAAGTCTAGCTCAATGTTATATACAAGACAGGTACTGATTGAATGCCTATGTATTTAACTCTGAAATACACCAGGCTCTTCTAAGGCTCAACAACCTCATTACAACCTTGCTCTAATTCATTAGTATCTCCAAGACACTAGTAATCAAATTGGCACCTGCTGTACAGATTCCTGGGCCCACCACAAGATCTAAATCAGAAACTGAGGGCAGGTAAGTGACTTGATTTCTATATGTATAACAAGCCCCTTGGTAATTGCGATATATCCTAAAAATAGTTGTTAATCTGAGAAGCAGAGAAGAACCACCTGAAGTGCTTTTAATTTTTTAATGAAAATATTCTTGCCTTGGACATTCTTATTTGGTATGTATGAAGTAAAATTTGGTGATTGTATTTTGAAACATCTCCTGAAGTAATTCTGTTATCCATCCCTGGTTAAAGAAAGATATGTCTAACATATACCAACCCTTTAACCAGAAACTTATATTTAGCACTCATGTTGTTATTCTTCCCCTGCCCATACACACTTCCTCCAGAGAGAATGCAAACCCTTTCCTTCGTAATTTTGAAACTGGAAAAGACACCAGTGTTTGGGCTGCCTGTCACTACCAAACCCAATAAGCAATGACAGCGATTGACTTCTTTTTTAAATTCTCTATTGTTATTCAATTACAGTTGTATGCCTTTTCTCCTTTGACTCTTTATGGGCGCTTGTTTCAGATGGCCAGGGATCTGAGAAGATGGTGGGTTCATAGCCTAATAGACCATCTTGTCTTCTCTTCCCAGGCCAGACTTTTTATAATGGGGAATAAACAAGGTGCAGTCAGGGCTTTGAGATTCGGGGAGCATTAGGTAAAAGAAGCTGAAACATTCATGTCCTGGGCAGTTAGCTGTTCCTACGGGCAGGTGGTCATTTGCCCCTCCCTGGAACACAAAGGCCCAGATGCCTCCACTTGTCCCCAGGCAGTAATCTTTAGCAGTGCCCCAGGAGGTCAGCTGTTTTCTCAGGAGCCAGGGTGGGCCTTATCTGTAGTTTCTAAAACAAAAGCTTTAACATATACATTACTTGCTAGGCTTATAACTTTTTACCTTAAACTAAAATTTTCCAACTCTTGAGTCCCCTATCAATTTTACCAGTAACCAGTTTCGACAAGGACTCAGGCTCTCCAGGCATCATCCTTACATCCACAACCCCAGGGAAAAATCAGGCTCAGCGAGGCATAATTTAATGATCTATGCTGTTTAAAATTTACAGCTGTTTTGATCATCCCACAAAAGGTGGGAAGAGGTGGTTTTCTCAGGGTTCATTGTAATACATTTGTTCAACAAACTACAGCCCAGGCATACTCATTCTGACAGTTTGTTTGAAGTTTATGCATCTCCTGATGCAAATATATAATTTGTGCCACTGTTGATGGGAATTGCAGCCTTCTTAAAAAGGGAAACTAGACTTCCAAGAATCTTGTAACAATAGATCGGCAGGGTATATCAATGACATAAATGTTAACACAATAATGTAAATCCCCATCTGCTTCCTACCCTGATGTATTTAGTTGTGCTATTTATATAACATGTGCATCTGCATTCACATATTTGGAGAGGCTGTTGTAGGAGTAGATGTTTCTATCAGGTCTCTTTAATTGGGAACACAGCAGGTTTGGCCTTCATTGGGTAGCAGAGCACTATAATCAAAGCTTTGTTTTCCTGCCATTGTTTCTAAGGTTATTCATGGGCAACATAAGGGAGCAAGCGTTCATCAAGTGTAATCAACATAGAATTTATACTTACCTCCTCCACCTCACTCTACTGAATTTGGGCCTCTAGATGCCAGCCAGATAGTTATTAATAAAAGGCATTGAACATTTACCACATGACATGCATTTTCAAACTGTTTTACGTACAGATTCTTTTTCATTTCATTCTCACAACATTAGGGAGTAGGTATAATATTACCATTATCTTCACCATCCACATTTTACTGGTGAGGAAACTGAAGGACAAAGAGTTTAATTTTCTTTCACACAATCAGTCAATGACAGACCAGACTACAAACCCACACAATCTAAAGTCAGAGCCAGAGATCTTAATTGCCAAGGTATATTTTCCCCTAAAGAAACATGTTATAGTGGAAACGGAACCTATTTCCATCACTTCTGAGCTGGGTGATCTTGGGCAAGTTACCTAACTTCTTGGAGTATCAATTTCCTCATCTGTGAAAGGAGGAAAACAGAATAGTACAGTACATTATATTTGTGTATTTAACTTAGAAGCTAACTTTAATAACCTAACATCTTAATCAATCTTAAGGTACAATCACACTATCTTGTGTAAATGATAGGGGACTCAAGAGTTGGAAAAGTTTAGTTTAAGGTAAATAGTTATAAGCCTAGTAAGTAATGCATATGTTAAAGCTTTTGTTTCAGAAACTACAGATAAAGCCCACCCTGGCTCCTGGGAAAACAGCTGACCTCCTGGGGCACTGCTAAAGACTACTGCCTGGGGACAAGTGGAGGCATCTGGGCCTTTGTGTTCCAGGGAGAGACAGTTGACCATCCACCCCTGGGAACAGCTATCCACCCAGGATGAGAATACTGGAAGTTTTTTTGGGGTTTTTTTATGTAATTTTCCCTGACTTTCAAAACCCCTCACTGCACTTTGATCTCTGTTATAAAAAGGATGGCTTGGAAAGAAAATGTAAGACAGTCTGTTAGGGTATGAACCCACCGTCTCCTCAGATCGCCAGCCACCTGAATAAAGCGCCCATAAAGATTCAATCCCTGTCTCTGCTTATTGGGTTCAGTACGTGATGGGCAGCACAGACACTGGTTTGTTTTCTGGTTTCATAATCCTCATACTAAATATATCTGAACATGTATTAAAGTTATGGAGAATGTAAATATAATATTAAGGAAAATGTGCAGACCATCAGCAACACTTTAGAATTCTGTAGTCATTCTCTATCCTCTTCTAGGAATTTGATACTTATCTCAAAGGCAGTATGTTTTAAATATTTTGGCACCAGCATATAATGTTTTCTTTTGTTTTTTCTCTTAGTTTACATCAGGGACTCTCAAACTTTAGTGTGCATAAGAATTGTATATACTTTTCTTTATGAGCAATTTAAGAAATTTTTATGGATAATTTTAACTGCATAATCTTCACATATTTGTGTGAAGTACAAATGCGCAAGTACTCAATACCTCTGTCTTTACCTCAGAGTTGTTTTGAATATTAACTGATATATCTATAAGTAAATAACATAGTGTCTGGCATATAGTAGACATTAAAAATATCTAAAATGTGTATGTGAGTATGAATAGTGTGCAGAATAAATTCTTCATAGCATCTTGATATGATTGTTTTTATTGAATTTAATGGGGTGACATTGGTTGGTAAAACCATACAGGTTGCAAGTGTACAACTTAATAAAACATCATCTTCACACTGCATTATACACTCTGTCATGATATAATCGTTGAAGACAAGAGGTCCACGCTCAGACTCCCTTATTTATAGTTCTCCCACTGACTAGCCATGCAACATGTATTATTTAATTAGCCACATTGTACCTAGTTACCTCCTGCATAGAAATTGAGAAAAATTATAGTCTTGTAAGATTAATAAAATGATTAAATTACTTAATATCTGAAAATATTTAAACAGGACCTGGCACAGAATAAATAAAAATTATTATTACTATTTATTAAAGAATATGTCTGTAGCTCTTGAAGAAAGTTGTGGCAAAAGATTGTTGGAAGAAAAGTGGAAGGAGCCATTCTAGGATCCTTGTAGGCACAGAGCCAGACTGATCAAGGTGGGGATAACCTAAGTGGCTACAGTTAGGGGCACCATTCACGATAGGTAATGTTCTGTTGCATTTCCAGATTCTTTAGAGACAAGTCCCTTTTGATGTGTCAGAACTGTGAGTAGCTCAGAGCAGACCTATTTACAGCAGCTGGCTAGGTACTCAACATTTCTGTTTTCAATTAGATTAGTGATATTGTGTGTTGCAGTCAATAGCTATAGTAGCACCTGTTTTCTTTCTAACTAGGACATAAAACCATTTTCTATCTTGCATGTTTATTGGAACCTCTCTCATGTGCAAAAAATAATGGCCATAAAGTCTCTGAGGTTTAAGATTGCCTTATGTTTTCTTGCACACCATAAATGAGGGGAAAAAGATGTTCTGAGTTTAACTTTAAATCTATTATGCAATATAGCAATTGGTTTAATAGTCTGAATTTAAATAAATATATTTAAAAGAACTATTTTCCTGCTTGAATAATCTTAGTGAAGTTCAAAATATGCAGTACTAACACTAAACATTGTTAATGTTCTAGGTATTTCCTTTCTGAAGTTCTTTACACTAAAATCTCAACATCATTTCTATGATGACTAAAGGAGCAAAACACAGTGTCTTCACATTTTGCCATGGAAAATATAAAAGTCAGATAATACATAAATTAAAAAGAAAGAAGTTACTATTAGAGTCACTAATTACAAAATGTAATATCACTAAGATAATCAAGCCTAGAATGCCAATTGCATGGCCACCTTTTATATGGGAAGTATAAGTTATCTGACAGAACTCTATACTCAAAAGAGTTCGCTGCCTACTTGATGAGATGTCACCTTTATGCACTAGGATTAACATGCAGAGTAGTTTATGTTTAAATACCAAGTGGTGTGGTAGAGACGTACAAGTGATATAGAATCTTAGAAAAATGCAAGATCATTTAGAACTGAGATAACAGAGGGCACTGAGGGGTTGGTGTGTTGCATGATAATTTATTCTTTACAGTTTAATGAACAAATATCTTGGTACTTTTTTTCCCCACTGAAGAGAGGAAAGTCTTGGAGATCTAGGGTCTCCTTAACTCAATAGAAGGAAGAAATGGGATTTTACATTTTAGAACAAATGAAGAAAAGTTGACATCTTGAAGATAAAACTGTATCAGTAAGGAAACCCAATAGAAGGAGTGACGAGTATTGATTGTTAGAGGCTGAATTATGCCACTGCTCCCAATTCACATGTTGAAGTCCTAATCCCCAATACTTCAGAATATGACTATATTTGGATATAGGGTGTTTTAAAAGGTAATTAAGTTAAGATAGGGTCATTAGGGTAGACTCTAATTTAACATGACTGGTATCCTCATAAAAACAGGAGATTAGGACGCACACATACAAAGGGAAAACCATCTGAAACAGGGGGAGAAGACAGCATTCTACAAGTCAAAGAGATAAGCCTCAGAAGGAATAACCCTGCTGACACCTTGATCACTGACATGTATGAATGGAACTGCGAGAAAATAAATTTCTGTTATTTAAGCTACTCATTCTGTGGTACTATGTTATGGTACCCCCAGCAAACGAATACAGTGAATTGAAACAACCACTATTTTTTAGCTCTTGTTTCTGCTGGGCACTTCTTTTGTGCTGTGTTGGCTCAACTAATCTTGATTGGCCTACCATATATGTCTGGAGTTGCTCATTAGATGGGAGCTGGATGATCCAGGGTGACGCCATCCACTTATCTGGAGGTCAACAGTCTTTTGGCTATGATATCTTACTTCTCCATGTAGCCTCTTAATTCTTACCTGGGTTCCTTTATATGGTGATGCCTGGACACCAAAAGTAGCAATAAAGATCAAGGTTTAAAGTTCAAGTACTTCTCAGGCCTATTGCTCATCTCACATTTGCTAATATCACATTAGCCAGGACAGGTCATATGACCAAGCCCAGCTATAAGCAGGAAAGAAAATAATTTAACCCCCTGATGAGAACATCAACTTAACTTTATGCAGAAGAATGAAAATAATTTGTGGCCAATTTGTGATTTAACACAGAGGAAACAGCAGTTTGTTGGTTCAAAAATTTAAAAGGGAAATGATTTATGTTCTTATTTCCCTATATCCCTAGAGATTGGGACAGAAGTAGAGGACATCTGAGCTTTATAGAGAACAGAAACTTGAATGTGACAATAATTTGAATGAGAATGATTGAATGAGAACTTCTAAAAAGCAGGAAACACTTAGACTTTGTGAGTCTTGATGGTTCCTTGTGACCAAATTTAGCAGAACTCAGTAAAATTGCCATGTGAGCTTTCAGCCTTCAAAGGACCATGCTGGACAAGGTGTGAAGCCTAGAAGTTAAGAAATACTTTAGGGTGTTGTGTCATAGAATAGATGGTGGGGAAACAGAGTTAAGGCAGCGTTAGGTGACTATAAGAAGAAGCAACAGGCAATGATGACACTTCAGGGGATACTCAAATGCCCCTGGAACCCCAATATAATTATAAGGAGGAGAAGGCATTCTCATAAAAACTCCAAATGACAGACTGAAATTTACATCCTAATTTTTTGGAGAAAAAAACATATTCTCAAGCAACTGCCTTCTTAACTCACTCCTTTCTCAGTGGAAGATGAACAAAACAAAATCTGAGTTGCTACTGTCTATTTGGACACTTTGTGGTCAGAATTTCTGCAATGTAAACTAATCTAAGAAGTTATGTAAGCCTGTGTGCAAATAGGGAGAGTGATAAGATAAGGGAGGAACACTGCCCTATTCTACATCTAGCTTTCACATTTAGTAAATACCAACTACCAGTTGTGCCTGTGTGAAATGCTTTATATACATTTTTATTTATTAATTACAACCATCCATGAACACGGCATGCACTTCCACTTATTTGTATCTTCTTCAATTTCTTTCTTCAGTGTCTTATAATTTTCCAAGTACAGGACTTTTACATCCTTGGTTAGATTTATTCATAAACATTTATTCTTTTTGAAGCAATGGTGAGTGGGATTGTTTTTAAATATATTTTATTGGTTATGCTATTACAGTTGTCTTATTTTTTTCTCCCCTTTATCCCCCTCTGCCCTGCAACCCCCTCCAACCAGCACTCCATCCCCTTAGTTCATGTCCATGTGTCCTACATATAAGTTCTTTGGCTTCTCCATTTCCTATACTACTTTTAACCTCCCTCCATCTATTTTCTACCTGCCATTTATGCTTCTTATTCCCTGTACTTATTCCCTCATTGTCCTCTCTCCCCCTTCCTGCTGATTTTCTTAGATAAGTCCCTTTAACATTTCATAAAATAGGGGCTTGATGATGATGAACTTCTTTAACTTGACCTTATCTGGGAAGCACTTTCTCTGCCCTTCCATTCTAAATGAGAGCTTTGCTGGATAGAGAAATCTTGGATGTAGGTCCTTGCCTTTAGTGACTTCAAATACTTCTGTCCAGCCCCTTCTTGCCTGTAAGGTTTCTTTGGAAAAATCAACTGATAGTCTTATGGAAATGCCTTTGTCTATGGGAATGTCTCTTTTGCTCTTGTTGCTTTTAAGATTCTCTCCTTATCTTTAATCTTGGGTAATGTAACGATGATGTGCATTGGTGTGTGCTTCCTTGGGCCCGACTTCTTTGGGACTCTCTAAGCTTCCTGGACTTCCTGGAATTCTATTTCCTTTGCCAGATTGAGGAAGTTCTCCTTCATTATTTGTTCAAGTAAGTTTTCAATTTTGTGCTCTTCCTTTTCTCCTTCTGACACCCCTATGATTCACATGTTGGAATGTTTAAAGTTGTCCAGGAAGTTCCTAAGCCTCTCCTCATTTTTTTGAATTCTTATTTCTTCATTCTATTCTGGTTGAATGCTTATTTCTTCCTTCTGGTACAAACCGTTGATTTGAGTCCCAGTTTCCTTCATGTCATTGTTGACTCTCTGTGCATTTTCCTTTATTTCACTTATATAGCCTTCCCTCTTTCCTCTATTTTGTGACCATACTCAACCATTTCTGTCAGCATCCTGATTACCAGTGGTTTGAACCCTGCATTTGATAGGTTGGATATCTTTTCATCACTAAGTAGTATTTTTTTCTGGAGCTTTGATCTGTTCTTTCATTTGGGCCATATTTTCTTTTGTCTTGGTGCACCTGTTACATAGTAAGGGGTGGAGCCTTAGGTATTTTCCAGGGCTGGGGAACCCACGTCACTGTGTTGTGGTGCTGTATGTGAGGGAGGGACCCAAAAGGGCACAATGCTGCTTGCTGGGCTCTCAGGCAGCTTTCAGTCACTTCCTCCACTATCCACAAGCAAATTGTACCCTTCTACTGCTGCTTCATGGGTGGGTGGGTTTGTGTATGTACTAGGACCCTGTGGGTCTCTCCAATGCACTCTCCTTTGAGGCTGGGAGTTTCTTCTGTCACCACAACCACCACAGATTTTTCCAGAGGTTTTGAGGCTTTATTTCCCCGTGCTGGAACCCTGGGTTGCACAGTCTGTCTTGCTCCGCAGTTGTCCTTCCCAGTTTATCCACACATAAATGTCCACCAGCCACCACCTCTTCCATCCAGGTTCTCCAACCACCACTTTGCAGGGAGTCCTCTCTCCCCCTCCTACTGATCTGAATGAATGTTTCTTCTTTAACACCTTGTTTGTCAGACTTCCACACAGTTCAATTTTCTGAAAATTCTGGTTATTTTTGTTTTTAAATTTGTTGTTGTCCTTCTTTTGATTGTGTGATGAGGCACAGTGTATCGACCTATGCCTCCATCTTGGCTGGCTGGTGTATGATATTATGGATGTATTGCTGTATTTAGTTTGCTAATATTTTGCTGAGGATTTTAGCATTTATGTTCATTGGGGATATTGGCCTATAATTTTCTTTTTTTGTAGTGTCTTAATCTGGTTTTAGAATTAGGATAATGCTGGTTTCATAAATGGATTAAAGACTTATGTATTAGATCAAACACCATAAAAATCCTAGAAGAAAACATAGTAAAATCTCAGACATTGCTCATAGAAATATTTTATTTGATATATCTCCTCAGGCAAGGGAAGGTAAAGAAAAAACAATCAAATGGGACTACATCAAAAAGTTTTTGCACAGCAGAGGAAACCATCAACAAAAAAAGACAACACCCTGAATGGGAGAATATATTCATCAATTCATCTAATAAGGGGTTAATATCCAAAATTTATAAAGAATTTACATAAGTCAACACACAAAAAAAGACAGTCTAATTAAAAATTGGAAAAGGAAATGAACAGACATTTCTCCAAAGAGCACATACAGATGGCCAATAGATGTATGAAAAGATGCTCAACATCACTAATCATCAGAGAAATGCTAATTAAAACCACAATGAGATATCTGCTCACACCAGTCAGAATAGCTATCATTATAATATCCACAAATAACAAATGCTGGTGAGGATATGGAGAAAGAGGAACTTTTTTGCACAGTGGTTGAGAATTCCGATTGGTGAAGCCACTATGGAAAGCTGTATGGAGATAACTTAAAAAAATTAAAAAAGGAATTTAAACTTTTATAACCCAGTAAATTTCTGGGAATTTACCTGAAGAAACCCATACCACTAATTCAAAAGAAAATAATCACCCCTATCTTCATTACAGCATTATTTATAATTACCAAGTTATAGAAACAGCCCGTGTCCATCAGTAGATGAATGGGACAACTATGGGACATTCAAACAATGGAATTCTACTTGGCCATAAAAAAGAAAATTTTACTGTTTGTGATGGCATGGATAGACCTGGAGAACACTATGCTAAGTGAAATAAGCCAGTCAGAGAAGACAAATACCATATGATTTCACTCATATGTGGAATCTAATTAACAAACTGAAGTAATATGCTAAATAGAGACAGACTCATAGATAGAGAGCAAGATGACAGCAAAGGTGGGGTGAGTTTAGGGGGTGGAGGTATTGAGCAAAAAAGAAAAAGGACTGATGGACATGGACAAATTTGGTGATTGTGGAGGGATGGGTCTAAGGGGGATTAACCGTAATTGAAAAAATACAATAAAAAGATCAAAATTAAAATTTGCTTAATTCCCTTTAATTTAAAACAATAACACCTGTCACTTGGCACCCTTAAGCAGGTACAGGAGACATGGCCTGAATTGAGATGAATAATAATAGAGCTCTGTTGGCTCACAATTCTTTTTTTTTTTAATTTTTATTGTTATTCAATTACAGTTGTATGCCTTTTCTCCCCATCCCTCCAATTCTTAACCAGCAGCAATGCATCCAGTTTCCATTGTAATCATTACTTGGTGGTCATTTATTCAGTGCCTACTATGTGTCAAGGAGTTGGTAAGTTTCTTGTTCACTCATGCAGCATAATTTCATGGAAAAATGTGGCTCAAAGTCACATAGGACTGATCACTAACTAGTTCTATCTCTGCTATTTACTACCTATGACACTTGGACACTGTTTTTTATCTTTTCAGACTCCAGATTTCTCATATGAAAGATAGAGAAAAGGTAACAACAGTATGTATTACATAAAGGGTTGTAATTAATAAATAAAAAATGTATATAGAGCATTTCACATGTGCACAACTGGTAATTAGTATTTGCTAAATGTGAAAGCTAGACACACAATAGGACAGTGTTTCTCCCTACCCTTATCACTCTTCATACCTGTACCCAGCCTTACATGACTTTTTACATTAGTTATTATTACAGGAATTCATACCAAGCAAAGTGCTCAATTGGACAATGACAACTCAGATTTTGTTTTGTTCATTTTTCACTGAGAAAGGAGAAAATTATGAAAGAAATTGTTTGGGAATATGTTTCCTCTCTAAAACATTAGTTTTTTTTTTGAGACCTTTTTTCAAACACAATTCACACTGTGTCCTTGTGACTGTTAATGAGATATGCTAATTTAGGATAAATAGGTCTGCTATGAATTCTTGATAAGAAAACATCTGCTTGGTTCACTTTCTTTACTTTCTAAGGATGAAGTTAGAGTTTGAAGACAGTAAAATATGATAAGGTATAAAACACCGTCTTCAAGAAAGCAATTTAAAATAACTAATTGTTTCTCAATTCAAGCTCTAGGAGAAATAATGATTAGATCACACTGGGCAAAGAAAGATGACTCCTGGATTCAAGTGAATGAGACCCAAGAAATGCAGAAAAAGAAATTAAAATGCCACAATAACAAATAGTTGAGTAAAGTTGCAAAAGATCACACTTGTCTGAACTGCACCACTGTCACACAAGGAGAGGATGTTTCGAACCATGGCTCAATGCCTAAGATACACTATCTTACCGTTTTTTTTTCTTTTAGCTCTTATTTCCCTGGTATATTTTTCCATAATTTTTCAACATTTCTTTTTATTTTAAGTGTGTCTCTTGTAGACAATATGTTGTTGGCTTTTAAAAAATCAATTGCAGAATTCAATTTTATATTAGAGAGTTTAGCCTACTGACATTTACTGTAAATACTAGTACAGTAGAACTTTTCTTTCATTTTCCATGTCCCATTTAGTAGGGGTGTCCAACCTTTCAGTGTCTCTACTCCACACTGGAAGAAGAGTTGTCTTGGGCCACACATTAAATACACTGTGACACATAATCACAAAAATATCTGGCAATTTTTAAAGTAAATTTACAATTTTGTATTGGGTCACATTCACAGCCATCCTGGGCTGAATGCACCCAATGGGCCACAGGTTGCACACTCCTGATTTACAGTGTTATATTCTTTTTATTTTTACTATGTTCTTTATTTTTATTTTTAAAAATATTTTATTCATTTAATTTTAGAGAGGAGAAGGGAAAGAGAGAAACATCAATTTGTGGTTGCCTCTCATGCATCCATTCCTGGGGACCTGGCCTACAACCCAGACATGTTCCCTGATTAGATATTGCACAGGAGACCCTTTGGTTCGCAGGCCGGCTTTCATTCCACTGAGCCACACCAACCAGGGCTGTGTTCTTCATTTTAACTATGAATATTTTGATTCCACATACTTGATTTCTAATAACCTTCATGTTTCTTCTTAATATTAATATTTCCTTTATTGCTTTGAGGGTATCTATTATTTTCATTTTAAATTATTGGTTACTTTATTTCAATAATTCTACTTTTTGTGGTATGTTTTATCATTAGTTGTCTTCCTTTTATTCTGCATGAATTCTTCGGGGGCCAAGATATTTTGGCCTTTGAGCTCTTAGTCCCATAGAGATATCATCTACACTCTCTGATTTTGTATATTGGGAAGATAATTTTGTGTATTGGGAAGATATAATTTTGTATATTGGAAAGATAAATCAGATAGTATATATCAGATATACTGATTTTGTATATTGGGATATCATCTACACTATCTGATTTTGTATATTGGTGCTTGGAAGGGACAGATTCCAAGCCAGTTTGTACCTAATCTGTTGCTTTATGTCCTAAGATATAGGGCCCATCTCAAGCACCACAGAATCATTATTCAACATATCTACTTGCTGTCACTTAACCCCACAACTACTCTTTTGGGGATAAGCAGCACTAATAATGACAGTCATCTTAGTCTATAATCCATAAGCTCTGAAGTTTGGTAGGAAACAGGATAAACGAATGAATGTCCTAGAATTGCAGTCACTCTGAACTTGTTCACACAAGCTTCTTACACACCAACAGGTCTTTACAGACCTGTAATATTAAACCAATGGCACTAGAAGATCTGGGCTGTTACTGCCAATTTTTGTGTCAACAGAATAGGCAATGATTATTCCAAGGCAAAGTAGAAAAGAAATAAGAGGATGCAAAGCTCTTACCCAAAATATTTCTCCAGTGTTGTACCTAGCTAAACTGTGAACCAAGCTGAAATAATCTGTGCACACATGGATGTGAGTACATGTGTGTTAACATACACACACATGCACACACTCATATTTGATAACCGTTGGTCTCCCTGTTGGTTTCTCACATTTTTTAAATGTTAACAGTGCCAATCTGTACTTCCCTATTTGTTTCTGTGGTTTCTCTAAAAAGGAACCCCAGAGCTCTGTTAGTTCATAATTTTTTCAGGAATAAATGTTATTATTCCCTTTTGTTATTATTTCATAAATATTAAAATACCATATGTACAAAAGAATATATAAAATGACTGTACAGTTTAAAGAATCATAATAAAATAAGCTTTGATTTATCTAATACCCAGGTTAAAAAATAGAACATATCAGTGCTTTGGAAGGGCACCTTGTGTCTCTTTCTAATTCAGCATTATAGTTAAGAATGCAGGCTCATGCCTCAGGCTGCCTTTGTTCAATTTCCAAGCTCTAGTACTTGCTATCTTCATAAACTCAGGAATATTACAAATCTTCCCTGTGCTTAATATTCCAACCTACACAAAGAGGATAATAATAATAACACTTGTCACATCCTTTTTTTCACTTTTAAATGTTAATACATAGAAAGCATCTAGACAATTACCTAGCACATAATGTTAGTTGTTGTTGTTATTATTATTATTATTATTAAGCATTACTATTCCTAATCTCTTTAAAGTGCAAGGGATCCCTGGCTGGTATGGCTCAGTAGATTGAGTGCCGGCCTGCAAACCAGAGGGTCACTGGTTTGATTCCCAGTCAGGGCACATGCCTGGGTTGCAGGCCAGGTCTCCAGTGCACAAGAGGCAGCTACACATTGATCTTTCTCTCCCTCTCTTTCTCCCTCTTTCCCTTGTCCCCAAAATTAAATAAATAAAATATTTTTAAAAAGAAAATGTTGTATGTTTTCTAAAAAATTGCAAAGGAAACCAATATTCTAATTTTTGTTAATAATATACTATATAATATTTATACTTTGCCAACTCCACATCTGTGCCTAAATAATATATTGTTTGTTTTGCATATTATTGAACTTCCAAAAAGGGAATCATACAATTTATTATTATTTTGTCTTGCTCTTTTTGCTAAACTTTGTGCATTTCAGATTCATACATTTTCATATATACAGAGGTGGGCAAAATTAGGTTTATAGTTATAATACAAATAATACAACTATTAATAATTATTAAGAATAAACTCTGTTTCACATACTCACAACTGTAAATATACTTTTGCCCACCTCTGTATAATGATCCATTTATTTTCACTTCTTTCTAGTTTCTCCTTCAACTTGTGATATGTGTCTGATTTGTTTTGTTTTCTGATATTATGAGAAATGCTGTTATTCTTACACAATATTCTAATACAATATTCATATACATGTCTTAGGTCTTTGTGTAAGCCCACGTTCACTTTGAATCATACTGTTTCTTTCTACTACTATTCTTGTATCACATGCTATTCTTACATAATCATTCTTGATTATCATTTTCTTTTCCATTTGAATAATTTTTAATATTCATATTACACCTTTGAATATTTCTCATCTCTATTAAGTCTCTTCTTTCTTTGGTTGTAGAAAATAGAATTGGGCCTATCTTTTCTTTTAACTTTTTGAATGTACTTTTCTATACTTAGTGTCCATATAACAAACAATCCTGCACTGGCAACACCTGTTGGGCATAGAGTTATTTTATTTTCTTTAAAATGTTATTGTATATTTCCCATTACTGTTTATCCCTCCCACAATTACCATACTATTGTCCATGTCCATGACTCTTTTTTTCCTTTTTTGCTCAATCTCTGAACCGCCTACCCTCCCACTACAGCTGTCATCCTGCTCTCCATCTATGAGTCTGTCTCTGTTTTTTTAGTTCAGTTTGTTCATTAGATTCCTCATATGAGTGAAATCATATGGTATTTGTCTTTCAGTAGAACATCCTAAAGTATTGTCTTAGGGAGAGACTTGTCCTAATTACAGTTGTGATCCAGAGACTGTGGGCCCAGGAAAATGGTGTACTTGGGATTGAAATAATTCGATCACATAGAGAAAAACTACCTTTACTCTTAATTTTGCTTCATGTTGGTTTTGGGAGAACAGCTCCTACTAAAATGGTGCCATGACTAAACAGTGCATCCAGTTTCCTGGGTTTAAACTACATCATGGGAAGCTGTCATATAAGGTTGTTTTCCTAAGTATAGCTACATGCTTTAATTAAGATTGTAGAGAAAGCTCTCTAGTCTAATTCTTTTGACACTAACCCCTGACTATCCTGATAATTTGGATATTCAAATCATATGTACATTCAGAAAATAAGTTCAAAAATGCATGCCAAGTACTTCCAGGCAAGATAGAGGTGTGGATAGACATGCCTCAGCTCTTCACACAACCACAAAAAGAATTACAACTAAATCTCAAAACAAATAACACCTAGAATACTCATAAAATTGAACTGTGTGCAAGTCCTACAACCAAGGATTTAAAGAAGCCACATTCATCCAGATGGGTAGGATGGGCAGAGATATGGAGATGGGGTGGAGAGGCAAGGAGACATGGTATTGCACAGAGAGGCAGTGGTGGCAGCAGAACAGGCACAGGTGGTCCCACATTATCATGTGGTGGATAAAAATTAGGAAGGATACCTTGGGATCAAGTAATCCCAGCCCCAGGCTAGACTGCACAGCCTAGGGTTCCAGAGCCTGGAAGATAAATCCCCATAACTTCTGGCTATAAAAAGCAGTGGGGATTGGGACGGCAGAAGAAACAGCCAGATTTTCAGGAAATTCCACTTAAAGGGCCCACACAGTCTTAAAACATACACAAACCCACCCATTCTGAGATTCAAGACTATGGCAACAGCTGGAAGGGTGCCAGTCATATATGGGGAGTGGGTGAAGTAACTGGAAGTGGAGCAAATACCAGGCAAACCCCCAGAAGCCAGGTACAGGCATAGTCCCCTCTCTGAATCCTCCCCCCACAGAAAACCACAAAGTACTAAAGCAGGTTGCCCCACCCTAGCAATTAACTAAGGTTCCACCCAACACAATTTACAGGTGTCTTTTACAGGTAGTCAAAACAGCTCTACCTAATACACAGAAGGAAACACAGGAAGGCTGCCAAATTGAGAAGTCAAAGAAATATGACCCAAATAAAAAAACAGAATAAAACCCCAGAAAAAGAACTAAACAAAACAGAGATAGTCAGTCTATCAGATGCAGAGTTCAAAACACTGGGGATCAGGATGCTGAAAGAACTCACTGAGTATGGCAAAAACATAAAGGAAGAAATGAAGGCTACACTAAGTGAAATAAAGAAAAATCTGTAGGGAACCATCAGTGAAGGGAAGGAAGCCAGGATTCAGATCAACAATTTGGAACATAAGGAAGAAATAAACCAGAACAGAAAGAAGAAATAATAATTCAAAAAATGAGGATAATATAAAAAGTCTCTGGGACATCTCCAAATGTGTCAACATCTGAATCATAGGGGTACCAGAAGGAGAAGAGGAAGAGCAAGAAATCTAAAACTTATTTGAAAAAAAAAATGAAATAAAATTTCTCTAATTTGGTGAAGGAAATAAACATACAAGTCCAGGAAGCACAGAGAGTCCCAAACAAGTTGGACCCAAAGAGGGCTACACCAAGATACATCATAATTGAAGTGCAAAAGATTAAAGATAAAGTGAGAACCTTAAAAGCAGCAAGAGAAGTGCAGAGAATTACAGGCAAAAGAGTTCCCATAAGACTGTCAGGTGATTTCTCAAAAGAAACCTTAGAGGCAAGAAGGGTCTGGAAAGAAGTATTTGAAATCATGAAAGACAAGGACCTACATCCAAGATTACTGTATCCAGCAAAGCTATCATTTAGAATGGAAGGACACATAAAGTGCCTCCCAGACAATGTAAAGCTAAAGGAGTTCATCATCACCAAGCCCTTATTACATGAATAATTAAAGGGACTTAAGAGAAAAAAGATCAAAACTATGATCTTTAAAATTTCACTTTTTAAAAGGGCAATAGATTCTCAATTATCAACAACTGAATCCAAACAAACAAACAAAGAAAATGAAGCAAACAACCAGAACAGGAACAGAATCTTAGGTATGGAGATCATTTGGAGGGTTATCAGCTAGGAGGGAGAAAGGGGAGGAAGGGGAAAAGGGGTAGGGATTAAAAAGCATCATTGGTAGGTACAAAATAGACAGGGGTTGGTTAAGAATAGTGTAGGAAATGGAAAAACCAAAGAACTTATATCCATAACCCATGGACATGAACTAAGAGGAAGGAATGCTGGAGGGAAGGGAGGTACTGGACAGAGGAGGGCAAAGGGGGAAAATTGGGACAAGTGTAATAACATAATTAATAAAATATACTTAAAATGTATGTCAATTATCTTTTTTTTTTTTTTTTTTAGTTCTCTAAAATGCTATTTCAGGTGGTCAGAAAGCTGTGGTTGATGTATTCTAGTGTTGATTCCTCAGCATGCTTTTCCCACTCTTCAAACAGATATGCTGCTTATTTTTGTCTAACTTTATCTCCCATGTTATGGGAAATATTCTACAGTAAGATTCATTCATGGAATGAGACGCCAGAAAAAAAATTTTTTTTGAACTGTCTTTTTTTCTTTTCAAAAGTTTTCATCTCATTTCCCTTTTTCAGAGACTGTGAATCTCAATTCACGGTAGCTTCCATACTTCTTCCTACATTTTGGACCATCCTGTCTCCTTCATTAACATTCTCTCTATTGTTACCTAGAATATAAGAAAGATAATGGAGGCAAAAAGAGGATAGAGGCAAGAAGATGCTGTAGGATTCAGAGAAACTGAGTAGGATTAGACCTACCCAATTGCAACTTGTTCCAATTCACTTTGTATCCTTACCTGCACCAGTGATTTTCAAAGATATCCCAGTTCCTATGGAGAGTCTTAGAGTTACAAGTAATAGCTGAAAATGGGCTCTGTGGTTTTAAATTTAAAAATAACAGAATATTTTTATTCATTCAATAAAAATATAATTGTGTACCTACTAGAGCCTAGTACAATTGTGGAGACAATGTTAAAGACCACCAAGGACCTAGCTCATGTATCTGCAGTAATTATTCTAAAATGATTAAAGTATTGTTCATTTCTTCAGGATCATGACAAAAAGGACCCCTTCTTTAACTCAGATCATGTTTGAACCAAGGGCACATTCCTGCCATGGCATTTTGATAACTAGATGTCTGATTCATAGGCCTGGAATCAGATCAACTAATGCCCTATATCTTGGACTAGAACTCATATTTTTCCTTCCAGACAAAACAGTCTCCAGTTTTTTTAATTTTAATTTAATTCTAATTGATGCTACTGAAATTTTCATTTTTGTAATGAAAAATCAAATATAGTAGGGCCCATTTATAAGGCTGACATGTACAAACAGTATGGTTATTAGCCCTGTAAGCTATTCACGTTCAGGATTTTGCCTTTGGAGAGACATAATTTAACCAACTCAAGTATTATTGAGTGATTTTTTTTATAATGGCATTATAATGTTGAAAGACCAATTTTGAAAATTAAATAATTATCTTTAAGATTGTGTTTAAGTGTCTAAAATATATAATCCAAAATTTGATGACACCATTGGCAATAAGAAATTTAGTGAATAACTTAGTTTCTGTTATGTCATGATATCAGTGACATGGTGAGGTCATTTTTCACTTTTATTTTTAAAAAAGTAACCTGAGGATATATATTTGTCCCCCACACACACACTATACCAGTCAATCACAGAATTGGTATCTTTTCATACGCAGAAATAATACAATGTCATTGCTGTAGCTGAATATATTAAAATTTAAATTACATTCCACCTTGCTGTCAAGATTATATTAACCAAAGTTAAACATACAAAAAAAATGACAGTATAATAAAATACAGAGTATGATAAATCACTCAGCTTCTCTATTTCATATATGTGGAAAGAAGGTTGAATTAAGTGCTCGAATATTCCTGCTCAAACTTGTCTCAATGTTCTAACATTTGTAACAAAAGGAAAGAAAAGAATTTAAATTAGCATCCAATTCTACCCTTAGAAGATGTTTCTTGCTTTGGCAGAAGTTATCTTCACAGTAGCCCTAAAATCAATTTAAAATGTATATACAATGGGCCAAGTAGAGGGTAAGAAGGGGGTGCATACTGAATAATTTAATTGAACAGCTATTTTAAGATCTGAATACGCAGAATCATACTGATTAAGGAACAGGAATTGGATCTAGATACTAGGAGGCATCACCCTCTTTCTCCAAAACCAGAAGTATAGCAGCAAAAGCTAATTTACTTCCCTTCCATTCATAGTCATCATGGGAAATTATATAGTAGTATGTCATGGCAAATAAACAAATAACTTTTATGAAACTTGGTAAACTGGCACTGTTCCTCAACAGCCAAATAAAATATCAGTTTAATGTATAATAAGGCATAATACTTTCCTTAATATATTTATAATATATCTATGGAGCACCTACAATGAAAATGGTATTGATCTAGTTACCAAGAAAACAGATATGAATAATAATGATAACAACTATCATCATCAACTCAGCAACTCATATAATGCTTACTATGAGCAGTCATTCTTCTAGGTGGTTTATATATAATCTTTCATTCAATCCTTACAGCAGACTTCTGAGATGAAGACAATTATTGCCACCATTTTAATAATAAACCACGGGAGCTGGCTTAAGTGACTTCCTCACAAGTATATATACAGTAAGTAGTAAACTTGAGATTCAAACCCAGGTAGTCTGCTTCAGCGTCCACACTCTCATAGAATTGATAATGTATTTGGAGGAGAGAGACAATAACATAAATATATGCATTAATTAAAAAGACAGTTTCAGCCCTGGCTAGTGTATCTCAGTGGATTGAGCATGGGCCTGTGAACCAAAGGGTTGCCAGTTAGATTCCCAGTCAGGGCACATGCCTGGGTTGTAGGCCAGGTCCCCAGGAGAGGGCGTGTGAGAGGCAACCACGCAATGATGTTTCTCTCCCTCTCTCCTTCCCTTCACCAATCTCTAAAAATAAATAAATAAAATCTTTAAAAGAAAGTTTCAGCCAGCAATAACTGTTATAAATAAAATAAAACAGGATAATGAGTTAAAGAATGGCTGGGGTATGTAATATTAGATAGACTGGTGAAAGAATATATGCATTGCATTTTACAAATATTGAGAATGCACAATATGCTAAATATTCCTTTAAGCCTTAGAAATCCCAGATAAAGAACCAAAGTTCTTATCTCCATGAAGCTTAGATTTTGGTAGAAGAGACAGTTAAAAATAATAACAAAAATTAAAATATAATTATAAACTATATTCACAATTTTGTAAGTTTCACAAAGGAAACAAAGGAATTGGGATGAGAGATGATAATAGGAGCTGATTTAGATTGAAAGAGATTGGTCAAGGAAAGCTTCTCTGAAAAAGAGTCACTTAAGATACGTTCTGAAGGATTCATGAAAGTTAACCATATGAAGAGGCCTTACTGTGGAATAACATTCCACAGTAAGAGAAAAGCATATGTGAAGTCACTAAGGTATGACAGAGCTTGAGGCTTTCCAGGAACTGAAAGCAGGCCATTAATTCTGGATCATAGAAGTAAAGGAAAGAATAGTGAAAGGTGTCAAAAAAACCAAGAGGGTACTGTGTGAAATTGGAAGGAGCACATTTAGAAATAGGGAGACCCAGTCAGGAAAATATTCCTGTAACCCTATTTGAAATTTCTCTTGCTCTCATTTAAAACCAGGTGTAGGTAAGTTGGCTCTCAGTCAGTCCATAGCACAATATTTACAAGTGGTTCAAAAACGGGGAAGTCTAGTAACCCTGAGCATGGAGGAAAAAGACAAAGGTTAAGGACAGGGAATGTTTTATTAACTACTATATTCCTGGTGTTTGGAATACAGCAGAAACTCAGTGATAGTTTGGAAAAGTGAGCTAAACTGAACAGGTCTGGAGAAGGTGAATGTACAATTATTCACCAGAATGAAACATAAGGCCTAGGGAGATTCACTATCCCACATTAAATCTTGAAAGAAGCTAGTCTAGCTACATGTTTTACAAGCTTTCTTGTGCAGAAGGAATCACCTGGGGATCTTGTTAAAATGCAGATTCCTTTATATATGTTCCTTGATGGTTCTTCCCCAGTATTCCCATTATTCCTCTCCCCACCCTCTCTGGTTACTGTCAGTTTGTTCTTTATTTCAATGTCTCTGGTTGTATTTTGCTGACTTGTTTGTTTGTTGATTAGGTTCCATTTATACCATTAAAAGAAATGCAAATTCCCATTCAATAATTTCAGAAAGAGGGCCTTTAATTTTGCAGTTCTAATAAAAAAGTGGTGGTGATGTTGTTAATCCCCTCACCACACATCAAGTAGCATTTATCAAAGGCCTAGGTGATTCATATGCACATTAAAGTTTCAGAATCACTGGTCTCAATGATCTCTAATTAGGCTCTTTTTCAACCTTTGGAGTTGACAATTCTAGTAAATACTTTCTGCACAAATGAAAAAAATAGGATTAATGCCTTTGCAGGTTGTCACCCATCTGCATAAAATCAGCCACACATGTCTAATACTAAGGCAGACATCTATCTATCTTCCACCTCAGGGACTAAGCAAAGTAGTTCATCTCTGGGACTAAAGGAAAGTCATCCATTTTCTGTTGTACACCATGGCCTGCTCTGGAGTAACTTACTTTTTGGTTACTTTATTTTCCTTCAGGACTGCCAGGACATTAACCTAAAATTAGTTTTTTCATGCATAAACTTCATCTAAAAATAGTTCCTCTTAGTTTAGAATGGCATTTCTTTATGTTTATTTGTATGTAGGTGAGTGGGGGCAAAGGAGTAGCAGGAATGTTTTCCAGAATATATGGTGTAGTACAAACTAGTGTCTAGCTAAGGCCCTCCCTGGTCTGCTGGTAACATTATCTGTCACTTAATTCATATCCATCATTTCCCTTCCAGGGAAAGTCCACAGCCCAGCACATAAATCAAGCTCTCCTAACTTGCATACTGTCAAGTTCTTAATATAACTACCTTTTCAGTGTCTACTTCCTAAAGGGAAACATCTAAACAGTGATCCTCCAACTTTGTATGTAGTCAATTAGAACTCCAGGAAGCATTTTTAAACATCCCAACACCAAGATCACACCCAAAACACCAGCATGTCTGGGAGCACTGTCAGTTTGTTCTTTATTTCAATATCTCTGGCTCCATTTTGCTCTTTTGTTTGTTTTGTTGATTAGGTTCCACTTATAGGTGAGATCATATGGTCTTTGTCTTTCACCACCTGGCTTATTTCACTTAGCATAATGCTCTCCAGTTCCATCCATGCTGTTGCAAAGGGTAAGAGTTTCTTCCTTCTTTCTGCTTCCTAGCATTCCATTGTGTAAATGTACCACTGTTTTTTGTTCTATTCATTTACTGATGGGCACTTAAGCTGTTTCCAGCATTTGGCTGTTTTAAATAATGCTGCAATGAACATTGGGGTGCATAGGTTTTTTGAATTGGTGTTTCAGGATTCTTTGGGTATAATCCCAACAGTGGAATTACCGGGTCAAAAGGCAGTTCTATCTTGAATTCTTTGAGGAAATTCCACACTGTTTTCCACAGTGGCTGCACCAGTCTGCATTACCAGTAGCAGTGCACTAGGGTTTCTTTTTGTCCACAACCTGCCAGCACTTGTTGTTTGTTGATTTCTTAATGATGGCCATTCTGACTGGTGCGAAGTGATCTCTCACTCTGGTTTTAATTTGCATCTCTCTGATGGCTAGTGATGGAGAGCAACCTTTCATGTGTCTCTGGGCCATCTGTGTGTCCTTGGAGAAGTGTCCGTTCAGGTCCTTTTTCCATTTTTTTTATTGGATTGCTTGTCTTCCTGGTGTGGAATAATTGAACAACAATAAAAAATTATATATATATATATATATATATATATATATATATATATATATATATTATAAATCTGGGGTCAGTGCTGCCCAGACAATAGTATATTTTAAAGATCTCCAGGTGATTCCTGTGTGTATGCATGGACAAGTTTGAGAATCATTGTTGAGTTTCCTATTCCTTCTCTAAGAAATGCTTATACCTTGTAACTGGTTATTTTGAAATAAAGCTCTCAGATGCATTTTTATTGCATCTGTGGTAATTGTAATGGATAAGAAGCAGAGAAAAGTAGATAGCCTTAGACCAGAGGTTCTCACCTGCGGATAATTTTGTCCCTTAGGGATATGTGGCAATACTTGGAGACATTTGTGTTTATTATAATTGAGGAGGTTAAGGATGCTGTTGGCACCTTAGTGGATTGAGTCACGAATGCTGCTAGACATTGTCCCAAAATGACAACAGTGTCACAACTGAGAACCCCTGCCTTAGATAGCCACCATAGCCCAGTACTGCCCCAGATCCCATCTCAAGTACATTTTCCAACCTGACATAAAATTAGTGTCTGACCTGACCAGCATGAACAAAACTCATCCAAATGGATCCCACTGGCTTGACATCAGGGGATATTTTTAATGCTCAGTACAAACTTGTCACAACCCATTTCTAGTGTGTGTGTGATATATACAGGGTGGTGCAAAAGTAGGGTTACAGTTGTTCAAATGGAAAGAAATATAATAATTCATAAATAATAATACAAGAATAAACTCTATGTTTCACCTATTTACAAATTTGCCCCACACTATATATACATATATGAGGTCTATCTGGAAAATGTCCAGCCATTGTTAATATAATGAGATCATTTTGCACAACATCAATGTAACCTGGCAGCCAAGGAGAGTGGACCGGAATGCACATGTGTGAACAAGGACAACTTCACAGTACTGGTCAGTGGGGGTGGTAGACACTGTTGAGTGAGCATGTGTACTGTGTGGCTATCGTGTTCAAAGTGACTGAGCAAGTAGAGTAATGAATCTGCATCAGATTTTGCATTAAGTTTTAACATTCCTTTGCAGAAACTATTCAGATGATTCAAAAGGCTGCAGCTATGGGCAACTGGTGATTGGCAGCTTCATCATGACTACACGACCACTCACACATCACTCATCATGCAGTTTTTTGGCAAAACATCAAATCACCCAAATGACTCAGCCCCCCTACGGCCCAGATTTGGTACCCTGAGATGTCTGACTTTTCCCCAAACTAAAATCACCCTTGAAAGGGAGGAAATTTCAGACGATCAATGAGATTCAGGAAAATACAATGGGGCAGCTGATAGTGACTGGAAGAACTCTGTGATATGTACAATGTTTCTCTCATCTTGTATCTTCCTCAATAAATGTCTATTTTTCATATTACATGGCGGAATGCCTTCTGGAATCACTAATATATATTAGTGATTTGGATAAAACAGCATAGAAGTGGTACTTGGAATGAATAGGAGAATCTGCCACTGATCTGAGACATCGCTTTTATTAACAAAACAGAATTCATGGAAAGATGAGTGGTTCACCTCTCTCTTAATTCCCTCTCATTTCTTTGTTGAAATTTTAGTGGCAGATTATATAACTTCCAGCAGAGTGCAAATAGCTATACTGAAAAAAGTGATGGATGTGAGCATATGAGCTGTCATGTAATAAAGATAAAAATTTCTCCCTCTAAGAATATATAGCTTCATGGAGAGACATAGTCTGCCTGAACTAGTACAATTATTATGAACTGTCTGTAAGTGATAGAGAGCAGGCCTGTAACCAGCTTTATAAATGAGTGCCAGGTAGTTCCTAATAACTAATACATATTGCATATAGGAGAACTCTTTTGAGGTATCATGGTTCCTGCAATCAGATATTCAGTATTAATTACCAATGAAATTTTCTTAAGCAGGAAATGGAAAATTATAGAATAAAAGATCTAAAAATATTAGCATTGTATGACATGGCTAGCTTAGATAGAGACATGGTCACTACCATGTAGTCATTGATCTCGCAGCAAAAGTTCTTCAAATCTCAGCACCTCCCACCTGGATGTGATGGGTGAGGAGAGAGTAACCACAAAGAAAACAACAAAACTGAGGAGCATAGAAAGAGGTAAGGGAGGTGTCAGGCTTCATCTTTGCTTATCACACCTTTGCCAAAGGCTGGCCCTACATATAGTTCATAGTTAACATTCAGTGCATTATTTCTATGTGATATTAACTGTGCACAGCACTTTCCATGCATTATTGCACAATGACTTTGTGAGGAAAGGACTATTATGCCCATTTTACCAATAAACAGAAGTTTGGAGGGGCCGAATTATTTACTGAAGGTCATACAACTATACAGTGATAGAACTGTTACTTTAAGTCTATCTAACTCCAAAATACATGTGCATAACAACTGTGCCATATTGGTACTATAAAAAAAAGTAACAAACAGCTGAGAATCACAGAATTGTAAAACTTGAAGGAAACTAGGAGATAAAATTCCACCCCCCCACTTTTTAATAGAAAGAAACCAGTGCCCAGAGGTACAAGGTGACATGGCTAGGGACACACAACTCCTACTCGAGTATTTCCATTGGGGTATTATACTATCTTCAATTACGTGTATGTTCCTTAGAACAGTATCAGACCCGCGCTGTAGGTAGTCCTGCAGCCCTGAACTAGACACTGAGAGAGAGGGGAAACAGTTATCGTATTATTTGCAATGTCAAGGAGCTTTCAATAGAATTCGGAGCAAAGAAAATGCTCACAATTTTGGTCATTTTATAATACTACATTTTGTAAGGCAAGTCCATATAACATAAACTGTGTTTATAAGAACAGGAAAAAAAATGGAGAAATGCTATGATCAGGGCCAAGGGAGAGAAAAAGATATTTTCTACAAGCGGTAGATGCATTGTCTTCACTTGAGGCCTCTTGGTGATAACAGGAACGAATTTGTCATGCCCAAAGTCACCTCCAGATATGTAAGGTTCAGCATAGAGATACTGGCGAGATACGGAGGGTCCTACTTACTCATGAACAGGCTATACATTCTAGATCAAATCATTTTAGCTCCATGTCTTGGTTTCTTTGTAGCATGTAACAAATTTTGTCTTAATTAACTGCCATTACAAGGGCACTAACCAGATTATAAGTAAATGTTTGCAAGGTGCTTAAATAGAATGAATCAAAGCTGCGTTCAACGTACAAAGTCATATATTATATAGACATGACTGCTTTTTAAAAATTTTTGATTAATCCATTTTTTAAATTTTACATTATCACTGCAGGATATTAATGTTATACTTTTCTAATTGCAAAGTTTAATAAAATATATTAGTTTTCTAGTATGAAAAGCTTTATATAGTTCTCACTAAAAATAAATCTTATACTTTATAAAATTTTGGTTGGCCACAGAATTTTAATGAACTTATAACTCCAGATCTATGTGTGATTTTTACATATTTTCCTGCCTCCACCATGAAGACTATACACATAGTGAAATCAGAAGGAAATAAAAACATTGCAAATGTCTTTGTTAGGAAAGCAGAAATTTGAATACAGGTTACATACAAACTATACTTCAGACACAACCATTTTGCGCCTTTCCCTGAAGTTGTAAGGGCACATTAATTTTTAAACTGAAAATAGGAAAGTCATTCAGAAGGAACTATTATTTCCCAGGGTTGTGGGTTAATCTCCCTGATGGTCTTCTACATGGAAGCCCTCTATTTCTTCTTTTCTCAAACCATGGGAAAAGGACATACAACCTCTCAGCATACTTCTATCAGGCTGAGGGCAGTGAACAGAAAGTAACACTTGGAATAACATAGTCTAGGAAGATTAGAAGGTCCCGCTATTATCAGAAAAGACCATAGATATAAAATGGTCAAGGTGAAGGTACTAATTTATTGGGAGTATGTCATTATGGTTGACAAATTAGAAAAAAAGAGGGATAATAGGGGGATAATTGGGGGGCCATCAAGGAACATGTATGAAGGACACATGGACAAAGCCAAAGGGGGTGGGTTCGAGGGTGGGACGTGGGGATGGGTAGGGAGGGGGTGCATGGTGGGGTAAAAATGGAGAAAAATGTACTTGAACAACAATAAAAATTATTTTTAAAAAAGGTATATTACCCTTATCAGTATTCTAGGGCATGATTCCTTAGGAGTCCAGGAAGCCTAAACTTATCCTTACAGTCAGGTAAAAAATAAGAAAAGATAGCTTTTAGACACAGATAAAAAAAAAAGTATACAGGAGAATTAAGGAGGAATACTGTAGTTTAGACAAGTAGAAATTTTTCTCTTTTTTGTTGTTGTTCAAGTACAATTGTCTCCATTTCCCCCCACCACCACTCCCACCCACCCCAGCCATCCCCACCTCCCATCTTCAATCCTACCCCCCTTTGGCTTTGTCCATGTGTCCTTTATACATGTTCCTTGACAATCCTTCTCCTTTTTCCCCGGGTTATCCCCTCCCACCTCCCCTCTGGTTACTGTCAGTTTGTTCTTTATTTCAATGCCTCTGGTTCTATTTTGCTTGTTTGTTTTGTTGATTAGGCTCCACTTATAGGTGAGATCACATGGTATTTGTCCCTCACTGCCTGGCTTATTTCACTTAGCATAATGCTCTCCAGATCCATCCATGCTGTGACAAAGGGTAGGAGCTCCTTCTTTCTTTCTGCTGCATAGTATTCCATTGTGTAAATGTACCAAAATTTTGTGATCCACTCATTTACTGATGGGCACCTAGGTGGTTTCCAGCATTTGACTATTGTAAATAACACTGCTATGAACATTGGGGTGCAAGTAGTTCTATACCATGAGGAAACTAAGCCCATCACAAATGAGAATCATGAACTAAGGTTAAATTACAACAGAAGGAAAAGTCACAGTTTGATTGCTTCATAAGAAAGGCATGTCTTCAACTAAACAATACAAGACTATACAAAAATGCAAAGAGACAGAGATATATGAAAGATAAAAGTGGAAGGACAGGAGCAGATACAACAGCAACAGCTGTAGTTAACGGAGAATTCTTGATAGATTTCAAACTGGATTAAGTAAGTACAAAAGGAGCTTGAGAGTTCCCCTACAGTGAATATACTTCTAGAACTATTATTTTCAGATGCTAGACTCAAAGGACAACACCTCTAAGATCAATAGAGACACATCCAGTTTAGTAGAGATTTTGCTTTAAAAGAAGCCCCACTGAGCAAAGAATATTTATTCAGTAAAAGTTGCTGACACCATTGGTTGACTATTTTTCAGAAAATATGAAGTCAGTTCCCTACTTCGAGACTCATACCAAATTATTTCTGGATGGATTTAAAAGTGAATCATAAAAATTAAATCATAAAAGGGCTTGAAGAAAACATAAATAGATATCTGTTTTCTTGATGTGGAAAATCTTGCTAAGCACAAAAGCAATGGCAGAAATGAAAAAGAAAAATGATATATATTTAAATACATAACATTTTAGAACAAACTGGAGGCATTTGCAACATAAATTACAAAGGGCTAATTGCCCCTGATATATGCATAACTTTAAAAAATCAATTAAAAAGTGATAAATACTTCCCCTAGTATAATGACGTAAATTAAGTGTTGGCAAACTATTGTCCATAAGCCAAATCTGGCCTCCTGCCTGTTGTTCTAA
Source organism: Desmodus rotundus (assembly GCF_022682495.2). Lineage (NCBI taxonomy): Eukaryota > Metazoa > Chordata > Mammalia > Chiroptera > Phyllostomidae > Desmodus > Desmodus rotundus. Next base: position 22,959,501 of record NC_071400.1, on the reverse strand, counting down.
GTTGCATTGGGACACAGCCATGCCTATTCATTTACACATCATATAGTGGCTACTTTTGCACTACAATAGCAGAGTTGAGTACTTGTGACAGAGAATATTTAGCCACAAAATCTCAATGTCCTTTACAACAAAAGTTTGCTAATGCCTGAACTAAAGAGGTAGAGAATCACAGAAGAGGAAAGGCAATTGGCCAATCTATTTATGAATACAAATTTTTCAATATACTAGTCATCAAAAATACAAATCATAAAAATATGACACCAGGTTTACCTATCAAACTGGCAGTATTGGCAAAAGTTTAGGGAGAGGTGTGCTATCAACTACCATTGGGTAGAATGTAAATAGGCAAGTTCTTTCTTGGGAATATTGTGGCGATATGTACCAGAGACTTTGCAAATAATCATAACCCTTGGGCACAGTAACTCCACTGCTAGAATCTTGTCCCAAGAAAATGAAAGATATGCACAAATATATATCTCATATTCACATATGAGATTTCACATATATATCTCTATATGTGTGTCTGTGTGTATATATATGTATATGCATATATGCATACACATGTGTATATATATTGATATTCCTGTAAACAATAATAGTACAAAAGTGAAAAATCACATTTTTAAAGAATATTTTAATAGCATGAGAAAAATTAACAATAAATTTTTAAGTGGAAGAAAAAAGTCCAGAGTGGGGAAACCAGCCTGATCTCAAAACCTTGTGTTTGCTGTAATTCAGACATATCTAGTATCATCTGACAGCTAGTGCGGTGAACCCACCAGAAGTATATTGCATGGAAGACTGATGAAGCTCCTTAAACAGAATTTATCTTATGAGAAGAGGGAGTTACACAGAACACATTTCACTAAGAATGACAACTTTCATAGGAGACATTCTATAGGTCTCCATCTCCCCACCATATGATGGGAATAATAACACCACCTTTGCTTCACTCACTTGTTTATAAGCCTCAACTAAAATATTATATGTTAAAATGCCTCAAGACTGCCCAGTATTATCCAAATACAATATTGGTCATATAAGTTTAGGTGATCAGGGACAATTCCTCAGAAACTTAGCTCATGAGATGGGTTTATCATTAACTGATGGTGTTTTCTCCAGCCATGTGAAATAGTAGTGCAATTAATTTGCCTGAGATGAAGGCTCTTGATATTGTTTCAGGTGGGATAGGTTTTCCTCACAAGGAGCTTAGTTTTTAATTTCCGATAAGGTTGAAAGGCAGACATCTAAGAACAGTGGGGCTTCTGATGTAGCCCAGTTAATGCTGCAGTGCTTTATTACTTCCATTTGGCATAATACTGCTTTTATTAATATAGTCATCTCCTTGACTCGCACTATCATACCAGCCACATGTGCATGTATTTAAAATTAACTTCTACAATCATTTTGTTTTCACAGGATACTTATATCTTTTTTTTTCTTTTATGCTTAATTGGACTACATCGTTCCCACTGCTGCCACCACCTCCCACTTAGCTCAGTGCAGAATACAAACACCTTGATGCTTTGCTTTGACTATTAGGATAGTTGGGGAGGCAGAAATGAAAATAATTTAGCACTCACTGTTAAATTATTTTGTGTATCCAGAAGGTACCTGTTGAAAGCTGTCTAATGTCAAACTGACAGAGAAAACATAAAGGTGATTTTCTCTCACTTCTAGGTTTTCATTCTTCTTTTTTTTTAATTTTTTTTATTTTCAATACACTTTTTATTAAAGTAAACCTTTATGTACAGGAAATACACAAATAATAAGCTTGATGAATTTTCATAAAATAAACATATCCATTGTAATCATAACCCAGATTGGGGTTATGCTCTGAAGCCCCCCTCTTGTCTCTCTCCAAACACCTCTACTTCTCACAAACGTACCAACTATTCTGCCTTCTGTGACTAAAGATTAGTTTTGACTGAGCATTCTAGTTGTTCCTTATCCTCGCTAACACTGAAATAAGCCAGACGGTGAGGGACAAATACCATATGATCTCACCTTTAACTGGAACATACTCAGCAGAAGAAAAAAGCAAACAAAATATAACCAGAGACATTGAAGTTAAGAACAATCTATAAATAATGCTGCTGACATGATTCTTCTTAATATCCATGCTTCAAACATGGGAAACATAGTCAACCCTAAAATTACCTATATCCCCTCAAAATCATGTTATTTTCCCCTTGTCTCTCATTTTCTACTGCTGTTATTTTAATCCAGTGATTCTAAAATATTTTAGCATGCACTAAGAATAACAGAAGGATTGTTAAAACACAGATAACTGTGCCCCATTCCTAGAATTTCTGATTTCAGTAGGTCTGGGATGAAGCCCAAGAATCTGCATGTTTAAACAATCCCAGGTGGTATTGCTGCTACAGTCTGGGGACACTCTCTTTATTCACTCTTTCTGAATTACTGTAATAGCCTCTCTCCTTCAATCTTTGCATGCCTACTCCATACAGAAGAGAATAAGGGTCACAGAACAGTTTCTGGAGTCAGACTGAGCCTGGGTTGAATCTTTACTTACTATGTGATCTTGGACAAAATACTTAATAGCTCTAACCCTCAAGTTTTATTTACAATTTTGTATAATGATAGGAAATATTTCATAACATCATACTGAAGATTAAATAATATAAAAACACTCAGCACAATGCTTGCTACATTGTAAAAGCTGAGTAAATCATAGCTATTATCATGATTTGCCAAAGGAGTAGTCTTAATATATCTCTATTTTAATAGTTCTACAATGGTTAAGATCTGAAAATGGTTTCGATCAAGTAAGGCTACTGAAAACATATCCTGATGAAACAATAAAAGACACAAAGATGTTATGTACAGATGCATATTGTGGAGTTAGATATAATCGTACCAACTGGAAATACATGCCCAATGATACTAAAGTTATCAAATAATTTATAGAATGTTAATAACAAAGAAATGTTATACAGCCATTAACAAAGATAAATAGTGCAGCAGAATAGCTAGTATGCAAGCAAGACTTTGAGCAAGGCTGTCTGTACTCAAAATGCCAGCTTACAAGTTCTGCGGCCCTGGATAAGTTCAAATGAACCCAAGTTCACTTGCTGCTAGTACCCCCTGACGTTTGCACTCTCTTGGACTGTTTAGTATTCTACTTTGAACCTGAGATCAAACCATTGCCATGTATTTCATTTCCAGTAATATAATCTTTGTTGTATTTCTAGGTACAGGGCCCCTTGCTTGATCCTTCACCCTATCCATTAGCCCATGGCCTTTGACACCCATTTTGCTCTTGGAAATCCTTCCCTTCCCAGATTCTAGAGCCTGGTTCTTCAGCCCTATACTTGTTACATATTGCTTTATAGCAAATTACCCCAAACTTAGCATCTTGAACAACACACATTACTCTATAATTACTATAGTATAGTTTACATGGGTCAGGAGTCCACGCACAGCTTACCTGGTATATTATATATACACACACACATACACATACACACACATATACACCTACATAAAATTTGTCTGAATTACATATTAGATTTATTTATTTAGAATAATCTTTGAGACAATATAATAAATATCTTGCTCCTCAAAAACTATTCACCTTAGGGTTTTAGTATTATTGCTGATCCTTGACAAACCAGTTATTTAATCAGTGGTTGCAAAATAGGTTTTTTTTTAATTTTATTTTTCTTTTGCATTTATGAGTTGGTATTCTCCTATTAAAAATCTACATCTCCCACAAAATGCCTTTTTTCTGTGAATGTCAATTTTGTGTGAATGTGAATTATAATACATTAAATTTAATGTATTATAAGCCATTGCCATTATTTTTATGATCAAATTATTCCCAAATTTGACAATGAAGAGCCTTGTCATGCTGGCTTCTATATTATTTTGTCATATCCCTTCAATCTTTGAGCACTTTCTTACTTTTGGTCATGAGATGTTTGTTCCAATCTCACTTGTACTTTGTTTGGAATTAGCTATTTCTCCAAGAATCAATGATTTCTGGTGGAAAGTGATATTTGAAAATGAAGTTATGAATGCTAAATGTATTACTCATTGCTTCTTGAGGAGATGCCCCATTATTACTTACTAGATTTCCATAACACCAGCTATGCTTTGGTATTTACACCTGTTACTGCTCACTACACTCACTAGAAATTTAAAGCCCTAGCCAAAATGCCTAGGGGAGAGAGGGCAGCAACACTTCCTATTTCACTCTGTGATCCCTTATGATCAAGGTACTGATAATTCCTGTCTCAATTCTCCCAGGAATTCTGAGCCCAGTAATGAAAGAAGCAGATGAAAGAAGTAAAGAGAGAGAGAAAGAGAGAGGGAGGGAGAGGAAAAGATAAAGATATGTAAATGTGAACATAAAAATAAATAATGATTTACATCAGGTTTCTGTTTTTGAACATCATCCCTATCTACAGTGTCTCTTAGGTGATCTCATCTTTGGTACATGGATCTACATATTACCCATATCTCCAGTTCTGACCTCTCCCCAGAAATTCAGAGGTGTGTGTCCAACCGCCTCTCCCCCATTGCTATTTAAGTATGCAATATGCATCTCAAACACACGTCAGAAACAAAACATTCTCCCATCTCCTGCCTTCCCCATCACAACAAATATAACAATCTTTCACTTGTTGCTCAAGCTCCAAGCCTAGAAATCATCCCTTATTTCTGTTTTTCTTCCACCTCCCATTTACAATCCAACATCATTCTTAGAAGCTTTATTTCCTAAATATACCCAAAATCAAAACACGCTTAACTCTCTCCACTGTTAAAATTCTTTTTAAAAAATCTCTAGTTTTCTTTTTTTATTGTTGTTCAAGTACAGTTGTCTCCATTTTCACCTCTCCATGCCCACCGCCCTACCCATCCCCACCTCCCACCCTTGAACCTACCCGCTTTGGTTTTGTCCATGTGTCCTTTATACATGTTCCTTGATGGCCCTTTCCTTATTATCCCCTATAATCCTTCTCCCCCCTCCTCTCTGGTTATTGTCAGTTTGTTCTTTATTTCAATGTTTCTGGTTGTATTTTGCTTTCTTGTTTAAAATTCTATTTCAAGAGTTCAAATAACATTTTTGGGTTCCAAAATTCTATTACCAACAGCTTTCACCTGGAATTCTCCATTTGCCCCATAACAAGACTTCTAGTTTCTATATATGTTCACCTAAAGCCCATTAGCTACACAAAAGATAATAATTTGAAAATATAAATTAGATATCCTTTGATGACTTAAAATATCCCAATAGCTTTTCCTTCACATTACAGTAAAATTCAGATTGTTTAACGTGACTACATATGACTTCATCTTCCCCCTTGCTTTCTTGCTTAGTACAATCCAGCCACTTAGATTTCTTTCATTCCTTAAGCATGCATATTTCTTTACCATATCAGAGTGTCTTGCTGTTTCCTTTAATTCTAATTCCATTTCTTAGCAATGCTGTTTTTTACACTCACCATTTATGCCTTAGTTTAAATATTACCTTGTCAGACAGGCCTTGACCATTATCCAATATAAACTAAGGCTTTCCAATAAGTCTATCTCATCTGCCTGTTTATTTTCATCACGGCCCTTTTCATGATCTGTACTTACCCTATTTGTTTACCATTTTACTATCTGGTCCCCCCCACCACGATGCAAAGTCCACTACAACACAATATTCATTTGTTTCATTCTCTGTTCTATTCCCTGCACTTAAAAGAGTATCTCATATATAAAAGATATCAACTGAAATAGACTGAATAAATATATGGGAAAACTAAACAAAAATAAATTTGAGAGGGTCGACATGGAGAGCACATCTACTGGGTAGATATTTTATAAATAGTATTGTCAGTCGAGATATCCAAAATTGCTCAGTTTTATTTATTTTCAAATTTATGGACATTTTGCAATTTATATACTTATATGAAAGAAAAAACACCATGGCATATGTGTTACAATTTACATAGTTGGCATCATGTAATATTATATTCATTAAAGGTACAAAGATATTCTTTACTTCTTTGGGAAGTTGGGGAGACTTCTGCATTATTTTGTCCTTCACCATATAAACAGGGGCATTGTAGATGACAGAAGCAGGTGGCAGAAGCTCTTATGGTAAAGATCCTTAGGGTCAGGTGGACCTCTGACCAGCTGTTCTGAAAATCCATCATGTAGATGCTTGTGTCTATAATCTAGTATCCAGTGCACTCCTACACTATAATCATGGGGTCCCACTCTCCTTTTGAGAACTATTAATTTTATGACTAAAAATTAGCCAAACTGTTTATGAAAAGAGTTCCTTGTGACTATTCTTTCAAATTTATTCAGCATATGCTTAGGAGTACCTTCTAAAATAAATTTACCCCAGTGAAAAGTAAGGAAGAGGAGAAACAGAGAGAGAAGATTGACAACACATTTCTTAGATTTTTAAGGCCATCATTCACATTTGAGGATAAATAGAAATATCACTACAGGAAATATATTTAGTAGGGACTTCAGTATTTGTTATACTGATATATGTCACTTATTCTGAACAATCCAGAAGGATGAGTACTATTATTTACTTTTTACAGAGGAGGAAACAGAGTCAGAGCTGTTAACTGTTTTTTCTGAAACTTCATTCAAAGCTACTAATTTGCACAGACATGTTTACAATCTGTCTGAATTGCTTCAAAGTTGGTGCTGTTTCAATTATATTATATTGCCTCAGTAAGGGGTAGCAGAATATCTGTAAGATAAAGAAATATATAAATAAGAGGAAAAAGAGATTTTAACTTCCTAAGACAATTCTTCTCTTTTTTCAGAATTTTCTAAAATTGAGACATAAGCCATCACCTGTGTATCCTGGCACAATTTGCACATTGATTGGCTCTAAACTTGTCAAACCTCCTCCAAAAACTTACCATAACTGATTTTTTACTAATTCTATTCTGAATGACAGGAGTTTAAAACAGTAAAGTAAGTCAAACTTTCTTCTAAAGAGAACAATACATAGCTCCACATAAAGACAGACTGCTTCAGACTCGTCCAAAAGAATTTAGTTGCTGAAGTAGCACAAAGACCTTGCTAAGGTTTTTTGTTCCTATAAGAATAGCATGGCCCAAAGGATTAGGTTTGAGTGAGGCTCTGGAGAATACTGCAATTTCATTAAAAAATATGTTTTATAGTCTTATAACTTTCCAACCTTCACAAACAAAAATTCATTTCTAGCTGAAACTTGATGTCATTCTTTTCTGGCTAGTACAGGAAGATTTGGGGAATGGGTGAAAGAAATTTATTGAGTTGTTAAAAATATATGATCCAGGTCTTGTCTAGTTTTCACCTCCCTGGTGCATAAACACAGTTGCTCTCATGCTCCATTTCTGTCAATCCCTGTGACAGGCATAGTGGAATTCCCTTCCTCTGCCTTCCCAAACAAAAACAAAATAAACAAAATAATATTCTGGTGTAGAATTTCAGCATTTCAGTGAAGGTAACATATTTTCCATTTCCAATACACTTTGAGCTCTGTTCTCAGTTTGAAGCAAGTATGGACTGAAATGGAATTCCTTAGCCAGTCAAGGGTGAGGGAAAAATGAGGATGGGCATTCGTCTGAGCCAGTGAGGAAGGTACAAAAGCAAAGACCTTGTGCAGTATGCTGCGTAAAATGCCTCTAGCTGATGTGCTTGGCTCTTCCTTCCAGGTGCAAATTTACAGAAGTATTTAAGAAGAAATTTGGCAGAAATGTTTATGCTTTAGGTATAGGTTCTCAAAAACTAAAAGAATTGAAGGTGACCTCAATTAAAGACCTAACAGACATAGCTTTACTATCCAGTACTATCAAGTCTGGTCTAAAAAGTACTTTTGTAGTAGTTGGTAATTTTGGAGGGAAAAATGTAAGAAACTATTATTACTCATACATATACCTTGCTGGAAAGACTCCATGATAGAAGATGACTGAACAAATGGGAAGATAGAGGATGGTATTAAAAAGTACTTGTACCTCCTCAGAATGTCTGCTCTTTGGTTGTCGGACTTCCATACAGTTAGATTTTTCTGGCAGTTCTGGTTATTCTTTGTTTTTAAATTTACTGTTGTCCTTATTTTGGTTGTGCCAGAAGGCAAAGTGTATCTACCTAGGCCTCCTTCAAGAGGCAGGAAGTCTCAAATGCTTCCTTTTTTTAATCTCTTTAAAGATCAACAAATAGATTCTTTGTTTCTTTTTTTTCTTGTTATTTTTTATTTCTGGAATTAAAGTTGAACAACTGCCACAACTTAGGTTGGAAGAGATAGAATTACACAGATAAGATCTAATTTGTACAAATACCATCAAAAAGCAAATTAGAAGTGTTCTCAGTCTTTCAGTTTGAGAAACAATGGCATCTACTCACCTTCTCCCCTTGTCAGACTGGCTTCTACTTGGGATTTTCAAGGTGCTATAATTCTGAGAATCATTCCATCTCTCCTCTTCTCCATTCCTACTGGCAATTTAGAATAAGAATTAGAGAAAGAAATACAATAACATATAAAAAATAATACAATATCATATTAATTCAGCAAATATTAATTGAGAACTGACTACCAGCTAAGTACTTTTATAAGTAATGGTGAACAAGAAAGACATAGACGTTATCCAAAGGCAGTTCAAAACATAGTAAGAGAGACAGAGACTCAACAGACATTTTCTGTATAGTATTGTGAGTACAGAGATGGGAGAAATGCAGGGTGCTCTGAGATCACACAGCAGGAGTATCCAACTAATAAGCTAAATGAGGGAATAAGAGTGGGCAGGAATCAAGAATACCTTCCCAGAAAAAAATAACATCTGAAGGGAAGAATTGAAGTATATGCAGGAATTCATCAAATTAAAGTGGGTGTAGTGTCTAGGGAGAATGTTCCAGATAGAGGGAATACAATGTGAAAAGTACAAAAGGGGAAAGAGAGTAATATATTCAAGAATCTGAAACATGTTTAAAGATTTTTTTTCTTTTCCACAGAAGGCTGATGAAACAGTGAGAAAGGATAAAACTGGAAAGGTAAACATTCAACTCTTTTTAAATATTTTTTTTGTTTTTTATTTCTTATTTTTATTCAGTTACAATTGTCTGCATTTTCTCCCCATCCCTCCACCCCACCCCAGCCAGTCCCACCTCCCTCCCCCACCTCTACCCTCCCCCTTGATTTTGTCCTTGTGTCCTTTATAGTAGCTCCCATAGACACCTCTCCCCACTATCCCCTCCCCACTTCCCTCTGGCTATTGTTACATTGTTCTTAATTTCAATGTCTCTGGTTATATTTTGCTTGCTTTTTTCTTTTGTTGATTATGTTCCAGTTAAAGGTGAGATCATATGGTATTTGTCCCTCACCACCTGGCTTATTTCACTTAGCATAATGCCAAAAACTATGGTACATTTACACAATGGAATTCTATGCAGCAGAGAGAAAGAAGGAGTTTATACCCTTTGCAATGGCATGGATGGAACTGGAACATTCAACTCTTGAATCCTATCACGGCTAGCTTGTTTCCAGGTTTTCAGGGACTCAGCACCATTTTTTTTTTTTTCATTGTATTGCAATATCAGTATTTGAGACACAAACCTCTAGTGCACCTTCAACAGCCTCTCACCTAGGTTTCTTATTTTCTATCTTCTAGAATTCCTCCATGTAAAGGCCAAAATCTCATCATGTATAATCTACAAATATGTTTGGACATCTTGATCAATTGTAAGGAGAGAGAATCCCAGTCTATAATATGGTTAGAATTCTCCTTCTTAGTTCCTGTTTCTGGTCTGAAATAGGTGACCCTTTTCCAAGGGGCTGGACATCAGGAATGTCTTCATATTTCAAGAGAGGTCTTATCACAAAATCCACAGCTATATGGCTTCTTTCAAATAAGCACATCAGTATAAGCAATGTTAAATCTAATCTAATAGGCAAAATAGGGTTATAACCAGAAAGCAACAAAATATTCATTATCTCACAACCAGTATTTGATTAAGCTAAAGATTTCAATAAGAGCAATGGACAGCTACCATAAACATTATCTTTGTTAATGAAATTATAGAAATTATAAAAAGACTGTTTTAGCCCACAGCTATTAGAAAGATGAATGTCTACTATCTCTGAATAAATACTTTTTAAAATGTCTAGGAATACGTTATTCTTCTCAAGGATAAAAATGTTCAGAGAAGATTTACATGTCAATTGGATGAAAGTACCATTATAATACACTGAGCAACTGTGCTGTGTTAGGCTTTTTAGTAAGTATAAGAAATATAGATCTCTAATGATACTAAATATAACTATACCCATACCCATATTCCACATCAATTTTATCTTGGATTCTTTTAGTTTTCACTTAAGAGACAATTACAGAAGTAAAAAAAAAAATTGATGTGGTTAGTAGGAGAAATAGAATGGCTGCTTTCCATTTTCCAAATTATATTTCACATAAATATTAGTATTCCAGGAGAGGTTTAATAGGTATTAGATTTAAAGATAAAGAAAAACTGAGTTTAGGAGGAACCAAGATGGCGGCGTAGGTAGACACACTGCGCCTCCTCGCACAACCAGAACTGACAGAGAATCGAACAGCAAGGGGGACCGACACCAAGGAAATAGAAAATAAACATTCATCCAGACTGGTAGGAGGGGCAGAGACGGGCACCTGGGTGGAGAGGACTCGCGTGGCCGTGGCGGGACTGAGACTGGCGGAGTGTGGGACAAACGGGGCAGGCAGTCCGAGCACTAGCAGACCCTGCGGCCCCACATTTGCAGATAAACCCAGAGGGCCGGACTCAGAGTGGCGGCGAGCGGGGCAGGCAGAGCAGTGGGTAGCACCCTGCGGCACCACATTCGCCCACAGATAAACCGGAGGAACAGCGGGCAGCGAAGCAGACCAAGCAACCCAGGGCTCCAGCTCGGGGAAATAAAGCCTTAAACCTCTGATTGAAAGTGCCCCTGGGGGTTGGGGCGGCAGCAGGAGAGACTCCCAGCCTCACAGGAGAGGTTGTTGGGGAGACCCACAGGGGCCTAGAGTGTGCACAGGCCCACTTACTCGGGAACCAGCACCAGAGTGGCCCAGTTTGATTGTGGGTATCAGAGTGAAAGATTGAAATCCGGAGGAGAGTGAGGCAGGCGCCATTGCTCCCACTCGGCCCCTCCCCCACATGCAGCATCACAGCGTAGCGACCAGCATTACCCCGCCCAGGTGAACACCTAAGGCTCCGCCCCTTAAAGTAACAGACAGGCCAAGACAAAAAAAAAAAAAATGGCCCAAGTGACACAACACTTCAAAGCTCCAGAAAAAATACAACTAAGTGAGGAAGAGATAGCCAACCTATCGGATGCACAGTTCAAAGCACTGGTTATCAATATGCTCACAGACTTGGTTGAATCTGTTCAAAAAACATGAAAAAATGAAGCCTATGCTAAGAGAAACAAAGGAAAATGTACAGGGAACCAATAGTGATGAGAAGGAAACTGGGACTCAAATCAATGGTATGGACCAGAAGGAAGAAACAAACATCCAACCAGAAAAGAATGAAGAAACAAGAACTTGGAAAAATGAGGAGAGGCTTAGGAACCTCCAGGACACCTTGAAACATTCCAACATCCGAATTATAGGGGTGCCAGAAGGAGAAGAGGAAGAACAAAAAATTGAAAACTTATTTGAACAAATAATGGAGAACTTCCCCGATCTGGCAAAGGAAATAGACTTCCGGGAAGTCCAGGAAGCTCAGAGAGTCCCAAAGAAGCTGGACCCAAGGAGGAACACAACAAGGCACATCATCATTACATTACCCAAGATTAAACGCAAGGACCTACATCCAAGATTACTGTATCCAGCAAAGCTATCATTTAGAATGGAAGGGAAGATCAAGTGCTTCTCAGATAAGGTCAAGTTAAAGAAGCTCATCATCACCAAGCCCTTATTATATGAAATGTTAAAGGGAGTTACCTAAGAAAAAGAAGATCAAAAATAGGAACAGTAAAAATGACAGCAAACTCACAGTTATTAACGGCCACACATAAAACAAAAACGAGAGCAAACTAGGCAAACAACTAGAACATGAGGGTTGTCAATAACGAAGTGGGAGGGGGAGAGGGGGGTAAAGGTACAGAGAATAAGTAGCATAGATGATAGGTGGAAAATAGACAGGGGGAGGGTAAAAATAGTGTAGGAAATGTAGAAGCCAAAGAACTTATAAGTATGACCCATGGACATGAACTATGGGGGGGGGGAATGTGGGAGGGAGGGGGGTGGGCAGGATGGAGTGGAGTGGGGGGGAATGGGACAACTGTAATAGCATACTCAATAAATATATTTAAAAAAAAGAAAAGAAAAACTGAGTTTAACAAACTTGAATAAATTATCTCTTCACAGGATTTCTCAGAACATTTTATCTACTAATATGCACTATGATTCTCCAAAAAAAAAGGTTATCATATGCAACATTCCCCAAAGGTATTTGTCCTTGCTTTTATGAAATTACCCCTGCCCCAGAGTCTATAAAACATGCTGATAACAAAATATTAGAGGCCATTTATTTTCAGAAATTATTGATATCATAATGAGGTTAAAATAAGGTAAAATACTATGCATTTTGAATTTTCTCTAATATAAATAAGTATCATATTTCAAATGTCCACCTTAGTCATGAAATCTTTGTCCTTGAGATCTTTGGCCCAAATTATCTTTTGAATTTCTCAAGTATCATAACTTTCTTTAGCTGTACCACTGTTCAATATATATAGCATCCTGTGGTGGAGAGATAATTAGCAGTGGATATAGAATGTCACAGATTTGGTCCTACCTAGGAAAATAGTTGCAAGCAACATTCTCCCTAAACTTCAATTTATTTAATTATGAAAAAAGAGAATAATACTAGCTAAAATGAATTGACTTATATGTCAATTATAAAATGTTATATAATTATGCTATTAGTATAAACATGGAGATTATACATATATGTGTGTATATACAGGAAAGAAAGAGGCAGAGAGAAATACTCTAGGGTAAAACTGTATTCACAATTATACTTCTGGTTATACCTTTGTTGTTTAAAGTATTTCGATGAAAAATATCACCACTATATCTTTAAAATATTTGAAGTAGCACAATTATACCCAGAAGAGTTATTATACAATATTAATATTTTTCTATGCCTTGCAAAGACTTTGCACATAAGATACATAAGATAACTTCTATTCCTCTCTTCCTCCTCTATCATGCTCAATCAAACTGCTGGAATCATGTTGACAATTACATCTTTTAAGTACTTCACTTTACTCTTCAGTTTGCTGGTTATACAAATGAAAAGTAGCATATTTCAAGGCCAGTCCAGTGTATCATTTAATAATTTGCAAAATCTTGCATCTACACCAACTCCTTGCATATACTTACCTTGATAGAGTTATACATAGCAAATTGCTAATAAAAAATTCCTTTCAGCCCTGGCTGGTGTGGCTCAGTGGTTGAGTGCTGGCGTGCGAATCAAAGGGTCCCCAGTTTGATTCCCAGTCTAGGGCACATGCCTGGGTTGCAGACCAGGTCCCCATCTCCCATTGGGGACATGTGAGAAGCAATCACATGTTGATGTTTCTCTCACTCTCTTTCTCCCTTCCTTCCCCTCTGTCTAAAAATAAGTTAATAAAATATTTAAAAGAAAAAAGAAAAAAATCCCTTTCAGTATTACACCAAGTAAAATTTGATTTTAATTTTTTTTAGAAACTGAGACTCAGTTATGATGTACATTTCTCAAGGTGACTCACTAGTCTAGAGATGGGAACAAAAGTCTAATTTCCAATCCTGGTTCTCTCCAACTGTCCAGATACCTTCCTTAACACCATCAGATTTCACCTACAAGAATACTGGTTAATATCTTCTGGTGCTAAAATGGAATTGGAGGCTTGAAAATGGAAATTGGTTACTTAATTCACTCTAAATCAATGTCTCTGTTGATAATGCATTTGTCAATATAAGTATCAGGGATCCAGCTGGGAACTGTTGCACAGCTCCTCAGTCATTGTCTCAGGAAGTCCTTGTGACATTAGGGAGAGAATCAGATTTTCAATCAGGCTTTAGTTGTGCTGCCGTTTTGTCAGCACACATTAAAATGCACTTAGAGTGACCTTCTTCCAAGAGACAGAGAAGTAAAAGCATGCTTGGAAGAGATCATTGAAAGGTTCCGGGACCAGTCTAAAGAGTATTTTTGAACAATAACTACTGGCTGCTTATAATGGGCTCAACTAATATTTAGACATTCAGTATGGGCTCTGCAAAATATTTTAAAACCTATGGGTGGCATGTACACATTGTTGGGCAATATGCATGTTTGCTGAGAAGGAAAAACTCTGCATGGGAATACTCTAATTTATAAGTGACTGAAATGAATCACTTATGCTACATGCTATTATAGTCTGAGAGAACTCTGTAAGGAGTTGAGGCATGTCTTAAAAATGTCTGAATCACTATCACTTAGCATAGTACCTGGCATATAATAAATATTTGTTAAATGTTCATTAGATGATGGAAAGAATGAATGCACAAATGTATACATGACAAATACATATGTATTTTTTTTTATTGTTGTTAAAGTATAGTTGTCTCCATTTTCCCACCATCATTTTCCCCTGCTCCACCCACTCCCACCTCCCCTTGTCCTGGACAAAGCCAAGGAAGGGTACATATCTATTTTAAAAGAAATTATATTTTTAGTCATAGTACATGAGGTTCATCCTTTGGCTTCTGAGATATTATTTTAAAATAATGCATTTCAGTTTACATTCTGTCACATTAGTACACATGCAGTACTAATAAGTGTAGAGAAAGAAGTTAGATATCACTCAATTTAAGAGAATTTTGTTCACAGGCTTGCTTGTACAAGTATGGTAAATTGCTACTCATCCAATAGGATTGGGTAATGGGATATGCAAATTAAGCAAATAATCAGTTTGGGAAAGACTGGATAGCATATTTGCCATTTCCATACACTTACTATATAATAGATATGGTGTTTGTGTTTTGTTTATTTAATCTCATTTAATGTTTTGACAGCACAGTGAAGTAGAGATTATATTTTTTATTTATATTTAGGAAACTACAGCATAAGGACATTTAGCAATTTGACCAAGATCATAGAGTAAGCAGGGGTTATCAAGGATTATATAGCATGTCAAATATGATCACTGAAAATCTTCCCTCTTCGCTCTAGCCACTTCCATCATCTACAACACACACATGCACACACACCACATAGCATTGTTAACAGCATAAAGAACATCAAATCCCCTTCACAATTGATTCTCCTTCTCCTATTTTTTCAACTTTCTTTGCATACTCTGCTCTGGCCACAGCAAATTACTTGTCTTTTTCTGAGACATTCCATATATTTAGATAAATGTTTATGATCTTTTGTTTACAATAGCTCCCTTGGATGAAACTTGCTTCTCCCTGCTCTTTGCTTAGCATTATTCCTGGCATTATCAGGTCCAATTGCAGTATTACTACCAGTCAGTGTTCTAAAATCTTTTTTATCCAAATGATAGTATGGCCCTTATCACATTGTAATATATGTATATAAGTTGCACTTTTTATATTTAAATTTGCATCTCTGGGAACTAACATTATAAATAAGAAACATTGCTACACTGGAAAAGCTAGCAATTTTTTAAAAATTTTGTGTATTGATTTTAGAGAGAGAAAGGGATAGAGAGACAAAGAAACATAGATGTATTGTTCCGTTATTTATGCATTCATTGCTTGGCCTTTGTATGTGCCCTGACAAAGGATTAAATCTTGATACCAAGGTTTAAGCCTCTGGCATCTATGTTTCCTTGCTCTGACCAACTGAGCTACCTGGCCAGGCCAAAAGTAGTAATTTTGCTTTGATGATTCAAAAAGCAGTTAAGAATAGAGGTACTAGTCAAGATGGCAGAGTGGGACTATCCTGGGCTCATCTCCTCCCATAAACACCCCAAAACTACAACCACCCATGGAACAATTGCCTCTGAGAATGACCTGAAGAGCAGCAGAACAGATTTTCTACAACTGATGGTGTGAAGGAAAAGTCACATTGAGATGGGTAGGAGGGGCAGAGATGAAGTGTGGTCAAGCAGAACACCCACTCTTCCTGTGGCACCCCACAAATGGAAGGGTTATCATGGCTGTGAAGGTCCCCCATGAAGAGTGAGGAATCTAAGTTTCTATTTGGGTTTCCCAGACAAGGTGATGTGCCCAGAAAAAAGGAGTCCCCAGCCTTGGCTGGGTGGCTCAGTTGTTTAGAACATCATTCAAACACCAAAAAAAGAAAAAAAAAAAAAGAAGGTTGACGGTTTAATTCCCAGTCAGGGCACATACCTACATTGTGGGTTTGACTTTAGAAAGACAACCAGTGAATCAATCTCTCTCTCCTCTCTCTCTCCCCCTTTCCTTTCACTCTAAAATCAATGAACACATCCTCTGGTGAAGACTAAAAAATCAAAAAGGAGCCCCCATAACAACTGAGTGTGAGGCTTGGCATCAGGGAGAGCCAAGGGACTGTGGAAAACCAAGTCTTTGCTCTTAAAGGGCCCATGAACAAACTCACTAACTTGGAATCTCAGCACAAAGGCAATAATCTGAAAAGTGCCTGGGTCATACATGAAACAGATACATAAACTAACTTGGGAGCTTGTGCCAGACAGGCGGAGATTTTTTGGAGCTTTCTCTGATGAAGAATGTGCTGGTGGCTGCCATTTTCTATCAGACTGCTTTGTTTATTGTCCTTCCACCTAGCTTTCCCCACGCTGGCAGGCACCAATTCTGACACTCTCCATTAACCTACTAATAGTTCTCCTCATTCCAAAGTTCCCATCAGGCTCAGCTAGCCAAAGCTGCCCATACAGGCCAGTGTGCACCAAAGCCACTTTAAGAAAGCACTCCACCATCCGATACCTAGTGGATGGTCCCAAAGCACCACCAATGTGGCACCCACACCCAAGTACACAGAAGTGGCCCAAAGAGCCCTTCCAAGGTGGTGCCCATATCCGCGCACCCAGGGAGCCATGGAGCCCCTCCAAGAAGGCTCCCTATCCTTTAGCACCTCATATGTAATACCAGACAGCCCACAGCACATCCAAGGTGTCATCTTATCCTGCCCCCAGCAACTGTCAGGTGTCTTGGCTGGACCTGGAGCTCTTCCAAGGAGGTGCTCCATCCCTCAGCAACCAATATGTGATCCCATATAGTCTGGAGCCCATCCAAGGTGGTGGTCCACTCCCAGAACAGGGAAATGTCTTCGGTGGCCTCAGGTCACCCTCCAAAGTGGTGCCTCATGTGGGGGCAATCACCCTCTGCACACCAGTGCATTTGCAAAAGTAGAGGCCAGGCCTAACAGCCAACCAAAACAAAGGCCTACACTCCATATCACTATATCAACAGCTATCATGGAGGAGCCCTGCTGCCAGTCAAGCTGGACATGTGACTCACATACCAGTGTACCTATAGTAGTCACAGACAGGCCTTGCAGCCAGGCAGACAGAATCGTTAGCCCATCCCATCAGCATGCTGGCAGCAGTCACAGCTGGACCCACAGACAGTCATGCTGGGGGCAAGCTCACACATCAAGATGCCACCAGCAGTTGCACACAGGCCTCACCAACAGTCGACCTGCATGCAGCTCTATTGAACAGTGCACCCACAGTAGTCATGGCATAGACACAACAGAAGGGTACACACAGCCAACACAGAGAAAAGGAACACTCCTGGAGAACCTGGCTGTGGTGACAGTTTGGCCCCACAGGACACCTCCTTCATAAGACCATTCTTTCAATACTGTCAGATGTAGCTGATCTAACTAATACAAAGAAACATACAGACTTAGACAAACTGATAAGACAATAGAATATATTACAAACAAACAAACAAGACCAGACCCCACATAAAAGAATTAAAAAAAAAAAAACAGAGACAAGAGACCTGCCACATAGAGTTCAAAGAAATTATCATAGTGATGCTCCCTGAACTCAGGAGAAGTACTGATGAACACAGAAAGAACTTCAACAAAGAGATAGAAAATGTTTTTAAATATCAGAGCTGAAGAATACAATAACTAATATGAAAAATAAACCAGAGGGAACCAACAGCAGGTTAGAAGATGCAGAAGGCCAAATTAGTGATATGAAAGACAAGGTAGTAGAAGTTACCCAATAGGAATGGAAAAAGAAATACTTTTTCTAAACAAATGAGGAGTGTATAAGGGAAGTATGGGACATTCACCTAAGAGGGGTCCAAGAAGGTGAATAGAGAGGTAAAGGGACAAAAATACTTATTGGAAAAAACAATGCTTAAAATTTCCATAATCTGGTGATGGAAAAATTCATCTAAGCACAGGAAGCACAAACAGACCCAGATAAGACAAACCCAAACATACCCACTGCAAGACACATCAGGATTAAAATGTGAAAATTTAAATACAAAGACAGAATCTTAAAAGCAGCAAGAGAAAAAATTAATTAGTTATATAGAGGGAAGCCCCCATATGACTGTCATCTGGCTTTTCAGCTGTTGCCTTTCAAGCTGCTACCCCTGTGCTGGAGCACAGCAGGAGTGAGTATGAGTAGGTGTCTGTGTGTGTGTGTTCTTTAAGAGAAACTGCTTGGGGCAGTTCCTCTTAAAGAAAGTTTGCAAGCCAGAAGGGAGAGGCACGATATACCCAAGTGGTGGCAGAAAAAAAACTTACAACTAAGAATACTACCCAGCAAGGTAATCATTCACAATTGAAAAAGAGATACAAAATTTCCCAGATGAGCAAAAGCTAAAGAGGCGCATCATCATTAAAATGGCACTATGAGAAATGTTAAAGGAATGCTAAGTGAAATAAGCCAGTCAGAAAAAGACAAATACCATGTGGTTTCACTCATATGTGGGATCTAATGAACAAACTGAACTAACATACAAAAGAGAAACAGACTCATAGATAGAGTGCAGGCTGACAGCTCTGGGGCTGGCGGTTAGTGGGTAGAGGGATCAGCTCAAAAGAAAAAGGACTCGTGGACATGGAGAACAGTGCTTTAATTGCAGGAGGAGAGGGTGGGTGGAGGTGGAGGAGGATATAAAGGGGACAAGCAGTAATAGAAAAAATACAATTTAAAAAATAATAACTGTATACAATCAAGATATGAGTCAAATAATGAATTTGAGAATGGGAATGGGATGCTATTAAATAACAGTCAGTAAATAACTGAGGAAAATATAGTGTATAAGTAATTGTTCACAGAGCTATGAAATGTTTATATTCTTTCTGATTATCAGAGCAAGATTTACAATTAAGCTCATGAAATGTGAGCTTTACATCCACCCGCATTCTCAGGCTCTTCCCAATAGCCTGTAAGAAATAATATTTAGCAATGTGTTTGCAAGATCCTGTGTTTTTGGAAAAAAAAAGAAAGAAACACAACACAAGTAAGATATAATAGCTACAATTAGTTTGCACTTCAAAATCTCTATCGTTAGACTTCCCCTGTGTAAGGGGCATTAGAGTAACCACTTGTACTTTGGAGATTAACTAAAGAAAGGTGAGTTTGGAATATATTTTGTCTGAGTTTATAGGGATTTATATACGCAGGGTGGGACAAAAGTAGATTTACAGTGGTTTGTATGGAGAAATACAATAATTAATAAATAATACATCATCTGTATATTGTAATGTGAGTTCACAAACCCAAGACAAGTTTCCTCCCATCACCCTTTGTCCCGCTTTTACCCTCTCCTAACTCTATGTATACAACTTCCCTCTGGTAATCGCCATACTATTGTCAACCTATATAACTTAGTAACCAGCCCTAGCTGGTGTGGCTCAGTGGATTGAGTGCCAGTCTGTGAACCAAGGGGTTGCTAATTTGACTGCCAGATAGGGCGCATGCCTGGGTTACGGGCCAGGTCCCCAGTAGGGGGTGCTCAACAGACAACCACACATTGATATTTCTCTCCCTCTTTCTTCCTCCCTTCCCCTCTCTAAAAATAAATAAACAAAATCTTTTAAAAAAACTTAGTAACCAATGCCACCCCAATAAATTTAATTTAAAAAGAATTAAAAATGGACTCAGGATGGTAGAATAGTAAGTGGAAGCTATACTAACCTCCTCCCAGGGCCAATCTGGAATTACAACTAAATTGTAGAGAAATCATATTGAATAATCACCTGAATACTCGTTGGAGAGAAGCCTTATAACCAAGCACAGACAGAAGAAGCCACACCACCACAAAGTGATTGGTAGGGAGTGTGTAGGAGGTGCAAGAGAACTGGTTGGGTTCCCACAGGCAGCAGCTGAAGTTCTGGAGGGACATTTCAGTGGCCAGGGTGTTCCTCTGATAAGTGTGGGGTCTAAACACCAAGCTGACTTCCCCAGCCTATAGCAACAGAGTTGGGAAAGGAACCCAGATAAGATCCAGCTGGATTTGTGTCTGCCCCGGAGAGATGGCTGGAGACTCAGAGAAGCATTTAAAGGGCCAATGCACAAAATTTTCTTTGCAGACACTTACCCTGGGCTCCATCAGGGGGAGCACAGAGTGGACCAGAGACATGGAGGAGAGTCTGGGGCTGGTGCCTGTAGGGAGAGAACTGAAGGAATGGCTGCCAGGATTCCTGAGCTGAGTCATTCCCCATACTGCAGAAGACATCTTTCTCAGGGACAGCACTCCCCTTCAAGTGCCATCAGCCTGAGGATAAGCAATAACCCTACCCACAGGAATTACTCCTCTCCGCACTGTGGAGCTTAATCTGCTGATTACAGCTTGAGGCCATATCATTGATTAAGTTTAACAACTACAGTGGAACTCTGGGAGCTCTGAGACTTTAGCTGACCCTCCCCCAGGTGTGATGCTGGTAAAAGTTGCCTTGGTGTTCAGCTTGGTTCTTTCTGCACACAAACAGGCTCAACAGAGGGAACCACGTGCTGTGATCACAGATAGATCCAAGCAGGTTGCTCAGGGCCAGTCACAAGCATCTTCTGATGAAAGTCTGCACCAGAGTCTTTGCAGATCTTAATACATACAAACACATGCAAAGAAGCAGCCAAAATGGGAAGACCAAAAAAAAAAAAATGGACTCCAAATGAAAGAACAAGAGTATTCTCCAGAAGAACTAGGTGAAATGGATTTGAAGCAGCCCAATTGCCCAACAATACATAAGTGGATGAAACAACTATGAGTCATCTACACAATAGTGCACTACTTGGCCACAAAAAAAGAATAAAATTTCACCCTTTACAACAGTATGGATGGACCTGGAGAATATTATGCTATGAGAAATAAGACATTCAGAGAAAAAAATATATGATTTCACTCATATGTGAATCTAACAAACAAACTGAACTCACAAGCAACATAGAGATAGATTTGTAGATAGAGAGTAGAATAACAGCTCTCTGTCTGGGGGGAGAAGGTTAATGGGTGAAGGGATTGAGCAAAAAATGAAAGGGACTCATGGACATGAACAACAGTGTGGTGATTGAGGGGGAAAGGTATAAGGGGACTAAATGGTAATGGGAAAATGCAATAAAAAATAAAAGTAACAAAAATAAAATTAAAAAAGAACTAAAATCATCAGTAATCAGAGCTTCAAATAAATAAAACAATAGAATCATCTTACACCTGCTAGGATGGCAAATTTGAAAAGCTGTGAAGGCCAAGTGTTGGTAGGTATGAAAAGAGTTAGGCTCCTTCATAGACGGAGTAGATATATGTATAGACAAGCACACTATGAATCCGCTCCTGGGTGGATATATCATACAAATGATCACAGAGGTCTATCAGAGGATATGGAGTAGAATGTTCATTGTTGTGTCAGTTCTAAAAATGGACAATGATAGATAATCAGTTGTCTATCTGCAGAAGGGTAGATGAATAAAATGTGGAAGGTGAAACACAATAGGGTAAGGCATGACCTTGATTAATGTCATTTTGTTCAACGTTGTTTCATTATAATCTCAAGAGATCCTGTAGGTACCTAAATATTTTTATATCAATTAGCATATGGTAAAACTTATTCTGCTATCCTTTGTTTTGCTCTTAGTTACATAATCTATCAATGATGTTGAGGGTTTAGTATACTCTGCAGTAGTTACAAAAGCAAGGGATTAGATGCATATGTAGCAAGACAAATGGGTCTTAAATTCAGAGCTGGGTGACAAAAGTAAAAAGTAGAGTGAGATAAATAACAATACCATTTACATAAATTAAAATACAAGCACATATTTTACAGTTTATTGTATTTTTTAATCAATTAAAAAATGCATATGGTGCAGTGGGAGGGATGAACTGGAAAAACACAGAGGGATTTTTAAGGTATTGACAATACATAGTGTGATACCATAATGGTGAATACACATTGTTATCCATTTGTCCAAATCCATAGAATGTAAATACTAAGCATGAATCCTAATGTAAACTATTAACTTTAGGTGATTGTGATGTGTCAGTGTTGGTTCATCAATTATAACAAATATACCCTCTGGTGGGGGATGTTTTAAATGAAGGAGACTTTGCATGTGTGAGAAATCTCCATACCTTCCTTATTTAATTTCGCTGTGAATCTAAAACTGCTTAAAGAAAAATAGTCTTTTAAATTCTTTTTAGAAAGTAAAAAATAAAAAAAAAACTTCAATAGCATATTTCAACAGAAATAAAACAGACCATTCTAAAATTTGAATGAAACCACAAAAAAACCCCAAATAGCCAAACAATCCTGAGACAAAAGAACAAAGCTGGAGGCATCACACTTCCTGATTTCAAAAACTCTGTTTCAAAACTATAGTAATCAAAAAGGATAGTATTGTCATAAAAGTGGACAGATCAATGGAAGAGAATAGAGAGACCAAAAATAAAACCCATATGCATCCATCAAAATAATTTATGACAAAGGAGCCAAGAATGTACAACAGAGAAAGGACAGTCTCACCAATAAGTATTGTTGGAAAAACTGTACAGGCATATGCAAAAGAATGAAACTGAAGCACTATTTTTACATCACACACAATAATCAACTCAAAATGGATTAGAGACTTAAACATAAGACCTGAAACCATAAAACTCTTAGAAGAGAAAATAGGGGATAAGCTCCATGAAGTTGGTCTTGGCAATGAGTTTTTGGATTTGACACCAAAAGCAAAGGGAACAAAAGAAAAAATAAATAAGTAGGATTACATCAAACTAAACAGCTTCTGAAAAGCAAAGGAAACCATCAACAAAATGAACAGGTAGTGAAGAGGTAGCCTAAGCAAAGGGAGAAAATACTTGCAAATCATATGTCCATTAAGGGGTTAATATCCAAAACATATAAAAAACTAACATAACTCAATGGGAAAAAAACAAGCAATCTGATTAGAAATTGGCAAAGAAACTGAGTAGATATTTTTGCAAAGACAAAAAAATGGTCGCAGGTACATGGAAATATTTTCAGCATCACTAATCATCATGGAAATGCAAATCAAAATTACAATATCACCTTATAGCTATCAGAATGGTTATAATTAAAAAGACAAGAAATAATGAGTTTTGGGGAAAATGTGGAAAAAAGGAATCCCTAGTGCAATATTGGTGACTATGTAATTTGGTGCAGCCACTAGAGTAAACAGCATGAAGCTTCCTCAAAAATTTAAAAATAAAACTACCATATGATCCAGGGTTTCCACTTCTGGGTATTTATCTGAAGGAAACAACATCACTATCTCAAAGAGATATCTCTGCACTCTGAGGTTCATTGCAGCATTGTTTATAAAAGCCAAGACATGGAAAGAACCTATTTGTACATCAATAGATAAATAATAGATAAAATGCCTAAATAATGCTCAAGTTACACAGAGTAAAGGCCTTACTAATGTCAGAACATGATTGGTACTTAGCAGCCAAAACACAGTACTAGAGAATAAATCTATTCTTGTAAAAATGAAACAGACTGCTCTAGCTATCTAGGCAACACCAGACAGATGAACAGGAAGAAACAGGGCCAAACCCCTGCTTTCCCTTCACGAAGGGTCTCCTCACTTCTCACTTTGATAATTAAAATCAAGACCATGCTTAGGGCTCAGAGGTGAGCTACTTGGACTCTGACATTCTATCCTAAACATGGCCTCTGATTCTTATTCTTTACCTCTCACCATAGCTAAGGTTGGCTCGCATTAAACAAAACAAAACAATAAGGAAATTTTTTGAGATATCTAAGGAAACAAAAATAAATCATCATATAAAATGCAAAATAAATAACAAAATAAGCTTCTATAGTCTTTCTGAAGTTACTAAAAGAAATGGCTTCTTTGGTCTTCATTTAACATTTCCTTACTCTGGAAATGTCCTACCCTAACAAACGTTTTGGTGGTTTGTTATAAGAACTTCCTGAAAGATCCATCGACTCTTTGATGAGAAACAGCCAAAAATTATTTGAATCCATCATCTTAAAATCCTCAATTTGTTGTTTCCACCTACCTTGAATTGTTCTATCATGATGTTTACCCACTCCTAATCAAGTTCTCATATTGAAAGACCCACCTTAAGTCAAACTTCCAATTCTCAATAAATTCTGACCTTTTTTACACATCATCTGAGATATTACTGAGGCTTTGTAGAGGCGGTATTCATCCATATTGTGGGAAGTAATAAAATCAGCTTTATCTTCTAAATAGGTTATGTTATGTTGGTGTTCTGGGGGAGTCATCTATTGATAGCAATTTTAGAGCTATAAAGAGGACATCAGGACATCTTTTCACAAAAGGTCTCCATTTCTTCACAGTTACCACACAGCCTTTGCATGGGGTTAAGGGACAATATGCTAATAAAACAGCACTGTCTTAAGGATTTCAGGGAAGGTTGGCTGCATAGAGCTGTTGTTCTGGCTGCTATGAAATAAGACATCTTTTAGGGATAGATTTAAACTATACTTAAGCTTGCCCAGAATGGGACTGCCAGGAGAAAAAAAAAGCAATCTTATATTGGACAATAGAATAAAGAAATCTATAAATAACTGGAAAAGAAACAAATCAATGATTATCTCTGTGGCAGCCAGTGCCAGAGTATGTTTGCCGCACCTCCTATCTGTGGAACCACACCTAAGGCAAAACAGTGAGGCCATTATGTAGTTCCCGAGTCTTTAAGAGATACAGGAGTCAGACTCACTGTTCTGAGCTGGGCTGCTGTTGCCAGCATACTGAGTTATGACCTGTCCTCGGGATATTGGGCATATTTTAGCACATTCTAAGGCTGGATATTTTTCTCTTGTTTGAACAATAAAGCCCATGAGAGCATTGACAGGCTGCAGAAGTAGTGAAAAGGATGAGTTAGGTGAGTCTTAATGGTAAAGAGGGATAAAGATTATTATTTTTTTTTTGGCAAAGAAAACAGCTATCCTTGAACTTGCTGGGGAAAATAGATGCCAAAAGGACCTTTTAATGTTGTGTTTTTTCTTTCCTTCTCCATCAACCTTCCATTGAAGGGAATACTAGAGAGGGGAAAAAATAAAACAGTGTGAATCCGATTTAGTGCTCCATAGGTAGTGAATATCTTCTTATCTCCCAAACTTCATCACCCAGAGGAGAATCTAAGCTGATATTTCATTCCTCTTACCCTCAAACAACACACACACAAGTACACACACAGTAAAGACTAACTGGTTTTACCAATCTTTCTTTGCAGACTACTAATTTAAAGAGCACTTCTGCAGGTCTCTATTCATACACGTTTTATCGCCTGAGTTAGAAGACAGTTTGAGGATCTCAACTTCTTGTCGGGCCCAAATTCTGATACCTCTGCATCTTCAACTGAATATTGGTGCAAAACCTTATTTATATTTTTATAAAGATTACATATGCTGGTCTTATAACACAGGATATAAAATGGATGCTTTAAAAATAGTAGTCCTTCCTCATTTACCCACTCTCAAAAATGTGAACATAAAGCTATTTTCACAAAATGATTAAATATATTATTTATGCACTGCAGTTTCAGCATAATCACACTTTTTAGCAGAGTGTAAAAATATTATTTGCGACAGGTACACCTACCCCTGCCAAAATAGATGGAATCCTGAAATCATTTGCAACTGAGTCATTCCAATGGCATTTAAGTCTATCCCTTGGAGATGAACATTGCATTTGTCATTTTGGAAAGAGGCAGAGCTCACCCATAATCTTCCCTGAATCATGAGGAAAGAAAAATTCCCTTCAAAATATCAAATTTAAAATCGTAAGTCCTGTCCAGGTGGCTCAGTTGGTTGGAGCATCGTCCATATACCAAAAGGTCATGACTTAGATCCCTAGTCAGGAAACACACCTAGGTTGCAGGTTCAATCATGGTTGGGGCACATATAGGAGGCAACTGACCGATGTTTCTCTCTCACATTGATCTCTCCTTCTCTCTCTCTCTTCCTTCCTTTCTCTCTCTAAAATGAATAAAATCATATCCTCAGATGAGGATTAAAAAATAAATACAATAAAGTAACATAATATCTTAAAATAGCTATTCAAATCTCACCATATTTTACCTTTACCAATGTCCTTCTATCTCCGCTGCATAACAACTTATGGCTAGACATTACCAAAGACTCTTGCCCCTCCCCCCAAAAAATTCCTAATGTTATTTTTAAAACATATTTCAATGAAGAGATTAACAATAACTGAATCATAAGTAAGAACATGTATTCTCAGCTCTAAATAAACAATATTTTAACAGTTTTGATTATTTGAGGTTTTAAAAAAAATAGCAACCTTTAAAAAACCATCTGTCCTCTGATGTTTGGTACTAAGCTTCAGCCTTATGGGATTTGAAACATTTTAACTAATAAATCTAGGGTAAACACAATTTATGATCTGAACTCTAATAATGTAAAAATGGCAGGTGGTACAAAAAGGGCTAAAGCCTAAGACTGGTAAGTCTGTGTCTGTTTAAAGGACATGGGTGGGGTTATGCACAGTGATTCAAATTCATTAATCTTGTGAGGGGATTTTTTTTAGATTTTATTTATTTATTTTCAGAGAGGGAAAGGGAGGGAGAAAGAGAGGGAGAGAAACGTCAATATATGGTTGGCTCTTACTCACCCCCTACTGGGGACCTGGCCTGCAACCCAGGTATGTGCCCTGACTGAGAATCAAACCGATTGCCCTTTTGTTTGCAGGCCAGCTCTCAATCCACTGAGCCACACCAGCTAGGGCATGTGAGAAGATATTTTAAAAACAAAAAAGCTGCTGCAAAAAATTTTTGTGTGATGGATACCACACACCACTGTTATCTACTTTTGTCTTCCTATTCTAATTCTCTAACCATCTCTCCCTTCCCTACCCCTCACCTGAAGTCCTCTGAGAAAATCTCAGAAATCAGGGGTCTGATACATTTTTACATCTGTTCCTAATGGTGAAATGATGAGCATGATTAAGTCCCTCAGTTCTCCTCCCTGCATCCTCGTTTTTACATATTGTTCCTAATAATAATTAGATCATTTGAGAATTGAATCATCCAATCCTGCACAAAGTCTTTTCTCACAGCAAACCCCTGAGAGAAGAGAAAGGTTTTCTCTTCCATGTGATTTTTGAACAATCACTGATTAGTCAGCCTTAACAGCTGTTAGCAAATCTTGGGGTAGCCTGAACATTCCTATTGATTAGATGATACATGCCTGAGAGTTGGCTGGGCTGATTGCTTTATCACTAAACTATTCAAGAATTTCAGATTAGTTAGATATCCTTGTAAACTCTCATTTATCCAGAACTCAAACTCCCAGAAAGTTCAAAAAGTCAGAATTTTTTCAGGTGTTGTACAAAATAAGTAACAGCAAGGCAGAAATCCAAAGTACCATCTAAATCATTTATTCTTCACTCCATTTTCTTACCCCTTTTCTTACAACAGGCATTAACTGAGTGTTTACTCTGTAACTGAACACTGGACTAGATCCTGGGGATAGAAAGATCCATAATGCATTGATCCATGCCCTTGAGCAGCCCACAGTCTAATGAGGATACCAACACGCAAACGGACAATTATAACGCAATGAATTAAGTACAGTGACAAAAAGGTGTCTGTGAGGTTGTCATATTACAAAGGAGATGGCATACTTTTGCCTTTGAGCAATTAGATGCATTTGATTGGATTTTAATCCTCAGAAAATAGGTAGTCACTATATCATAGAAGAATAAATACTGGTATGGGAGGCCACTATGCCTCAGTTCACAGTCTGGCTCTGATATGCGTTTGACATGTAAACCAGGGCTTCAACTATCATTTATGAAAGTCACTCCTTGTTTCTGAGCTTTGTTTTGTTCTTCTATAATAAGAAATGAGTAGCACTTACCTCACATGAATTGTCTTCCTGGTTTTTCATAATCACAATATTAGTTATGTTTACTTTCCAAAAAAAATCACGGTCCAGAACATTTAGAGCAACTTGCCGTGGTACCCCCTGCTTGTTTGTGTCAGGTTGGTTAATGCCAAGTCCATTACCCTTTCCCTGACATTTTTTCATCTAACCCATAAAAGTCACTAAACTACACTTGTAATGAAAGCAGGCATCATTTTAGTTAAGACTTTCTATCCTAAGATATGAAACAAATGGGATTTCTCAGTTTATCAGAGTACCTTATTAAATGGAATTCCTTCATCAGTTACATCCTTTCCCACCACATACACAATCCCTGATCCATCCTTTTCACTGAAGAGATGATATATTTAGCATGATCTTTATAATTTTTAAGTAGAACTTTCAGTTTTATCTTTGGTCACTAAGTCAAGACAGTGTACAATGCCTGTTAGCCAGTGATTTGGCAGACTATTGCTCTAACATACATTGTTCTTTCTCTCACTATCCTGGCAGGAAGCAGAATAGGAGAAACCTAGGGTTTCTTTGAACTCCTTGTTTCCTAATGTTTTTTTCACATATGTGCATGTCCTGGAAAGTTAGTAGCCAACTGCCTACTTGTAAAATCAATAGTCAAGGAAAAAACCTACCTTAATAATTTTTATAAACTTCCCCCTAAACTGAAAATTAAAAAAAAATCTTCTTTAAAAATGTGCTTAGGAAGTTCCGGCAAAGATGGAGGCATATGTAGATAGGCTTCACTTCCTCACACAACCAAAAGAAGGATAACCAATTTAAAACAAAACAACCAGAACTGCCATACATTCAAACTGTATAGAAGTCCAACAACCAGGGAGTTAAAGAAACATTCATCCAGACCAGTAGGAAGGACAGAGAAAGGAAGCCAAAAGAAGGGAACACATGAAAAGGTGACAGCTGGCAGACCAGGATATCCCACATTCATGTGCAAATAAGCCAGGAGAAACAATTGGGGAGCGAGACAAACCATACGACCGAGGGTTCCAGTGCAGGGAAATAAAGCCTCAAAACCTCTGACTGTAAAAACCTGTGGCGTTGTGGCAGTGGGAGAAATTCCCAGCCTCACAGGAGAGTTCATTGGAGAGGTCCACAGGATCCTAGAATGTATACAAGCCCACCCACCCAGGAATCAGCACCTGAAAGGGCACAATCCACTTGTAGTAGCAAGGGAAGTGACGGAAAGTGGGGCGAGAGCCCGGCAAGTGGCACTGTTCCCTCTCTGACCCCTCCCCCACATACAGTGCCACAATGAAGCAAAGAAGATTGCCCCGCATGGGTAACTACCCGAGGTTCCACCCCCTACAACATAAAAGGTGCACCGAGACAGAGAAATATGACTCAAATGAAAGAACAGATCAAAACTCCAAAAAAAGAACTAGCGACGAGGAGATAGCCAACATATCAGATGCACAGTTCAAAACACTGGTTATCAGGATGCTCACAGAAATGTTTGAGTACAGCTGCGAAATGAAGAAAGAAATGAAGGCTATACAAAGTGAAATAAAGGAAAATACACAGGGATCCAACAGTGACAGGAAGGAAACCAAGACTCAACTCAATAATTTGGAACAAACGGAAGAAATAAATATCCAAGTGGAACAGAATGAAGAAACAAGAATTCAAAAAATGAGGAGAGGCTTAGGAAACTCGAGGGCAACTTTAAATGTTCCAACATACAAATTATAGGGGTACCAGAAGGAAGAGAGGAAGAGCAAGAAATTGAAAGCTTATTTGAACAAATAATGAAGGAAAACTTCCCCAATCTGGCAAAGGAACTAGACATGCAAGTCCAGAATGCTCAGAGAGTCCCAAAGAAGTTGGACCAAAGAAGAGACACACCAAGACAAATCATAATTAAATTATCTAAGATTAAAGATAAGGAGAGAATCTTAAAAACAGAAAGAGAAAAGGAGACAGTTATCTATAAAGGAGTTCCCATAAGATGATAAGCTGGTTTCTCATAAGAAACCTTGCAGGCAAGAAGGGCCTAGAAATAAGTATTCGAAGTCATGAAAGGCAAGGACCTACATCCAAAATTAATCCATCCTCCAAAGGTATCATTTAGAATGGAAGAACAGATAAAGTGCTTCTCAGATAAGGTAAAGTTAAAGGGGTTCATCATCACCAAGCTCTTATTATATGAAATGTTAAAGGGACTTATCTAAGAAAAAGAACATGATGAAAACTATGAACAGTAAAACAACCACAAATTCACAACTATCAACAACTGAACCTAAAAAACAAAAACAAAAATTAAGAAAACATCTACAACAGGAATAGAATCACGGAAATGGAGATCATAGGGAGGGTTATCAGTATGGGTGAGGAGGGAGATAATGGGGGGAAAAGGTACAGGGAATAAGAAGCATAACTGGTAGGCACAAAATATACATGGGGGGGTAAGAATAGTATCGGAAATGGAGAAGCCAAAGAACTTATATGTATGACCCATGGACATAACCTAAGGGTGGGGAATGCTGGAGGGAGGAGGTGTAAGGCAGATGGGGGTAAAGGGGAGAAAAAATGGGACAACTGTAATAGCATAATCAATAAAATATATTTAAAATATGCCTATATCAGAAGCCAAGCAGTATCTCCATATTGGTAAAATGATGGCAATGATTTTAAGTTAGTGAACTGGAATAAGGAACACCTGCCTTGCCTCTGATGATTCTGGCCTTTTGGAATAATGATAAATGACTGGAGGTTATTAGACGTGTCCTGCAAAATGGTGCTAGTGAGTTGAAACTTTAAGTTTGTCATTTGCAAAAGGGATCTGACTTCCCCAATTGGACCTAATTATGACAGCCATGATAAATAACTCTTCTGTGTTAGCATGTTTATTTCTCAGGAACCTGAACAAGGAAATTGGTTTTATGCATTTGTGTGGCTGGAAAGAATTACAATTTTTATTATTCCTTATAACAAATTTATCACCTGATAATCTGAAGTTATGATCAAATTGCAAAAGCAGATGACTTCCCCAGTCTCCTAGCATTTGGTGACTGTTAAGCAAGAAGAATATTAATCAGAATGTGAAAAGGAATTTTTCTACCTTTATATTCAGAATGATTCTTTGGTAGGTAAACCTCTCTCAGTGGTCAAATCATCATATTCTTTGCCTTATACTTGACCAATTTATATTTGCCAATGGGATTCTTCAGGACACATAAGTAGGGAAGAGAAAGTGAAAAAGTTTTGTCTTTTAATGAAATTTTCTCCGTTTTGTTAAAAAAAATTTCTTGGTTTTTTTCAGGCCTTTTATTCCTATTTAATGAGAGGGGATGAAATCTTGGAAATCTCTGCTAAATATGGCAATACATTTTCTTGTACTCCATTCTTTGCTAGGGTGCATAGCTTAATATTAATTATGGTTATAGGTATAGAGATGGATAGATATCATTTAATATATATTAGATAGGCCAAGTACTATAAGTACTATGCTATAATACCTTGGCTCAATAGCCTTATAAGGTAGGTCTAAAACCCATTTTACAAAGTAGAAAAGGGAGGATAGGAAGAGTTATTGTTTTGGTATACATATTTTAGTACCATTTGTTATTTCATACTATGTCCAGGTATTATTTTGATTTTTCAAATTATTTTTGAATGTCTAGGATCATGTATGGAGCCTGATTTTATATGCCTCCATTGACATAAAAGTATCTGAGGTTAGGCCCAATTTTACAGTTTTGTTGTTTTCAAGATTTGGTCTATAATTATGACAATGAATTTTGAAATCCCCATGTTGCAGAAACATTCATACACCAAGATCCATCAGTAGTTGGATCCAGAAAAGATAGGATCTACACTCTTATCTGCCCACTAGAGTAGGACAGGTATGTAGGAGACCGAAATAATTGTGAAAATTTAGTGTGTGGATCAAGGCATGCTGTCTCTAAAATAAGACAATTTTCTATTGGGAGATAGGAAAATAGAACACTGTGTGGCATTCAAAAAAAAATGAAACTTACAGGAGATGGTAAAACCTTAGGTGCAGGTTCTAGATGGGCAGTTTTCATGTTCAGTGTTTTAGTCATGCCTCATTTAGTGTCAAGGAACAGGAAGCTATGGAAACAAGTAAGTATAAACCAGTCTTTGGAAGTCAAGTAAAGGAACTTGCCTTATGAGAACAAAGGTGTGCAGAGAGGGTGGGTGGCCAGAGAAGCAGTGGTTTATTGGTCAAAACTAGGATGAAGCCTGTCAAAGGTTGTAAGTAGTCCTCCCTTATCTGCATTTTCACTTTCCATACTTTCGTTCTGAACTGAGGTTTAAAAATAGTAAATGGAAATTTCTAGAAATAAACAATTCTTAAAATTTAAATTGTGTGTCATTCTTAGTGTGGTGAAATCCAACACCATTCCACTTCATCCCACCAAGTGTGTGAATCATTCCTTTGTCCAGCGTTTCCACATTGTATATACTATACCTGCCTTTAGTCACTGTAGTAGCTGTCTTGGTTATCAGATCAACTCTCAGGTATCATGTTTGTGTTCCAGTAACCCTTATTTTACTTAATAATGGCCCCAAAGGGCAAGAGTAGTGATCCTGACAATTTCGATATGCCAAGAGAAGCCTTAGTGTTTCCTTTAAGTGAAAAATTATGTTTCTATAGGAAATATACAGTATATATAAGGTTCAGTACTATTTGTGGTGTCAGGCATTCATGAGGATATTGGACTGTATCCCCTACAGAGAAGGGGGCTACTGTATTAAGATAGACATACACCTCTCTCCCCCTCAAGAGTGAAGCAGATATGTAGCACATGTGCTCTCTCTTCATGCCCATTACAGTTATCAGTAATTGATCACAGCACCTGTTCCTTTATATTACCACATAAGTTTTCTCAAAAGTATTAAAAGTAGTTAATGCCAATCTATCAGTATTGGGATGGGATGAAAATTATTTTCTATTACTGGCTTGTGTATTTCCTATATGACATCTTGGAAGTGAGTCAAAGCCAATGCTATAGGTGGAGAGATTAGTGAACCTAACTCTGGACAAGCAAAGAAATGAAAAGGCAGTGCAAATGAGGTCAATAGGGCAATGAAGGAAACAATGTATATATGTGTCTCTCTGTGCTCTTTTGAATCATAGTCATCCACCAAAAAAAAATTGACATGGCACTGTAATGGAACTGGCACACATTTTGGAATCAAGAAGATATAGAAATACAAATTCTACAATTTACAAGACTCAATAACTTACACAAATTGTTTAATCATTTCAGTGTCAGCTAATTTACCTGTAAAATGAGGATACACAGATCCATAACACAGGATTGACACAATAAGTAAATTAGATGATATATGTGAAATCAAGTTACCTGGCACATGGTAGGCACTTGATAAGTGCTAAACAAGGAAGGGCAAGGTAAAAATGATTTGAAAACTGTCAGACACAATCAAAATGTTCATGCTCATCATTCTTTAAATTCTTCTGAGTACCCAGGAGAAAACAACAATAACAACAACAACAAAAAAAAACAGAACAGAGAACCCAGAAAAGGCATACCACAGGTTGATTTGATCTTGCCCCAAGTTCAGCTCTAAATCTAGCAAAAAATCAAGGGGTGTGAATTCAACGTCACATTTACAGGTGGTGTCTGTGATTCCTGGATTTAACTGTGGCAAGGACTCAGGGAAACAGACTCTACTTTGTCTCTGAGATTTCCTGGAAAGAGATTGTCTTATTTTATTTTATTTTCAAGATTGTATTTATTTATTTTTAGAGCAGGGGGGAGAGGGACAGAGAAAGAAAGGGAGAGAAACATCAATCGGTTGCCTCTGGCTTGCCCCCAGCTGGGGACAGCCTCGCAACCCAGGCATGTGTCCTGACCAGAAATCAAACCTGTGACCCTTCACTTTGCAGGATGCCGCTCAACAAACTAAGCCATGGCTGCCAGCTGGAAAGAGATTATTTTAAAATGCCAGAGATCTCCAACTGATCCTGGGGTCATAATAGTAGCATGCTTTTCTAATGGAGCAGAGACGGAAACACTGCAGGTCCCTACCC
This sequence comes from Desmodus rotundus, assembly GCF_022682495.2. Classification (NCBI taxonomy): domain Eukaryota; kingdom Metazoa; phylum Chordata; class Mammalia; order Chiroptera; family Phyllostomidae; genus Desmodus; species Desmodus rotundus. The sequence goes on along the minus strand of NC_071400.1, from coordinate 22,925,150 downwards.
TGCTTCCATAGGAAGAAACAAAAACAGATCAAATTCCACATTTCTGCCTCAACAAGGTGGCACCCAGAGGCTCATTGTTGTACAATCACTTTTGTACCTTGTATATAACATAAAACTATGCTTTCCTAGACACATTTCTCAGGTCTCTCACAAAAACACAAGGTCAAAACCATTATTTTTTTTCCTAAAGATACCTGGAAAGTCTTGTTTCTCTATGTGTCCAAGAGAGGAGAGAGCCTCCCAGCATGCAGTGGTAGTAGTTGTGCATCCTTCAATGCTCTTCAGAGGCTAATGGAACAGCACACCTTGTTTGCATCAAAGATAATTACATTAGTTAAAGTGTCAGCTATTTGCAATGCAGTTCAGTGCTTTCTTCTTTATCTGATGAGGCTCATCTAGCATGCCAAACAACACTTGATTTTTCATGGTACTGAAGGAGAGTCACAAATGCTCCAAAAGAGGTAATTATCTAAATTGACTCATATCTGGCTTTGGGATATATGATGTTTGCACCTATATTTTGCTGTAGTTTTACCTTCTGTAATTTTGCTTGGATGAATAACAGAACTTGTATATTTGCAAGTGACAATCATAGGGTTGTGAGACTCAGAATGCTGGATTTGGGATATTCTAAATTGGCAGCAGCCAATCCACAGAGTGAGTAACACATGCGAGGAGTTGAGAAGTAACATTATTCATAAGAAGAGGTGTGGAGGATAATAAATAAGTCTTCCATCTACTGCAACTAATTTTCTATACCTCACTTAGGAGTTTTCAAAAAGACTCTATTTTGTTGTCATTAATTTTTCAGAATGACTCTTGCTCTCTTTCTGGCACTGCCCTATCTGGGACCAGGGAGCATTTGCTAAAGCTCTCTGCTCTTTCCTTCCTTTTCTGAAAGCTTCTTCCTACCTTACTCAATCCTCTTAACAGCTCAGTTCAACTGACCCTTCCAAGTGAGACAAATGACCTAAGAAAATGTTCTGTGCTTCATCGACAGAGTTGCTGAATAATATAGGACATGGAAGACTTGAAGCTATATGAAGTGAGGACTTAATGGATTAGCTTCATGTAATGGCTACACTATAGCCAGCCAGAGAAATAGCCTCTTGCTAGAGAGTTCTACATATAACTGTTTTTAGTAGTTTTCCTAGGCTAGTCTGTTACAAGAACTCCATCCAAATCCACCATGCCCCTAAGACCCCATCTCATAGTACCCAGATCGAAGACATAACATTTGATCTTACCCAGGTCTTTGCTTTTCACTACAGGAGCTCCTTCAACTAAATACAATTCGACTTCACTGAATGCCTAATTTAAGCATAGCTGGGATGGACCATAAGATTTCTTTCCCTCTGCACCACCTCCCAGCTACCCAGCCTTTTTTTCCTTGTCAAACAATATGGGCTACTGGGATTCTCCACCAGTCTGAAAAAAATTAATAGACTAATGAAAATTTTTCTAACATGGCATTGAGGGGTGAGGGGAGAGTGACTGTATAGTAGATGGTGTTGGTGGTACAGATGAGCCCTCACTTTGACCAAATGTTGAGCCATTCTTCACCCAACCTCACAAGACAATGTTAAGTTAGAAATAGTTTTTTCTCCAGCATAAACTGCCTTGATTTTAGTCCCATCTATCAGACACAGGGGGTTTTCATGGTTTGTATACTATCTGTATCTCATCATTAGCTGATTAAGAAGATTTCATATTCCTAATTAGGTTAAAGCAGAAGTTATTGAAGCTTCAGGCTGGAAAACACAAGTACTGAAAGAGTACACAGAGCTAACTGGGCAGGGATTTGGAGCAGATTGTGCTGGGTTCCTTTCTGTTGTTTCTTTTATCATTCTCTTCTGACTTCCTCATGTTACTTTCTGTATCTTTTTTCCTTGTGTATCTTTTTTTTCTTGCACAGATGCAGAGTTTTCTATGGTGCTGCTCTTGTTCCCTTGGTTAAATCTCCTTGTTTTCCACACTGCTGTTCAGCACTCCTTTCCAGCTACTTTCAAGTGTTGGGGCAACTTGAATTTCAAAACTGCACAGGCCTAGATCACAGGTCAAGTCTTGGGAAATAGAGTTTACCCACTCAGAGGTGACCATAGCCTGTCAGGTACAACTTGGTCTCTTGCTATTATTTTACCTGGATACGTGTAAGTGTACATATGTTTGTATGCCTGAGTCTGTCCTATGTCATCAGCTGGAGAGAGCATAGTACAGTATGGTGGTATAGTACATTAGTAAAGAAAATGGGCTTTGGTGTCAGAGAGACATGGATTTGTGTTCTGGCTCTAGAAATTTCTAGCCATAGAACAGTGGGCAAGTTACTTAAAATCTCCTTGAAAATGGAGAAAATAATAGTGGCAGCCTCATACAGTTGTTTTGAAGACTGTATGCAATAATACATGTAAAGGGTTTGAACTCACAATTTGTATATAGTAGGCTCTCAATAAATGGTAGCTGGTCTAAGATATTTAAGGATAAGAACCTGGTTTATTATTGCAAATTTCTTCTCAAGCTCAACTCTATATATTCTGTAACAAAGAATGGTCATGATAGATTCCAGAAAACTGAAATAGAAAGGGCCTTAGAAAGTATGCTGGCCGATCCTCTCATTTTCTTATTAGAAACCTGAGATGCAGAGATAGAAAGGGACTTGTCTCATTTTGAAAGAATGTGGCATATCCAGAATTAAAACTCAGGACTAATTTTTCTTTTATTCCAGTTTGCCTCTGATATAATTTCAAGAATGTTTTTTCTGCATTAAATTTTCCAATACAGTCTGGTAGGAAAAAGCAGTTATATCAAACTCTTGTGCTATAGAGACCCAAAAGCATAGGGGGAATGCAAAAAAGGAAAACAGCCAAACATCCTTCCTGTTAGAAGATTGCACTTGAAATGTAGAGCAAAGACATGCATGTATTTTCACATCATGTACATGCCATAACACACACATTCATAACATAGGAACAATGACAAGGCAAAGGAATGAAACACCCAAAGTTGTAGTGTAATATGAGTTCATGAGTGCTGAGTGGACTGATTTAAGCAAATGAACCAACCTTTAGAGTCAAGTAAGGTTAACAGAGGATGACCACCTAGAAAGATATGAAGGCCATACTCTTGCAGTAACTCTGCTAAAACATCTTTCCAAATATTAGAACAATAGGACCAGCAGAGGACACCACCATTTTTATCCTAGTGGAATCTGTTTTAGGCCCTAGGGATACATTTACAAGGAAGACCAACAATGTCTTTAAATCTTGGTTTCTACGTTCGATAAATACACGTTTTCCACATCTGTTTGGCTTTCATGCAGCTTCCTCAGTCATCATCCCACACATTTACTGCTAAAGCCTTTACCGCAGAAGGTTTTGACAGAAGTCATGTAGTTAAATGCACTTTCAGCTGCCAAAACTACAATGCAAACTACTCTAGCCAACTTCACACTCCCCGTGTTTATCCCCCTCCCCCTGGCTTTCTCATTGTAAGGTGATAGACTGACCCTTCCCTCAGTGCATTTAATGGAGAATAGACAGCAGATTTCAGTAATGGATCAGTTCCTCTCCTCAGCATGCTCGATCCATAATGAAAATGAATTACTGTGTTTTAGTTCACTTAGAATAACCAAGTATGGATTAGTCTTTGATTCTGACTTTGCAGATGCACAAATCCTATTATCTAAGGCCTTAGCAGGACACTGTAATGTTTCAGGTCCGGATGTGCAAAAGGAAGGGGTGCATAGATTAACCAAATGTCTGTTTATTCACTGACACAACAGGATTCAAATAATAGATCTTCCACAACGATATGCCCTAGTCAGTCTCCTTCTCAGGCACATACTTCACAGTTACTAGAGAAGTGTTCTTAGTGACGCAGAGATGCAAAACAAGCAACGTTTTTCTGCAGGTTCCCTGCATCCTTCTGGTTAGTGCCCTGCCATCATGCCACAAAACTCAAGGTGCTTTTGAAGTGTTTCTGCCCTACTTCATGCTACATCCTAATATCTTTTACTTTTTAATTAACTTAACAAACATGTACTGAGTGATACTTACTATGGGAAGGATCCAGTGTTTCCTACTATTTGCCCCTCTAGTGCAGAAGCATGTTTTAGAATGCTAGGCAAGATATGCAAATAGAAAGACAGGCAGAGGTGAAATTGTCAAGAGTCTTATACACTATTATTTGAATGGGTTTAGACTTTATCATTTAGGCTATGGGTATCTATTGGAGGTTTTAATGTAGGCCAATAGCTGTCCCATTTGGAAAAATTACACTGAAGACAGTGTGGAGGACATGGGTCACACTCAATATGAGTATTATAAAAGGTGTAGTCAAGGACCAAACCAAGTGTTCCTAGATAATTTGAGTTAATATTCAAACTCAACAAATTCAAAGGTGAAGGCCATGGACTGGAAAATGTAGAAACTATCATAAAATCAAGCCAAAAGATGGCATTCACTGGCCTTAAAGTGAGCTGTCCTGGACCTACATTCTAGTGAGGGCAATTCAAGCCATGAGTTCAGCCCTTCAGGTGTCTAGACAGGTGGGGTGGAAGGGTAGGGAGAAAATGCAGACAAGTGTAATTGAACAACAATAAAAAAAAATGTTTAATTAAAAAAAATAGACAAGACACCCTGAATGACCCAATGAAGGCATCCTTGATATTTATAAGGTGAGGAAACAGGGGGAAATGAAAAGAAAAAAGTGAGAAAGCTAGAAGTAATATGACACAAAAATATTTGGGAACACCTATACTCATATAAGCATTCCAAATGCTCTTGCAGCCTTCATTGACAAAGAAGCACATTGGTGGTAATGTCCAATGGACAGAGTTTGAAAAAAAAATGACTTCATATTCTAGAACTGTCAAATTTAAATTTTTCCAAATTAGCCTAATTTTCTTCCTACAAAAGTGAGAGAGGGCAACAGGTCTGAGTAAGTCTGATCATAAATATCTACATTTCTACATACTTCGTAAATGAGGAACATAGATACCCACTTGTTTCAGAATCATGACTTATGGTGTATTCCAGAGAACAGTTTTAGTCATAGATCTTTGCAAGGATCTTGTGTTACTATTTAAGGAGTGTCAGAGCTAGTCATGAATATGAGAAATTTAGGTAACTATTAGTTTTCAAGGACTGCTATAACAAAGTATCACAAATTGGGTGGCTTAAACAACAGAAATTTGTTGTCTCCCAATTCTGCAGGCTAGCAATCTGAAATTGAGGTGTCAACAGGGTTGATCCCTTATGAAAGCTGCAAGGAAGAATCTGTTCCATACCTTTCTTAAGGTTTCTAGTAGTATGCTGGCAATATTTGGCTTTGGTGTTCCTCGGCTTATAGATTATATTGCTCTGATCTCTCTTCATGGTCATAAGTCATTCACCCTGTGTGCATATCTGTCTGTGTGACCAAATTTTTCTTTTTTATATGGACAAGGTCATATTTGATTATGGCATAGCTTAATGACCTAATATTTTCATAATTTTTGAAAAGGAGGAAGTAAAATTGTCATTGTATCCAGATGATGTGATAGTACACACAGAAAACCCTATAGACTCCACCAAAAGACTACTTGACCCAATAACTGAATTGGGCAAAACAGTGGGATACAAACTCAATATTCAGAAACCGAAGGCATTTTTGTACACCAACAATAAAATATCAGAAGCAGAAATTAGGAGAAACACCCATGTGCTATAGCAACAAGAAAATAAAATACTTAGGAACAAACTTAACCAAAGAGATAAAAGACCTGTACTGAGAAAACTACATAACACTGAAGAAGGAAATTAAGGAAGACACAAACAAATGGAAGCATATACCGTGTTCATGGATTGGAAGAACTGACATCATCAAAATGTCCATACTACTGAAAGCAATTTATAGATTCAATGCAATCCCTATTAAAATACCAATGACATATTTCACAGATGGAACAAACACTTCAAAAATTTATATGACCCCAAATAGTTGCAGCAAGTTTGAGAAAGAAGAACAAAAGTGGAGGGATCACAATACCTGATATCAAAGTATATTACAAGACCACAGCAATCAAAACAGTCTGGTACTGGCATAAGAACAGATGCACAGATGAATGGAACAGAATAGAGAGCCCAGAAATAAACCCAAGTCTCTATGGTTAATTAATATTCAACAAAGGTGGCAGAAGCATAAAATGGAGTAAAATTATCCTCTTCAACAAATGGTGCTGGGAGATCTGGACAACTACATGCAAAAAAGTGAAACTCGAGCACCAACTTACACCATACACAAAAATAAACTCAAGGTGGATTTAAGACTTAAACATAAGTCATGACACCATAAAAGTCCTAGAAGAGAACATAGGTAGGAAAATATCAGATATTCCATGAAGCAATATTTTCACCAATATGTCTCCTAGAGCAAGAAACATAAAGGAATGAATAAACAAATGGGACTTCAATAAATTAAAAAGCTTCTGTATGGCTAAAGAAAACATCAGGAAAATGAAAAGGGAACCAGCCATATGGGAAAATATATTTAGCAATGACACCTTGGACAAGGGTTTGATCTCCAAAATCTATAAAGAACTCACTGGAATACACTCCAGGAGGACAAACAACCCAATTCAAACAAGCAAGCAGCAAAATACAACCAGACTCACTGAAATAAAATCAAACTGACAGTTACCACAGAGGAAGGGTGAGAGGGACAATAGGGGATAAGAGGTGGCGGCCTTTAAGGAACATGTATGAAGTTACATGGACAAAGCTGAATGGGGTGGGTTCAATGGTGGGAGGTGGTAGTGGGTGTGGTGGGGGGCATGGTGAGATGAAAATGGAGACAATTTTACTTGAACAACAATAAAAAATGGGCAAAGAACCTGAACAGACACTTCTCCAAGAAGGACATACAGAGGGCCCAGAGACATGTGAAAGGATGTTTGGCATCACTAGCCATTAAGAGATGCAAATTAAAACCACAATGAGATACCATTTCACACCACTGAGAATGGCCATAATAAGCAAATCAACAAAAAACAAGTGCTGGTGAGGTTATAGAGAACAGGGAACCCTAATGCACTGTTGGTGGGAATGCAGACTAGTGTAGTCACTGTGGAAAATAGTATGGAATTTCCTCAGAAAACTAAAACTGGAATAGCCTTTTGACCTGGCAATTCCACTGCAGGGATTATACCATTGAAATATTAATTCAAAAGAACCTATGCACCCCAATGTTCATAGCAGCACAATTTATAATAGCGAAGTGCTGGAAACAAGCTAAGTGCCCATCAGTAAATGAATGGATCAAAAAAACCATGGTACATTTACACAATGGAATGCTATGCGGCAGAAAAAAAGAAGGAGCTCCTACCCTTCACGACAGCATGGATGGAACTGGAGAGCATTACACTAAGTGAAATAAGCCAGGCTTTGAAAGAAAAATACCACATGATCTCACCTATAAGTGGAACTGAAACAACAAAACAAACAAGCAAGTAAAATATAATCAGAGACATTGAAACTAAGCACAAACTGACAGTAACTATTGAGGAGGTGGGAGGGGATAATGGGGGTAAAAGAGGAAGGGTTTTCAGGAATATGTATAAAGGACACATGGACAAAACCAAAGGGAGTTAGGAGCAAGGGTGCAGAGTGAAGATGGCAGTGGTGGTGGGGAGTGGTGGGAGGAAATGGAGACCACTGTACTTGAACAACAACCATGGAAATGAAGAACAAATGGCAGTAACCAGAGGGGAGAGAGAGGGGGAAAACAGGGCAAAGAAAGGGAGAGGTCATCAAGGAACATGTATGAAGGACCCGTGGACAAAGACAAAGGTGGGAGCATTGAATGTACAAAGTGGGGGTTGGTAGGGTGATGGAGAGTAATGGGGGGAAATTGGGGACAATTGTAATTGCACAACAATAAAAAAAGGAAAAATAAATAAATAAAGGAGGAATTATATAATTATGTAATTACCAAAATGTCTTATTAAAGTACCTTTGGCATATAATATTATATTATTATCAAGTGTACAACATAGTGATTCACCTTTAAATATATTATGATGTGATCACTGTGGCAAGTCTAATGACCTCATCTTAACTTGATCAACTGCACACACCCTATTTCTAAGGTCATACCCATAGGAACTGATTGTTAGAGCTTCAATATCTTTTAGGGGGCATAATTCAACCCACCAGTAACTGTTCACATATTCTAATTTAGTCCTTCTGAAGCCCCAGTTACTATGTTAGATACTCGGCATATACAGTGTGGGGCAAAAATAGGTTTACAGCTGTGAGTACAGACATACTGTTTATTCTTTTATTATTATTTATTGATTATGATATTATTTTCCATAAGAGCAACTATAAGCCTACTTTTGCCCCACCCTGTACATTTTGTGATTTAATCCCCACATCAACTCTTACAAGTTTGTATTATTACTCAGCTTAACAGGTTAAAGGGAAAGCCAGAGTGCAGGATGACATACCAGGTCAAATGAGGGAATGGTGACTACATAGGGAACAAGGCCAAGTGTTGTTTATTCTACAATTAAGCATGTAGTGATTTCCAGAATAAATATAAAATCTGAAGTAGGTCCACAATTTGATAGTAAATCCATGTAGGAAGGACAAGTACAACCCAAGATCCAGATGTGTCTTCATGCTTGTGACCAGTAAAACAAGAAGTAATGAGTCAAAAGTGAAATCCAGAAGCATAGAGATTACAGTTTCCTGAGATTACAGGAAAATTGGGGTTTGGAAAGTGTCAGGATCAACAACTAAAGGGAACTGTATATAATCAATTAAACTGGATATGTTCTAGAAAAAGACACTATCTTTAATATTCATTTCACATTCACCTTACACCCGAACATAAACACAAGCACACACCCTGATAAATCAATCAATCAATTGGTAGGAAGATAGAGAGATGTGACATACATAATATATACATGGATGATAAAATTGCCTAGTGGTTTAGTGCAGAGGTTTGGAGCCAGATTGTCTGGATTTCCATTCAGGCTACATTTCCTTGTGGTGTGACCTTAGGCAAGTCACTTGACATCCCTTTCTGCCTTATTTTCCTTATCTGTAAAATGGGGATAATTACAGTACCTTTATCATGGAGTTGTAATGAGTTTCATATATATACATACACATGCGTGTGTGTGTATATATATGAAGCACTTATAAAATTTACAGCCCATAGCAAACATTCAAGAAATGTTAGTTATTGCTCATAGATATATAAAACATACATTCAAATAAACATATATAGTAGATCCTTGATATTTCCAGGGTATAAGAGGTCTGTCCAGAAGGTACCCAGCCATGTAATATAAAAAATGAAGACATTTATTCAAGAAGATCCAAGATACAAGAAACATTGTACATAGGACAGTGACACCTCAGTCACTCTCAAAGTAGGCACCTTAGGACCTCACACAGTTATCCAAATCGCCATCAGCTGCACTGTTGTATTTTCCTGAATCTCATCAACAGTCTGAAATCTCTTCTCTTTTGATGGTGATTTTAGTTTGGAGAAAAGCCAGAAGACACAGGGAACCAAATCTGGGCTATAATGGGGTTGAGTCACCTGGGTGATTTGATGTTTCACCAAAAATCTCTGCATAAGAGGCATGAGCAGGCATGTTACAGTGATGAAGCTGCTAATCACCAGTTGCCTATTGCTGCAGACTTCTGAAACATCTAAATAGTTTCCACGGGGGAATGTTCAAAGTTAATATAAAATTTGATGCAGGTTTACTGCCCTACTCACTCACTCACTTTGAATGCAATGGCCACACAGTACACATGCTCACTTAGAGGGAGAAGAGGAAGAGCAAGAAATTGAAGACATAATGAAGGAGAACTTACCTAATTTGACAAGGGAAATAGACTTCCAGGAAGTCCAAGAAGCTCAAAGAGTCCCAAAGAAGTTGGATCCAAGAAGAAACACACCAAGACACATCATAATTAAGTTACCTAAGATTAAAGATAAGGAGAGAATCTTAAAAGCAAGAGAAAACGAGACAGTTACATATAAAGGAGTTCCCATAAGACTATCAGCTGACTTCTCAAAAGAAACCTTACAGGCAAGAAGGGGCCAGAAATAAGTATTCAAAGTCATGAAAGGCAAGGACCTACATCCAAGATTACTCTATCCAGCAAAGCTATCATAATGGAAGGGCAGGTAAAGTGATTCCTGAATAAGGTCAAGTTAAAGGAGTTCATCATCACCAAGCCCTTATTATATGAAATGTTAAAAGGATTTATGTAAGAAAAAGAAGATAAAAGATATGAACAGTAAAATGGCCACAAACTCACAACTATCAACAACCGAATCTAAAAACAGGAACAAAAAGAAAAACGAACTAAGCAAACAACTAGAACAGGAACAGATTCACAGAAATAGAGATCACTTGGAGGATTATCATCAGGGAGGGGGGAGAATGGGGGAAAAGGTACAGGAAATAAGAAGCATAGATGGTAGGGACAAAATAGGCTGAGGTTAAGAATAGTATGGGAAATGGAGAAGCCAAAGAACTTATATGTATGACCCATGGACATGAAATAGGGGGGAATGCTTGTGGGAGGGCACTACAGGAAGGAGGGGAATAAAGGGGAGAAAGAAATGGTACAACTGTAATAGCATAATCAATAAAATATATTTTAAAAATAAAAAAAGAAAAGAAAAATAAAATATTACAAATAAAATCAGACATTTCATAATTCTATAACAGGGTAATAATCATTTATAAAACTATGAGAATAAATTTTACCACTCAATAAACTCTATTATTTTGTAGTATTAACTGAGCACTAACCTGAATTTGCAAAGCTGAAGCTAAGATGATGAGGAAGATTGGCCTACATGGTCATTTTAGATTCCTGTAGAGCAGAGGAAATGCAAATACTAGCCCACCTGTCTCATCCTGCTGGAAACAGATAACTTACTTAAAATTAAGGACAAAAACACACTTTATCCTTTCCTCACTGTCTGTCCCATGATTAAGTAAAGCAAACGCTGACTGCCCAGTACACACATATATCATTTGGATGTAACCAGAGTGCTTTTTTTCTCCATCCTCACATTGTTACTATTTTTCTGTCTATATCCAGAGACTTAAATTCCCCAGAAACATTTGGTCATTCCTCACAAGTAAAATGTTATAGGTTAGCATGAAAGCAAGATAAGAGAAAAATTATAGATAAAGAGAACAGAGAATAGACATCCAGCCTGAGAATTATGGAAGTTACTGAGGAAGATATCAGAAGTGATCATCAAAGACATGGTTGAAAAAACTTCTTCTGGGTTTTAAAAAAAGACCATGAAAAAAGATCTTCACTTAGACATATTCTGACCAAAATTTTTTGTATTAGAAGGATGAAGAAAAATTCCTACAAATGTCCATGGAGAAAAATAAACAGGCTATCTATAAACCTACAAAATTTAAGCTAGCTTCAAACATCTCAGAAACACACTATATTCCAAAAGATAATAAATGAAGCAATATTGACAGAATTCTGAGGGATGCAAACTAAGAATTATATGTTAAACCTAATGGTCTTTTATGTGTAAAGGAGCAGAGTCAGGTAATCAAAGGCTCATAGGACAGTATAAAACCTAATTGTACTGTCATATATAATTCCTTAAAATAAGTACTTGGACTATATGGCCACTGCCAAAACTATGAATGGGCATTTAATATTTACAAAGAAGGAAGCAATGACATGAAAAGATTAATGCCTTTGCTACCAGAATTGAAGACCCAGTGCCCTAACATTAACACTAGCAATGTAATAAAGTGTGGTAGAAAGAACATAGATTGGCAGGCATCCACATGCAAAAAAAAAAAAAAAAATCTAGAAACAATCCTTATCCCCTTCACAAAAGTCAGCTAAAAATTGATCATAGACCTAAACATAAGACATAAAACTATAAAACTCCTAGAAGATGACATAAGAAAAACTTATCTGAATTTGGCAATGTCATTTTCAGTGTAACATCAAAGGTTCAGTCCATGAAAGAATGAATTGATGAGCTAAAATTCATTAAAATTTAAAAATTCTGTGCTGTGAATGACCCTATCAAGAGAATGAAAAGACAAGCTAAAGAATGGGAGAAAATACTTGCAGAAGACACACCTTCTGTTTCTGCAAAATATAAAGAACTCTTAAAACTCAACAATAAAAGACAAATATCTCAATTAAAATGGGTCAAAAACTTTAACAGACACTGCACCCAATAAGCTATACAGATATCTCACCAAAGAAGCTATTCAGATGGCAAATAAATATATGAAAAGATGCTTCACATCACATGTCATCAGGGAAATGAACATTAAACAACAATTGGATGTCACTACAAGTCTATTAGAAAGGCCAAATTTCAGAATAGTGACAACGTCAAATGTTGTTGAGGATGTGGAGCAACAGGAATTCTCATTCAATGCTAGTGGGAATTCAAAATAGTATAGCCACTTTAGAAGACAGTTTGGAAGTTTCTCACAAAACTAAATATACTCTTACCATGGAATCCAGCACTCACTCTCTCTGGTATTAACTAAATAAGTTGTAAACTTATGTCCCCACCAAAACCTGCACATAAATGTTTACAGTATCTTTGTTCATAATTGCCAAAACTTGGAGGCAATTAAGATATTCTTCAACAGGTGAATAGATACATAAATGGTAGTAGAATCAAACACTGTAAAATCATTCTGTATTAAAAAGAAATGAGCTATCAAGTTGTGAAAATACTTGGAGGGAAATTAAATGCACATTATGAAGTGGAAGACACTAGTCCAGAAGGCTACATTTTAGATGATTCCAACCACATGGCAATCTGAAAAAGAAAGAACTATGAAGACAGTAAAAAGCTCAGTGGCTGCCAGGGGTTAGATGGAAGGAGGGATGAATTGGTAGAGCAGAGAGTACTTTTAGGGCAGTAAAATCATTCTATATGATACTATAATGGTGATACATGTCACTATATGAGCACATTTGTCCAAATCCACAGAATGTATAACACCAAGAGTAGAACGGGTATAAACTGTGGACCTTGGATGATTATGATGTGTTAATATAGGTCCTTCAATTGTAACAAATATATCATTCTGTTGGAGGATGTTGATAATGGAGGAAGCTATGCATGTAAGGTGATGGAGGAACATGAAAACTCTTTATATTTTATTCCCAATTTTGTTGTGAACCTAAAACTTCTCAAAAAATTAAAAGTCTATTTTAAAAAGTGCATCAAATTTATTTTAAATATAAATTAATAAGATATTAAATGGCACTTTAATGTCCTTTTGAAGACGTTCCCATGTAAGCATTTATTTGACTCCCTCAGCATTAGTATTTTATTGACTGTGTTTTATACTACAAAGCAATGGCAGTTGGACTCATTGTCTATGGCATATCTTTACTTCCTCAAGAAACATTGTCAAGAAACATTTCCATTGTTAAAAAATTTCTAAAGTATAAGCATTTTATCTCAATTTTTAACATGTGTAATAAAAATCAATATACAAAAAAAAAAAAGAACATAGGACTGGTTGGGAAAAGACCTGTGTTGAAATCTCAATTACTTCACTATTTTTTCATTGCATGGGTCAGTAATCTGTCTCAGACTATATTTGTGTGTGTGTGTGTATATATATATAATATATATATTATATATATTATATATATATTATATATATATATCTTATATATATATATCTTAAGCTAGTTTGAGCTGGATTACTGTACCTGCAATTTCTCTGAGCCTTAGTTTCTTCTTTAATAAAATAAATATAATGACACCATACATTTACAATGAGGAAAATAATAATGTATATATAATAGAGCAAAATATCATTTTAAGAAAGTACCATATTGACAAAGGACTTGAACAGACACTTCTCCAAGGAGGACATACGGAGGGCCCAGAGACTTATGAAAGGATCCTCAGCATCACCAGCCATCAGAGAGATGCAAATTAAAATCACAATGAGATACTAATTCACACCAGTCAGAAAAGCCATCATAAGCAAATCAGCAAACAACAAGTGCTGGCAAGGCTGTGGAGAAAAGGGAACCCTAGTACATTGTTGGTGGGAATGGAGATGGGTGCAGCCACTGTGGAAAACAGTATGGAATTTCCTCAAAAAACTAAAACTAGAAATGTCCTTTGACCGGCAATTCCACTGCAGGGATTATACCCTAAGAACTCTGAAATGCCAATTCAAAAGAACCTATGCACCCCAATGTTCATAGCAGCACAATTTACAATAGCTAAGTGCTGGAAGAATCTAAGTGCCCATCAGTAAATGAATGGATCAAAAACTATGGTACATTTACACTATGGAGTACTATGCAGCAGAAATCAAGAAAAAAGGACCTATTATTACCCTTTCAGACAGCATGGATGGAATTGAAGAGCATTATGCTAAGTGAAATAAGGCAGGTGGTGAAAGACAAATACCATATGATCTTACCTATAAGTGGAACCTAATCAACAAAATAAACAAGCAAGCAAAATCTAACCAGAGACATTGAAATAAAAAACAAACTGATAGTGACGAGAGGGGAGGGAGGAGGGCCATAACTGGAGAAAGAAGGGGAAAGGTCATCAAGGATCCATGGGCAAAGCCAAAAGGGGGTAGGATTGAGGGTGGGAGGTGATGGGGAGGGTTGGGGGCAGTGGTGGGGGAAAATGGAGACAATTGTGCTTGAACAAAAATAAAAAATGCTTAAAAAAAGAGAGAACTTCAATATAATCAATCACATAAGTTTAAAAAAGGAAGTGCCATAATTCAACTAGAGTGCTTGATTTCAAATTCAATTCTTTAGCAAAAGCAACACCATAGTTTATACAGTATCCTCTTGGAAGAATCTTATTCATGTCATTTGGCTTCTTCTTTCCCCATAATTTGTAGTTAAGACATGTCACATAAGACTACATAGTCTTTTTATGGTCCTTAAACTAAGCCCCAGTTTATCCAGAAATTTACATGCACCTCATTGTTCTACAGAAATAGAAACTGTTTGCCTGATTTGTACGATCCTCCAGAATCAGAACACTTTACAGATATAATCTTCTTTTTTTCTATTATTTTTTATTGTTGTTCAAGTACAGTTGTCTCCATTTTCACCCCATCACGCCCCCACCACCCCACCCACCTCTGCCTCCCACCCTCAAACCTACCCACTTTGGCTTTGTCCATGTGTCCTTTATATATGTTCCTTGATGGCCATTCCCCTATTATCCTTCTCCCCCTTCCTCTCTAGTAACTGTCAGTTTCTCCTTTATTTTAATGTCTCTGGTTGTATTTTGCTTGCTTGTTTGTCTTGTTGATTAGGTTCCAGTTATAGGTGAGATCATATGGTATTTCTTTCACTGCCAGGTTTATTTCACTTAGAATAATGCTCTCCAGTTCCATCCATGCTGTCATGAAAGGGTAAGAGCTTCTTTCTTTCTGCTGCACAGTATTCCACTGTGTAAATGTACTACAGTTTTTTCATCCACTCATTTACTGATGGGTACTTGCACTTACTAAATCTTTTTCCTAGCTTTCATTCCTTCTGCATGGGTCATGCCCCAATTATATCATAATATATGTTAAATGCAATTCTCTTGGTCTAGACTGTCTAATCTTTTCCCTGCTAAGCTGTATTCTATTCCCCTATAAATTCCACCTTCACTAAGATAAATTTCCTGATTTCCTAAAAGCTCGATTTTAAGTTGACAATTAAAAAAAGGCAAAGGGGGGTAGGATTGAGGGTGAGAGGTGGGGATGGTTGGAGTGGGGGGTAAATGGAGACAATTGTACTTGAACAACAGTAAAAAAAGAAAAAGAAAACAAACAAAAAACTAAAACATGCAAAAAATCTGACTTATAACTCTGCTCTGTATAGCCTTGTGTCCTTGAATTTAAACAACCATCTGAGAATAAAATTCAAACTTCCATATCCTAAAAAACCCCACAGTCATAGCATTTTATTATAGTGATATTCTCAAATTTATTGTATATCACAATATTTTTATTTTTTGTAGTCACATTCCTTTAAATACCTATAATTTTTTAAATTTTTAAAAATTATTTTATTGTATACAACAATATTTTTAATGCACTGTTCACTCTTTCATTTGTATTTGTATTACATCTCCAAATAAAGTATAATTTCCTTGGGCAAAAACATGTTATTCATGAAGAGTTGTTAATGATGTGAGAAAATGCTTATTATTTTGTGTCAAATGAAAAAGAATGCAGGATAAAAATTGAATATATGGTGTGATCTCTATTACATAAAAATGGTTAGGAAAAAAGGAATAGAAGCATATATGCTAGAATAAAGACTGTTTTACTCTGGGTGGTAGAGTTATAGTTGACTACTGATTTCTGCCCTATGCTTGACAATTTTAATATTTTTATTTGGATGTGTACTTTTATACTCAGGAGCAATGTTTAATGGAATGCACATTTTAATTTTTCATCCATATTTTACTCATAATTAACATCTGTTTAAGTAGATACTTTGTGTTTCCTCTAACAGATGCATGATAGACATTTATGAACAATTCCTTGGCTTTTTCTCAAATCACATTTCTGTTGAAAATTAGATGTTTCCTATGCATATCTTCAAACTTCAAGTTAAACACCTATATTGGTTAGGATGCTTTTGATATCCAGTGAGAAATTAATGTGAATAAAAGTGTATTGACAAAATAGGGTATTCCTTGGTTGACAGGATCTAAAGTATGGCTAACTTCAGACAGAGTATGATCCAGAAATTCAAGATATCCTAAATGTTCAAACATTGTTGTCACACAAGTATCTCACTCGGTCTTCCTCTACCCTCAAACTTTGTCTTCAGGTTATCTCTCCTCATGCTGTCAAAAATGGTGGCAGTAATACCAAGCCATACATTTTCACAGTACTAAACCCTATGGAGAAGAGGACGTCTTCATTCTGGCATTCTCAGCAAAACTCCTGAGGTTTGTTATGATTGCTCTGAACATCATCATGCGCCTACCAATTACCTGTTTATTAGTTGAATACCATACACTGATTGCCTCAGGCCAATCTGCACTCACCTACAGCTGCATATTGAGTCAATCCCTTGTAAGTCACATGGCTGGGAATGTGACAGGGCTAGGGAGAGGTAATTTGTAAAGGAAATTCAGAGTATTGTTATATAATATAAGACACAATCAATGCTGGATAACAAAGTAAGCCATTTTAGCACTCAGTAGTATTCATTTCTCTCTTCCTAAACATTTTTGCACTTGTTGGAACACTGACTGAAACAATTTAAGGAGTAAAATTTTCTAAGTTCCACATAGACCATATAGGGTGAATTATTCACATCACAGATTGAGGTGTGATAGAATATGATGCTTTATTTTTTAACATACCAACAAATTCTATTTTCCAACTAAAAACAATCACTTTATTCACTTTTTTTCCATATATCTCCAGCAACAGCTGGAAAAAATGTGTTATTTCCACTTTAAACAATGTTATATTTTTATGAAAGCTAATTAATATGGTGTTTATGTCATTCATTACTTAAGGACTTTCTCACATAGTCTTGCCTTATAGTACATCAATTTAAATTTCTGTCTTAGTATTTTTTTTAAATCACTAAAAAAAGGACTTTTTGTATGGTCCATGACTAATATCCAAAGCTTGGGACATTTCGATCATCAACAGTACATTAGATTAAACCATATGAAACTGCCAATACTTGATTATTTTAGACCTAGAACAAAAGCAATTTCATGTGGCTCAGCATAAAATACATACATATCAATACACATATACATATATATCCTGGTAATTAAGAGTATAGTCATAGTTTGGAAAACTATGAATGCCAATTTGATCATTTCATCATTTCATATTTTATGCTATGACTGATGGGAAAGGCAAGAAAAATACACATTCATGCACATAAAGAAGAAATGATACAGCACAATTCTTTTTTATAAAAATGCATTTGATAACCAAACTGTATTGTTTTTTTCCTACTTGGTCTTATTTTCTAAATTCAAATCTGCTGAAGCACTTCTTGTCGTTTCTTTTCAATACACTTACTGTGTGACCCTAAATAACCTCCACTAACACCCTCAATTTCCTTCCATGTCAAAGCAGATAGGCAGTCTTCATGACTGGATGACTCTATGACCCCAACAACAAAATGATGAATCTAGTTTCCTGAGAATGAGCAAGCCGACAGAAAGGAATCATTCACATCTGTCCACCAGAAACAAACAGAAACTACCAATACATATCTCCAAACTGTTCATCTACTAATGACCTGAACAGAACCTGATCTGAATGAGAAAGACTCATCTCAACAAGCACTTTTTAAAATATTTTGTCTGAAAAAATCTAGAGCAGAAATATTTATTGCCTCTTTATCTAGTTTCCTTTTTTGATTATCCAGTTTATCCCAGCCCAGAGTTCTGATATTTTCCCTGTCCTTAGAAATTAAAGCTGGCTAAGTAACAATAAGTACAAACAAGAGAATTTCCTTGCAAAACTGTTTCACAAGTATAGTAATCAAATGATATAGGAAAAAAGTAGTGTTTTTCTTACCTTTAAAAGGTATCAAGCAGCCCCAAACCTTAGTTTGCTGCCTTCCTTTCACAACAGTCCAAAAAAAAAAAAAAAAGGCCCTTTCTGAATTGTTGCATTTATGAATTCTCCTTTGACAGTAGCTATAATTTCAGAGAAGTATCATAGCCAGGACAGAAACCAACCAGGACATATATCTTGAGTAACTTTACTAATCACATGATGCTTCCTGGCATTGTAGGAGTAAGAAATAGAGAATTTCACCTCCTATTCAAAGAGTAAACATTCACAGATGTTTATGTAGGCTGTTCCCCCTTTCCACATTAAAAATTTTTATGGTACCCTTCTAGTTCCTCATCCTTTCTGCCACTACCCAACCAATCTATGAAACGTATTCCACAGCCGGAACATCAGTGAGAAAAAAGTAGACATCATGAATACAACATTCATTCAATTTCAGTGATATTTAAACCAAGGCAGAGCTGTGACTGTTGTGATATAACCATCATGAAGTGCTCACAGGAAGAGTGAAAAAGGCTAATTACTGTTCCCCTTTGCTGTCTTGGGGTGAAATCATGTAAAATTTATGACTGAAATTATGGTAACTACAGTTAAGGGTTGTTTAGAAATTATGTATTTTAATTACAGAAGATTTAACAAAGTGTTTATTGTGAAAATTTTATTTTTATTACTCTAAGTGTTATGAACATGTTTAAAAAGTTGATTAAGTCCCCTTTCTCCACTCAATCAACTTTTTAAATATGTCAACAAAACAATCAAGCAGGCAAAATATAACCAGAGTCATAGAAATAAAGCACAAACTGATAGTAACCAGAGGGGAGGAGGGAGAGGCATAATGGAGGAAAATAGGGGAAGGCCCATTAAGGAACATGTATAAAGGACACATGCATAAAGCCAAAGAAGGTAGGATTCAGGGTGGGAGGCAGGAGGGATGGTGCCTGGGGGAGTGGTAGGGAGTAAAATGAACACAACTGTGCTCGAACAACAATAAAAAAATTTAAAAAATAAATAAAGAGTTGATTGATACAAAGAAAAGTATCACATGTTTTTCAATATCTGTAAGATCCAGGTTAAAATGTGAACATATGAATGGCATTTTACAGGAGGTTTTTTATTCTATTTTATCAAAAGTAACAGTAAAATTTCTGATAGAGAATATAGTAAATATCCCAGGTTTAATGGCAGAGTAAAACTAGATCACAGAATCTCTCTCCCTCAATTAACAAATAAATGAGCAAAGGAAATTCCATAGCAGCATCCAAATAAAGCAAATATTGAGGGACTCCCGGCCAAGGTGGAGGTTTAGGTAGATACAATTGCCTCCTCGCACAACCAAAAGAAGGTCAAACAACAAATTTATAATTAGAAAATAACCAGAACTGCCAGAAAATTGAACTTTATGGAAGCCAACAACCAAGTAGTTAAAGAAGAAACATACATCCAAACAGTAGGAGGGATGGAGATGGACATCTGGGGTGGAGAGGATTCACAGCAAGGCAGCTTGGAGACTGGGCAAGGCAGCAGGTGGTGGAGTGGGCAGTCCCATGTTTGTGTGTGGGTATACTGGGGGGAACAACTAGGGAGCAAGACAGACTGTGCAACCCATGGTTCCAGTGTGGGGAAATAAAGCTTCAAAACCTCTGACTGAAAAAACCTGTGGGAGTTGAAGGGCAGGAGAAACTCCCAGCCTCACAGGAGAGTTCATTGGAGAGACCCACAGGGTCCTGGAACATACACAAGACCACCCACCTGGGAATCAGCACCAAAAGGGTCCAATTTGCTTGTGGGTAGTGGAGGAAGTGACTGAAAGCTGGCTGACAACTGAACAAGCAGCATTGTTCCCTCTTGGACCCCTCCCCCATGTACAGCACCACAACACAGCGACGTAGATTGCCTAGTGCTGGTGAATACCTAAGGCACTGCCCCTTACTACGTAACAGGCATGCCAAGAAAAAAAATATGGCCCAAATGAAAGAACAGATCAAAGCTCCAGAAAAAATACAACTAACCAATAAAGAGATAGCCAACTTATCAGATGCAGAGTTCAAAACACTGGTGATCAGGATGCTCACAGAAATGGTTGAGTATAGTCACAAAATAGAGAAAAAAGTAAAGGCTATGAAAAGTGAAATAAAGGAAAATGTACAAGGAATGAACAGTAAAGGGAAGGAAATCAGGACTCAAATCCATGGTTTAGAGCAGAAGGAAGAAATAACATTCAACCAGAACAGAATAAATCAACAAGAATTTTTTAAAAATGAGGAGAGGCTTAGGAACCTCCAGGACAACTTTCAACATTCCAACATCTGAATCATAAGGGTGCCAGAAAGAGAAGAGGAAGAGCAAGAAATTGAAAACTTATTTGCAAATACAATGGAGGAGAACTTCTCCAGTATGGCAAACAAAATAGACTTCCAGGAGATCTAAGAAACTCAGAGTCCTAAAATAGTTGGACCCAAGGAATCACACACCAAGAAACATCATAATCACTTTACTCAAGATGAAAGATAAGGAGAGAATCTTCAACGTGGTAGGCGAAAAGGAGACAGTTACTTACAAAGGAATTCTCATAAGACTAAATGGTAGGAACAAAATAGGCTGTAGTTAAGAATAGTGTGGGGAACGTGTACATGTACAAAGGACACATGAACAAAACCAAAGAGGGGTAGGATCGAGGGTGGGGAGTGTGGATGGCTGTGGTGGGGGGAGTGGTGGGGGTAAAATGGAGACAACTCTACTTGAATAACAATTAAATAAAAAAATAAAATAAAATAAGAAGAATAGTATGGGAAGTGGAGAAGCCAAAGAATTTATATGTATGATCCATAGACATGAACTATGTTTGGGGAATGCTGGGGGGAAGTGGAGTACAGGGCAGAGCAGAATAAAGGTGAGAAAAAAAATGGGACAACTGTAATAGCATAATAAATAAAATATATTAAAAAAAGAAAAAGAGAAACATGTTATAAACTTCGAAATGTGGTAGTCAAAGAAGGGGAAGGATTGACAAGGAACATGTATAAAGGACCCACGGAAAAAGCTAAAGGAGGGTAAGATTGAGAATGGGAGGTGGGGATGGATGGAGTGGGGGAAAATGGAGACAACTGTACTTGAATAACAATAAAAAAGTTAAGAAAGAGAACACAGATATACAAACATAAAAATGCAACCAGGAATATGAAAAAAATTAGAGGCTAATCATATTAGATATTCCTCTGTGTAATTATACCAAAGAGTTTATGTCAAAAATAAATTGCCTAAATTGAATTAAAATAAAAATAGCTGAATAAAAAATATTTGGTGGAAAATTAAAAAAAAAAAAAAGAAAAGTGGTAGTCAAACAAAGAAACACCAATGGGCAGGGGGGAGTGGGGAGGGGACAGTGAGGAGAGGGGATTACAGGAACTACTATAAAGGACACATGGACCAAATCAAGGGGGAGGGTGGAGGTGGGGGAGGGAGGGGGTTTTGGCTGGGGTGGGGTGGAGGGATGGGGAGAAAAGGCACACAACTGTAATTGAATAACAATACAAAATTAAAATTTAAAAAAAACAGATTTGAGTACTAACTAACAATAAACAAAAAAAAACCAAAGAAACACAACCCATGGTATAGTTCTCTGGGGAACCTATAAAATCGACTCTAAGGAAAAGCAGTAGATCAAAAAGATTTAGAATATTTTCATGAATGAACCCCAAATCTGGAGAAAGTACTTTGGCAAATCCAAGAGAAAAGTTGAGGTAAAATCTTTAAGAGTAGAGTTCATATCTTCCATAAACAATAATTCAGAACAGTCTATAAAACTCTGACATTTTTTAGGGTTCCATGACAAATTGTAGGATTGATTTAAAGTTCAAGCATATCATGATAGAGGAATGTGATATATGAAATGATATGCCCCCAAGTTGGTAGACTGAATCCTGATATAGGACCTATTACACCATCTTTGGAGCAACAGCAGAATCCAGGCCAGCCACACAAAGTATCCATGCACAGTGAAGCTCTTTCCAACCTACCTACACCAACATTGTATACTCCATTTCTCAAAATATACTTGGGAGATAAACAACAGGTTTCATTTTGTTTGTTACTTTATTTTGTTATATTAGATCCCACATATGAGTGACATCATATAGTACTTGTCTTTCTCTGACTGTCTTACTTCACTTAGCGTAACGATCTCCAGGTCCATCCATGCTGTTGCAAAGGGTAAAATTTCCTTCCTTTTATGGCCATGCACTATTCCATTGTATAAATATACCACAGCTTTTTTATCCACTCATGTACTGATGGGTACTTGTTCTGCTTCCAAATCTTGGCTATTGCAAATAATGCCACAATGAACATCAAGTGAATATATGGATTCTTTTTATTTTTTTTTTTTTTTTTTTTTTTTGACAGGGTTTCAGTATTTATTTGTTTTTCTATTTTTTATTTTTTTTTAATTTATTTATTGTTATTTAATTACAGTTGTATGCCTTTTCCCCCATCCCTTCACCCCACCCCAGGTGAACCCACTTCCCTCCCCCCTCTCCACCCTCCCCCTTGGATTTGTTCATGTGTCCTTTATAGTAGTTCCTGTAATCCCCTCTACCTACTGTCCCCGCCCCCACCCCCCACCCCCGCCCTTGCTATTGTTACATTGTTCTTAACTTCAATGTCTCTGGTTATATTTTGTTTGCTTTTTCCTTCTATTGCTTATGTTCCAGTTAAAGGTGAGATCATATGGTATTTGTCCCTCACTTCCTGGCTTATTTCACTTAGCATAATGCTCTCCAGTTTCATCCATGCTGTTGCAAAGGGTATAAGCTCCTTCTTTCTCTCTGCTGCGTAGAATTCCATTGTGTAAATATACCATAGTTTTTGGATCCACTCGTTTGCTGATGGGCACTTCGGTTGCTTCCAGTATTTGGCTATTGTAAATTGTGCTGCTATGAACATTGGGGTGCACAGATTCTTTTGGATTGGTGTTTCAGTGTTCTTAGGGTATAATCCCAGCAGCGGAATTGCTGGGTCAAAGGGCAGTTCCATTTTTAGTTTTCTGAGGAAATTCCATATTGTTTTCCACAGTGGCCTCACCAGTCTGCATTCCCACCAACAGTGCACTAGGGTTCCCTTTTCTCCGCATCCTCTCCAACATTTGTTTGTGGATTTGTTTATGTTGGCCATTCTGACTGGTGTGAGATGATACCTCATTGTGGTTTTAATTTGCATCTCTCTGATGGCTAGTGATGCTGAGCATCTTTTCATATGTCTCTGGGCCTTCTGTATGTCTTCCTTGGAGAAGTGTCTGTTCAAGTCCTTTGCCCATTTTTTAATTGGGTTGTTTGTCTTCCTGGAGTGGAGTCGTGTGAGTTCTTTATATATTTTGGAGATCAGGCCCTTGTCTGAGGTATCATTGGCAAATATGCTTTCCCATATTGTTGGTTCTCTTTGTAATTTGGTGCTGTTTTCTTTAGCCATGCAGAAGCTTTTTATTTTGATGAGGTCCCATTTGTTTATTCTTTCCTTTATGTCCCTTGCTTTAGGGGATGTGTCTGTGAGGATGTTGCTGCGTGGAATGTCTGAGATTTTCCTGCCAATGTTTTCTTCAAGGACTTTTATGGTGTTACGGCTTATATTTAAGTCTTTTATCCATCTTGAGTTTATTTTCGTGTATGGCGTAAGTTGGTGATCGAGTTTCATTTTTTTGCACGTAGCTGTCCAGATCTCCCAACACCATCTGTTGAAGAGACTGTTTTTGCTCCATTTTATGCTCCTGCCTCCTTTGTCAAATATTAATTGATCGTATAGATTTGAGTTTATTTCTGGGCTCTCTATTCTGTTCCATTGGTCTATGAGCCTGTTTTTATGCCAGTACCAGGCTGTTTTGATTACCGTTGCCTTGTAATACAGTTTGATATCAGGTATTGTGATACCTCCTGCTTTGTCCTTCTTTCTCAAAATTGCTGCTGCTATTCGAGGTCGTTTATGGTTCCATATGAATTTCTGTAATGTTTGTTCTATATCTGTGAAATATGTCATGGGTACTCTAATAGGGATTGCATTGAATCTATAAATTGCTTTGGGTAGTATGGCCATTTTGATGATGTTAATTCTTCCAATCCATGAACATGGTACATGCTTCCATTTGTTTGTATCTTCCTTAATTTCTTTCTTCAGTGTTGTGTAGTTTTCTGAGTACAGGTCTTTTACCTCCTTGGTTAGGTTTATTCCTAGGTACTTTATTTTTCTTGTTGCTATATCGAATGGGATTTTTTTCCTGATTTGTGTTTCTGCAGTTTCGTTGTTGGTGTACAGGAATGCCTTTGATTTCTGGGTATTGACTCTGTATCCAGCTATTTTGCCAAATTCATTTATTAGGTCGAGTAGTTTTTGAGTGGAGTCTATAGGGTTTTCCATGTACACTATCATGTCGTCTGCAAACAGTGACAGTTTCATTTCCTCCTTTCCAATTTGGATGCCTTTTATTGCTTTTTCTTGTCTGATTGCTGTGGCTAGGACTTCCAATACTATGTTGAATAGGAGTGGTGAGAGAGGGCATCCTTGTCTTGTTCCTGATCTTAGTGGGAAAGCTCTAAGTTTTTGTCCATTGAATGTGATGCTGGCTGTAGGTCTCTCATATATGGCCTTAATTATGTTGAGGACTGCTCCCTTTATTCCCACTTGGCTGAGTGTTTTTATCAGAAATGGGTGCTGTATCTTATCGAATGCTTTTTCCGCATCTATTGATATGATCATGTGATTTTTGTCTTTGCTGTTGTTGATGTGATGTATTATGTTTATTGATTTGCGAATATTGTACCATCCTTGCATCCCTGGGATGAATCCCACTTGGTCATGGTGGATGATCTTTTTAATATATTGCTGGATGCGGTTTGCTAATATTTTGTTGAGAATTTTAGCGTCTATGTTCATCAGCGATATTGGCCTGAAGTTTTCTTTCTTCGTTGTGTCTTTATCTGGTTTTGGGATTAGGATGATGTTGGCTTCATAAAAAGAGTTTGGGAGTCTTCCATCAGTTTGGATTTTTTCGAATAGTCTGTGAAGGATAGGGGTTAGTTCTTCCTTAAATGCTTTGTAGAAATCTCCTGTGAAACCATCTGGTCCAGGGCTTTTGTGTGATGGGAGTTTCTTGATGACTGCTTCAATTTCCTTTGCTGATATTGGTCTGTTCAGGTTTTCTGCTTCTTCTTCAGTCAGTTTTGGAAGATTATATTTTTCTAGAAATGTGTCCATTTCATCTAGGTTTTCAAATTTCTTAGCATATAGGTCTTCATAGTAATTTCTTACGATCCTTTGTATTTCTGTGGTATCAGTTGTAATCTCTCCACTTTCATTTCTAATTCTGTTTATTTGGATCCTCTCTCTTTTCTTCTTGATAAGCCTACTTAAAGGCTTGTCGATTTTGTTTATCTTTTCAAAGAACCAGCTTCTGGATTCATTGATCCTTACAATTGTGCTTTTAGTCTCTATGTCATTTAGTTCTGCTCTGATCTTGGTTATTTCCTTCCTTCTGCTTGCTCTGGGCTGTCTTTGTTGTTGTTCCTCCAGTTCTTGTAGGCGTAGGGTTAGGTTGTTTGTGTGAACTGTTTCTAACTTCTTAAGGTAGGCCTGTATTGCTATGAACTTCCCTCTCAGGACTGCCTTAGCTGTGTCCCATAGGTTTTGGGTTGTTGTGAGTTCGTTTTCATTTGTTTCCAGGAAGTTTTTGATTTCTTCCCTAATCTCGTTCTTGACCCATTCATTGTTTAATAGCATGCTATTCAGTCTCCATGATTTTGAGTGTTTTGGGTTTTTACCCTTGGGGTTGGTTTCTAGTTTCAGACCCTTGTGGTCAGAGAAGATGCTTGATATGATTTCAATTTTCTTGAATTTGTTGAGGGTTGCTTTGTGTCCTATCATGTGGTCTATCTTTGAAAAAGATCCATGGACACTTGAAAAGAATGTGTATTTTGCTTCTTTGGGATGAAAAGCTCTGTATATATCAGTTAAGTCCATTTCCTCTAGGGTATTGTTAAGTGACACAATATCTTTGTTAATCTTTTGTTTGGAAGGCCTGTCCATTTTTGATAGTGGGGTGTTAAAATCCCCTACTATAATTGTGTTGCTGTCAATATCTTTCTTGAAATCCTCCAAGATTTTCTTTATGTATTTGGGTGCTCCTATGTTGGGTGCATATATATTTATAATGTTTATGTCTTCTTGGTGGATTCTTCCTTTGAGTATTATGAAGTGACCTTCTGGGTCTCTCTTTATGGCCCTTCTTTGGAAGTCTATTTTGTCTGATATGAGTATTGCTACCCCTGCTTTTTTTTCCTGTCCGTTTGCTTGGAAAATTTGTTTCCAGCCCTTCACTTTCAGTCTGTGTGAGTCTTTTGTCCTGAGATGGGTTTCTTGTAGGCAGCATATGTGTGGGTCATGTTTTCTTATCCATTCAGCTGTTCTATGTCTTTTGATTGGAGCATTTAATCCATTTACATTTAAGGTTATTATCGATAGGTAGTTATTCATTGCCATTATTTCCTACCTGTGTTCCTCTGTCTTTCTCTTTTCCTTCCTTTCCTTAAAGCAGTCCCTTTAGCATCTCTTGCAGAGCTGGTTTGGTGGAGCTGTATTCTTTTAGACTTCTTTTGTCTGGGAAGCTCTTTATTTGGTCTTCTATCTTGATTGAGAGCCTTGCTGGGTAAAGTAGTCTTGGTTGGAGGCCTCTGGTTCTCATTACTTGGAATATTTTTTGCCATTCTCTTCTGGCTTGGAGCGTTTCCATTGAGAAGTCAGTTGCTAACCTTATTGGGGCTCCCTTGTATGTTACTTCCTTTTTCTCCCTTGCTGCCTTTAAGATCCTCTCTTTGTCTTGGAAATTTGCCATTTTAATTATGATGTGTCTTGCAGTGGGTCTCTTTGGGTTCCTCTTGTTTGGGACTCTCTGTGATTCCTGGATTTGGGTGACTTTTTCTCTCCTCAGATTAGGGAAATTTTCCATCATTACTTTTTCAAACAGGTTTTCTATCCCTTGCTCTTCTTCTTCTCCTTCTGGTATTCCTATTATACGGATGTTGTTACGTTTCATGTTGTCCTGCATTTCCCTTATTGCCTCTTCATTCTTTCTGAGCCTCTTTTCCTTTTCTTGTTCCTTCTGGGTGTTTTTTTCTACTTTATCCTCCAGCTCGCTGATCCGATCCTCTGCTTCATCAAGTCTGCTTTTAATTCCTTCTACTGTGTTCTTCAATTCAGAAATTGTATTCTTCATTTCCTCTTGGCTCTTGTTGATATTTTCTATTTCCTTTTTCATGTTGATATAGTTTGCAGTGAGTTCATTGTAGTTTCCTTGTAGTTTCTGGTAGTTCTCTTTGAGCTCAGAGAGCTCAGTGAGCTTCCTGATGACCATTGCTTTGAACTCAGTATCTGATAGTTGACTTGCCTCTTTTTCGGTTAGTATTCTTTCTGAGACTTCCTCCTTTCCTTTCAATTGGGAATTGTTTCTTTGTCTTCCCATTGTTTGTGAGGCTCTTCTTGTTGGCCTCTGCTTCTTAAATTGCTTTGTTCTGAATCCCTGGGTTTATGATATGAACTTCTATGGTAGAATGCCAATGGGATTCGGTGGTGCTGTCTCCTTACTCTCCTGTGCTCACTGGTCTTGAGCTGACATTTATGTGTTTAACACGGTCTAACTCTAGTCTTTTCAGCACTCCAGGTTTTGTTGTCGCACCTGTGGGAAAAATAGAAAGGGGGGGAGAAAGAAAAGGAAAAAACAAACAAACAAACAAACAAACAAAAAAAACCAAAGATGGGAAGGAGGGAAAAAGGAAATAGGAAAGGAGGAAAGGGAGGAAGGAGGGAAGAAGGATTAAAGAAAGATCGGAGGCAAGATAAGAAGGAATTTTAACAAAAATTAAAACATAGAAATAGATAAAAGAAGGGAGGAAGAAGACATAAAAATGGTAAAGGATGGGAGGAAGAAGGAATGAAAGAAAAAAAAGAGAGAGAGAGGAAGAAGGAGTTCAGGGGGAAAGGAAAAGGGAAAAAAAAAAAAAAAAAAGGAAAAAAAAAAAAAAAATCTTCTGTTGGCTTTAAACCGTTCAGGTTATTTCTGCTGTTGTCCTGTCTGTGCAACGGGAGGCGGTGGTTGGAAGGATTGGTTTCACTTTTCTTCCTTCCTGGGTCACACTCTTCACTGTTTTGTAGGTGTGGTCCCTGGCAGGCAATCAGGCCGTTGATCAGCCAATCCAGCAGCTTTGTTCTTGGGACTCTCGAGTGGCCGCTCCAGCCGCTTTGGCTCCGGACGCGTGCGCGCGCAGCAGGGGAATCCAGCCGCTTCGGGTTTGTGACGTTATTTGGGCTCTGAGCTCGCAGCCGGCCGACCAATCCAGCCGCCCAGGCTAGGGAGGCTGGCGCGCCGCAAACTGCTGGTTCAGCCGCCTTGGTGTTACGTCTCTCGCCAGCCCCTTTGTGCTTGGGAAGTGCGCATCCAGCCGGCCCTACGCTTGGTGAGCGCGCAGCCCGCCGCCGAGCCAGAGGCTCTACGCTTGGGGGCCCGATCCAGCTGTCCGGGGCTTGAGACTCTCGGGTGGGCGGGGCCGCCCTGGGACCGAATCACGCGGTCCTCGGTTCCGAGGTTTTGGGTCTGTGGGTGGAGCAGCTAGTCTCTGCTCCAAAAGATCTCGGAGGTTTCAGGTGTGGGCGCCCCTCCGGGGTTTCACGTACGGGCCCCGTTCGCTAATCTGCGCGCGCGCTACCGCGCGCAACCGGACCTCAGGTGAGCGCCGGTGCTGCTTATCCCGCGTTCCCCGTTCGCAGTCCAGGGGCGGAGGGGGGAGGGGCGCCAGGGGCCTCGGCCACCACCGAGAGTTCTCTAACTAGCCCCTGAGTGTCTCTATTTTCTTTTTCTTTTTGAGAAATTCCTCCTTTTCAAGCCCCCCTGGTCCAATCAAGCACCTGGCTGCTCACAGCGCAGCCTGGCCCTCTCTCAGGACTCCTGCAGCAGCCCCTGCGCCAGGGCTGGCGCCTCTGCAGCCCTTGTACCGCGCGGTCCCGGGTCCCGGGGACCTTATTGTCCTTGAGCACTCTTCTTACCGTCAGATCTTTCAGTGTCCTCTATCTTTGGTCTCTAATCTTCGTATATGCTGGAGTACTGTTGGCTGTTCGCTCTGCTCCTCAGATCAGCTAGGTATTTCCCTGGCACTGAGGGGAAGTGAATTCTGCTCCCACCTATGTTGCCGCCATCTTCCAATCCTCTACTGAGTTATTTATCAGTTTATTTTTATTTATTTATTTATTTATTTATTTATTTACTTTATTGTTGTTCAATTACAGTTGTTTGCATTTTCCCCCCACCTCTCCCTCCAACCCCAGCCAAACCACCTTCCCTTCCATGCTTCCACCCTCCCCCTTGGTTTTTGTCCATGTGTCCTTTTTAGTTCTTCCTGAAAACCCTTCCCCCCATTATCCCGTCCTACCTCCCCTCTGGTTACTGTCAGATTGTTCTTACTTTTAGTGTCTCTGGTTATATTTTGCTTGCTTTTTTCTTTCATTGATTATGTTCCAGTTAAAGGTAAGATCATATATATGGTGTTTGTCCCTCACTGCCTGACTTACTTCACTTAGCACACTTTTTAAAAATTTGCTTTGAAATCTGACCCATTTATCAAATTCCTTTTTTTTAAGATTTTATTTATTTTTAGAGAGAAGGTAAGGGAAGGAGAAAAAGAGGGAGAGAAACATCAGTGCGTGGTTGCCTTTTGCACGTCCCCTATTGGGAACCTGGCCCGCAACCCAGGCATGTGCCCTGACTGGGAATCAAACTGGCAAACCTTTGGTTCACAGGCCAGCACTCAATGTATTGAGCTACACCAGCCAGAGCCATTTATGGAATTCTTAATTTCTGTTTTTATTTTCTCCATTTTATTTGTATATCTTAAGGTATGCATTGATAACTCCATAATTAGATCTTCTCTATGTTAGTTTCTACTGTTTTTTTATCCTTTTTTTTTGCTCATTTTATCCTTTTCCTGGTATTTCTAGTGTTTTCTATTTAATGCAAAAAAAATTTTACATTAAAATTTTTGCCATCATTTAAGAGTATAATGAATGTTTTATTTTCCTTCATAAAGGACTTACTTTTACTTCTAATTAAGGTAGGATAAGATGACTTTAAACAAGTCTTGAATGGAAATTATTTTAAAAATGCCTTTCATTCCTAGTTCTGATTTCTTCTTATTACTAGAGAGTACTGTTTCAGGAGTCCCATCTGTATGATTGGTGTGCTTTCTATGGCTGCTCTTTCTTGACAGGGTGGGAACACCATTATTTACTTCTCTTATTCCATGGGATTTCTGAAAGCTCAGTTTATCTATGCAGCCTGCCAACCACTGCTCTCTGTTTGATTTATGTTTCTCTGTTACTCTTAAAAATTTGGCAAATACTTCAATGGGAAAAATGGAACTGAATTTTGGGCTTAACTCTTTTTTTTTCTTTTTTTCCCACAGAATCTTAGACTTTCACTCAAGTCTTTAGCATTATAGTAAATCTCCAATCCATTCAAATAGATTAATTTGTAAAATCTTTTTTTTCCTACTGCTTTTGGCAGGAAGATATGTCTATTACAAGGTAGTCTACCTGAAAGAAAAAGTCCCCCAAAGGTTTTGAAAATGAGTGAGAAATCACAAAAGTTATTTGGTTGGGGTTTTAAACACACATAGTTCACATACTCATTTTATTCATTCATTCAAAAAGAAGTTTTTCAAATGTATGTGTTTTAGTAAAGACCATAGGGAAGGCATTGTGGGATATGCAAAGGTAACTTTGATATAAACCTTGAAGTGATCATAATAGGTTGCTTTCAAATGAAGCATATGATTAAACTCCTTATACTTGTAGTTCAAGTAAGAGAAAAAAAAATGGTGTTCATCCTAAAAACTTGTTCATTTTGCATCTGTGACATAAAATATGTTAAACGCTATGGAGGACATACACATAAATGCATGTGAGGAAAAACTCAGAGAAATGTGAGTACTTCTAAATGAATGATCTGAAAGATTCCATGAAGCAAGAAACATTTAAACTGGGCCTTGTAGACTAAGTTGAATCTGAATATGCAGAGATGAGGGAAAGACATATTGGGCAAAGAAATTATGTTAGTAAAAATGTGTGAGTGGAAAGATGTGAAGTAAGTTTTGTGAATGAAGAGGAGACTAGGTTGAATGCAGTGTAGATTATGTAAAATGTTGGCATGTGGGTCTGAAAAGAAAGGGAGGTGCATATAAGATCTTGGAGTACCCTAAATGCCATTCTTAGGAGTTTCACTTTCATTATGTCAAGTATTTAACTTGACTAAATATTTTACTCAAGACCTCCAGTATCAGTTATTTAACTTACATTTTACTGTGTTTTCTATTTCTTTTTCCACTGTATTTATGTTAAATTAAAATAATTATACTAACTTTTTGCTTTTTATTTTTTTAGAAGTGATAATGTGTCTTCTTTGAGCCAGCCACCTACTTTCTGCTAGTCTTGGTCTCTTTGTGGTACAGGAGCATAAATTTTCCCTAAGGAAGTGTATGTATCACCAAAGTGGCTGTAGATTAAAGAAATAGAATGCCTCACATATCACTTGCTATGAATGAATTTGATATGCTTTAAACTTAGTGATTCAAAATCTTAGGGGATTCAGAATGATGAAAAGTATTAATGAATCCATTTATGCATAGACTATTTGTTTTAGGTTGAAGAAAGAGCATGGCTCAAATACTAACATGCTATTATTTTTTTCAAATGTATGTAGATGTTCATGTTGAGTTTTGTTTTGTGGTTTTTTTTTTTTTGCACATAGATGTCAAACTGTTCCAACACCATTTGTTAAAAGATTATTTCTTCTTCAATGCATTTATTTTTGCACCTTTGTCAAAAATAAGCCAACAATATTTGTATATGTCTGTTTCTAGATTCTGGTCTACTCCCTTGATCTGTATGTTTATTCCTTTCAGTACCAAAATCTTGATTATTATTAGTGTAATTTTTATATCTTAAAATCATGTAGTTCTTCAATTTTATTCTTTTTCAAAATTTTTTTCTATTCCTGCTGCTTTTTTCTTACCCAGATAAATGTTCAAGTCAGCTTGTCTCTATGAGCAAAAATCCTGTTAGAAATTTGATGTAAAATACATTAAATATATAGATCAATTTATGGAAATTTGACATCTTAATTACATGGATTATCTTGACTTTATCTTGTCATTTTTTATTGGGATGTTGAATATTGTGAATTTTATGTTGCTCATTGTTGATTGTCTGAATTTTGTCATCTTCCATGAAAGGGACTGGATTTTGTTTTTGGCAAAAATAAGTAACTTGCAGATAAATTTGATTTCTTGTTTTTAATATTTTTCTAAGAGTTCTGGGTTAACCTTTATTCCAAGGGAAGTTAAACTCTACTGCTAAGGGATGATTCCCCTGGGATGTCCTCTGAATAACTCGGGATCACCAAGGACTCTCTGCTCTGACAGGTTGTAACTTAAAGTTTTCCTCATTACTTGGACTCTAGAAATTACTTAGCTTGCAACTCTGGTCATTTTTAGTGCACCTGATTAAGATTTTGCATCCTGCATTCTCAAGGGATGGCTATATAGATGTCTGCATATATAGGAGCATTTTTTCTGCATATCTCTCACCAGAATTCTACCCAACAAATTCCAGCCTCCTTAGTATCTCCAGACTTTCATCTCCATCTCTTCAACCCAGCAAGGCCTCCAAGCTTGGTTTGGATTCTCTGTATCTATATTCTCATGGGGAAATTGCCTCCAGATTGAATGCTGGAGTTCTTGAATAGCTCACCTTGTTTGTTTCCCTTCCCTCAGGAATCCCAGGTCTATTCTGTCCATTGTCCAATGTGTGAAAACAGCTGTTTTATATATTTTTCCCAGTTTTCTAATTGTTTAAGAAGTTAAGTGTGGTCCTTTTTACTACAATGTAGCCAGAATAAAAGTCAGTTAATAGTCTGCTGCTTACTATTGTTTATGCATCTATATTGATTGGTATATTCACCAGCAATGGGTTTCTGAGGTTTCTTTAAGATTAACTACAGAGATACTGCTATTTACAGTATTGATTTAAACAATGAAAACATAATTTGTAAATCAAAACTATAGGCCTTTGGACTAATCTAACACACTTGGGACATTCTTCTACTTTGTGTCTATGCCATGTTCATGCACATTGACTAACCTTCCCAAATCTTGAATATCTTAACCCTTTTCTCCAAGCCTTGCTACTTCAACCAAGAAGCCTTCCATAACTAGGTTTCAAAAGAACATTTCCATTGGTCAGAAAGTTCATTCAAAAGTGGGACCATCCAAGCTTAATTCATGTGGTATCTACCATCTATATAGACTATGATAGTGACCCTGCATCACTCATTATGATCTGTGGCAAACTGAAACTAAAGACACCCAAATTTATTAAAAACAAACCTCTGGTATGAATGCTTTATATATGTAAATGTCATGAAAGACAACCAGAAATTGAGGAACTATTCCAGTTTAAAGTAAGTTAAGTAAGCATGAGAGCTAAATGCAAACCAAATTTTAGATTATACAGTTGGCCATTAGAAAAAATTGATGGGAAGGAGAATATTGAAAATATGTGAATATATGGCTTATGTTAAATGATAATATGGCATTATGTTAAATTGTCTGCATTTCATCATTTTACATGGTTGGGTAAAAGAATGTCCTTATTCATGGGAGATATATGCTATACCATTTTGAGTTGAGTATTCATTATGTCTTCAAGACTTTCTTAAATAATTGGGGGAGAGAGAGAAGAGAGGGAATGAAAAAATACATGTGAACATGTACAAGTCAATAAAATGAAATGCTAGCATTTGGTGAATCAAGGTAAAAGTTTGTGGGAATTAGTTTTGTTATCATTACAACTTACATAGCTTACAACATGTTTTAAAAATAAAAAGATTGAAAGTAACTGAAGCAAATAAAACTAAACAAATAAAAATAATAATTTTCTACCCTGGCTAGTGTGGCTCAGTAGATTGAGCACTGGCCTGTGAACCAAAGGGTCACTGATTTGATCGTCAGTTTTGGCACATGGTTGGGTTGCAGGCCAGGTCCCCAGTAGGGCGTGTGCTAGAGGCAACCACACATTGATGTTTTTCTCCCTCTCTCTCCCTCCCTTCCCCTCTCTCTAAAAATAAATAAATATTAAAAAAACAATATCCTTACTAAAAAAGTAGATCTATATGCCAGGTTTACTGACAAACTACTATGAAATCTAATTAGTCCTTAATACATCCCTTATATATTTGGATCCTCATGAAATCTACTATTTCTATAACACAAGCTTGACTGCATTCTACTTTCTCTTATTTTCTGTGTGCATGTCTTCTTTTTTTCACAATGGAAAAGCTACTTTAGGACAGATTGTAACCTCTGTCATATATATTCCTACAGCAGTTGGGGAAATTAGGAAAGTTTTGAGCACAAAGTATTCTATAAGTAATTATTTAATCTGGTAAGTTTACATGAATTTGGCAGGTTCACAAAATGAGAACTTTGTTGTGATCTGGGAGTTCTTATTATCATTAACACTTTTACTGAAGTTTTTACTTCCTAAGCAGTCATGACAGTCATTTAATCTTTCTTCTTTTTAAATGATTCTGAGATTGAGATAAACTCAATAGGAGTGTAATCAAGAGGAGGAAATATTCCAGAGCACAGAAAAAGGTCACTAGTATACACACATACACAATAGGTCAATATAGCTGTACTTTCATTTCCAGGCCCAGTTAGAAATTCAAAATTGGACCCTTACTGAACTGTTCTAACTGAAACAGCCTGAACAAAGCACTGACATGTTAGTGAAACTCTAGAAAGTTTCAGTAGAAGAATCTTAAAGAACTGAGTAACATTTAACAAATTATTTGTTTTTAGGGAATGTCTGCATAGAATGTTCGATTGAGGGCTATAAAAAGGTTTTCCTTGTATGGGACCAGTTTAGAAGATATAATCAGTCTTAACAATTCAGAGTATCCATGTCTGAGCTGCATTCATCAGTCACCAGTAGGGTACATATATTTCATAATAAAGGCCCTATACATTGCCTCTGTCCTGGTAACTGAGCCAAGTGTAGTGTTAATGTGTCCTGTAGTAATGAGAAAGTTAGCCTGAACTAAGGGTGGAACTTCATTTTGATTAGTTCACCATGAACCCAGGACCAAGTTTTGTATCCTTTAATTCAACTAAGAGTCACAAATTCCCATGGTGAATAGCTAGCTCTGCTAGATAACACACACACATACATATATGTGTGTGTGTGTGTATATATATATATATATATATATATATATATATATATATATATATTATACAATGATGTGATGGGGTTTTTCCAATTTTTAAAATTTTGTTGTTCAGTTACAATTATCCCACCTTTTTCCCCATTTCTCTCTCAGGTCCCACCAGCCCTACAGTCAATCCCCACTCCCTTATCCATGCCCATGAGTCCTCTATTCATATATTTTTAATACATGTTTACATTGTGTGCCCTGGCTGGTGTGGCTCAGTGTACTGAGTGCCACATGTGAACCAAAGGGTCACCAATTTCA
Source organism: Desmodus rotundus (assembly GCF_022682495.2). Classification (NCBI taxonomy): domain Eukaryota; kingdom Metazoa; phylum Chordata; class Mammalia; order Chiroptera; family Phyllostomidae; genus Desmodus; species Desmodus rotundus. The sequence goes on along the minus strand of NC_071400.1, from coordinate 22,888,947 downwards.
TCGCCAGTCATGGCGCATGACTGGGTTGCAGGCCAGGTCCCCAGTTGGGGGCACGCAAGAGGCAACCACACATTGCCGTTTCTCTCCTTCTCTTACTCCCTCCCTTTCCCTCTCTAGAAATAAATAAATAAATCTTTTAAAAGTATATACATGTTTACATTGTGAAGTGATTACTACAATCAAACTAACGATCATATCAATAACTTCCATAGTTACCATATTTTTATAAATAATCACCTTATCAGGGAGTAATCATGCCCTCAAATTCATCTTAAATTGATTTGTAGCAGGGAATTAATACAGATAGATACACAGCTTAAAAGTCAGGTGTCCTCATAGAATGTTGTCAGGAAAAACCATATTGCTTAATGAATACAGAACTGAAGAAAAGGGAGTTGTTAAGAGTTCTCACTAGCAATGAGGATATTCTGATATTTGGCTTATTTAGGAATATTTCTCTTCAAGGGGTGAGAATTTCTCTAGAACTTTGATGCCTTTAAAATTATCTTTTTGTCTTTGATTTTTGAAAGTTTTATTATAATGTGTCTTGTAGAACTTTGTTTTGGATGAAAAATTTGGGGTGGCTTGTTAACTATGAACTTGGATGTCCAAATTTCTCCCCAGGTTTGGGGTTTTCTCAGCCATTGTTTCTTCAAATAAGCTTTCTGCACCCATTTCTTTCTCTCTTTTCCTTTTGGGACTCCAGTAATGAGTAGAATGTTTCTCTTAATGGTTCCCTTCAATTCCCATAGAGTTTCTTTATTCCTTTTCATTCTTTTTCTTTTTTACTTCTTTGACTAGATAATTGTAAATGATCTGTCTTTGAGGTCACTAATTCTTTCATCTGCTTGTTCCAATTTCTTCTTGAAGCTCCATATTGAAATCTTCAGTCGTATTCTTCAGCTCCAAAATTTCTGTCTATGTGTGTGTATTTTTTACATTTCCTATATCTTTATTAAACTTCTCATTTTGTTCTTATATTGTTTTCCTGGTTTGATTAAATTATTTATTTGTGTTCTCTTATAGCTCTCTGAGTATCTCTAAGGCAACTATTTTGAATCCCTTGTTAGTCAATTCCTGTATTTCTCTTTGTTTGATGTCAGTAAGTGAATTTATTTTTCGTCTTCGGTGGAGTCATGTTTTTCTAGTTCTTCGTAATCCCTGTAGCTTTGTGTAGGTGGTAGATGATTGAGCATTTGAAGAAGCTACTTCTGGCTTTGGTAAGGAAAGTCCTTCAACTGTTGGTGAGGGCATACTAGAACATGCTGTGACTCTGGGACTAGTAATGCAGGGTAGAAATATGAGGGGTGTGTGGTGGGGTATAATTACTTGTTAGATCATATAACTGGCATCCACAACATTAACAACTCTGTGGTTCTTCATGAGTGCTTCAGAGGGTCCACAGAAGTCGAAAGGGCAGTTTGGTTCTTCAGCAGTGACTCCAGGTCCAGTGGCTAGGGACCATAATGAAGGCAGGTATTGACAGTAGCTGGACTGACTAGTGTGCACTTTCTTGGTTATGAGGGCTAACTGAAAGTGCCTATGTAATGGCAGGGGCCAGTTGCAAACATACATGTAGTCATGGGGGCCGAGGAAAGTAGCAAGTGTTATGACAAACTGGAGGTTGCAGTTGACAGTGGCCTGAGTTGTCAGTGTGCACTACCATTAATGCTGGTTCTCACCATGAGCATATGGCAGTGGAGCTGGGACTTGGCAGTCAGGCTGGGGGCATGTAGATGCAGTGCTGGAGGAGCCAGTAGAAGGTTAGCACAGTGGTACAGGCTAGTGATAGAAGATCAGGCTGAATCTGGACCCACATGTAGCTACAGAAGACCTATCAGTGTGCACTTGATAGCTGCACAGTCTCTCCACAGGCATGTACACAGCTGTGGAGCTGTTGACAGAGATCAGGTTAGGAGTATGCAGGTGCAGAGATGGAGGGACTAGCAGCAGATGAGTGCAGTGATACAGTCCAGTGACAGGAGATAGAACTGGATCTGGGCTCACAAGCATCTGTGGAGGCCCACACTGTCAGGGTGCACCCTGTGGCTACACAGTATCCTTATTGTGTTGACATGGCAGTAGAAGCTGCTCTTGGGGTTGGACTGAAAGCAGGAAGATATACATCTAGGGAATAGTTGTATGGGAGCCTAGTGGTGTAGGATAGTGATAGGAGATGGGGCCAAATCCTGGTCCACAAGCAGCTTGGAGGCCTTGACTATTCACATGCACTTACAAGACTGTAAGATCTTACCATGGGTGTACATACAGCGATGGAGGCTGGGGATCGGTGTCAAGCCAGCAACAGGCAAATGCTCAGGGGTTAGGGCTACACCCAATTGTGTGACTCACGGTGGGATGTTTAGCTGTGTGATTTTAGGCTGGTGTCTTGCACTCACACAGTCACAGATGCCCAAGCTGGCTGCTGGGGTGGGTCCTGGGCTCTAGTGGAGGTGGAATCAGGGTAAGGAGCAGAGAAGGACTCAGGTGGCTGGCATCAGCAAATGAAAATACCTTTGGAGCAAAAACTAGTGAAATCTGCAGGGTGTCTGCATGAGTTTGCTGGTCATTGGTTTCTTTAATGGTGAAAGTTTCTGGGGTCCTTTGCAGAGAAAGTCACTGGATACTGTGGTTGGTCCCACTACATAGCTGATATTGGTAGCTCCTGCTTTTCTTTCTTGTTTTTTTCTGTACATCTCAACTTTGCCAGTCTTTGAATGGAGTGAAACCAAAGCAGGTCCTTCATGTGTTGCCCAAAAAGGCTGGACAAGCTGGTTGCTCATCCTACTCTACCTTTCCTGGTGAGAGAAACTTTTTCCATTCAACAAGTTTATTGGCACTGAGCAATACTGGCTTTGGGTATGGAATGATGCAGGCAACATGAAACTCTTCTTCCTATTGGTTTTGTGCAGTTATTCTCAAGTTTTTGTTCCACTATGTTATGGAAGTTTCTTTTAATCTCCAATCACATTTACTGAGGTAACATTTTTTAATAACACAAATTTCAGATGTACAACATTACAATTCAATGTCTGTATTCTCTATTGTGTGCTCAACCCCCAAAATCTACTTTCCTTCCATTACCATATATTTGAACCCCTTTTCCCAGTTTTCCCTGCCCCATCCCTATTCCACTGTGGTGACCAGTATTCTGTTTTCTGTATCTATAAGTTTGTTTTGTTTTGTTTTATTAGTTCATTTGTTACTTTTTTGTTTTACATTCCACATATTAAGGAAATAATATGGTTTTTGTCCTTTTCCATCTGATTTATTTTACTTAGCATAACAACCTCAAGATCTATGCATGTCATCTTGAGTGGACTCCAGAGCTTTCCTGGAGCTGTTTTTGTTTGTGGATCACTGTCCGATTGTTGATCTTTCAGGAGTTTCCTACTGTGTGATCTTGGTGATGTCTCTCTTTTCTCAAATATACTTTTTAAAATTCCCTATTGATTTCTTTTTGAGGCTTTAATTGTTCAAAATATCTTAATAGAGCAATAAAAGAAGAAGCCCGTTGGATCTAGAGCAGTTATGAAATTAACAAATTGCTATGTCTAGTTATATGCGAAAGATCAATTAGAGAAGTAAATACAACACTACAAATGGTCATGTTGTCTTTTTCTTTTTTTTTAAGATTTTATTTATTTACTTATTTTTAGAGAGAGGGGAAGAGAGGGAGAAAGAGAGGGACAGAAACATCTGTGTGTGGTTGGCTCTTACAAACTCCGCACCTGGGGACCTGGCCCACAACCCAGGCATGTGCCCTGACTGGGAATCAAACCAATGACCCTTTTTGGTTCACAGGCCAACTTCAGTCCACTCAGCCACACCAGCCAGGCCCATGTTGTCTTTTTCCAGACAAGGAACCTTCAAATCCTATCAATGCCATGAAGTTGTCCCTTTCTTCTTCATTTGAATAGTTTTCAAGGAAATTGATCAAGGAATTAAATATATGTGTCTTTGTTAGCTAATGTGAGAGAAAGCATTCTGAAGTCTTTTGAAAATAATATGTGTTGCAACTGGAGAGCATTATGCTAAGTGAAATAAGCCAGGCGGTGAAAGACAAATACCATATGATCTCACCATTAACTGGAACGTAATCAACAGGAGAAAAAAGCAACCAAATTTTAACCAGATACATTGAAATTAAGAACAATCTAACAATAGCCAGAGGGGATTGGGGAAGGGATAGTGGGGAAAGGGGTTTACAGGAACTACTATAAAGGACACATGGACAAAATCAAGGGGAAGGGTGGAGGTGGGGGAGGGAGGTGGGTTTGGCTGGGGTGGGGTGGAGGGATGGGGAGAAAAGGCATACAACTGTAATTGAATAACAATAAAAAAATTTTTTAAAGAAAAAATAATATGTGTTTTTAACTCAGGAACAGATACCTCATTTTGGGGGGGGTTAATAGGAGTTGTTTACTTTTGAAGAAAATCTCCTTCTATAGTTCATTGAAGTATATTGCCAGTGAATTTGCCAGCTGTGTGTCTGGCTCCAGAAATCCTTCCTTCCCTCTCTACCCATCAAAACAGTTTTTCAGACAAATAGGTCTCCCACATTAGATTGTGAACTCCTTTCTGACCAAAAACCATGTTTATTAATCTTAGGTATTTCCCTCTACAAGCCCAGTATAGTATCTGACACAGAATAGTTGCTCCATAAATAACAGTTAAGGAAAATCAAACCAATCTAAGCTTCATGTTATGCCCTCAGGCCCTGTGGTCCTAAGGAGAAAAATGACAATTGATAGTTTAATCAGGTAAAAGGTATGTAAACTAGTTTATGTGTTACATCTTTTGAATAAAAGGTAGCTTAATCTACTTGCAAAACACAAATCTCCAGAAGGCTCTTACCGAGTGAATATAATTGTGGAAATATACTGGCAGATTAGAGAAAATAAACTGAATTTTCTGTGAAGACTGAATTCACTTTAGATGTATGGACAGTATTGCTTATATGCTCTCTCTAAACCCTAGTGCCCCTATCAGAATAATCTGTGGTGCTTTAAAAAAATGCAGAGTGAGCCATAAAGTATTGAAAACTTCATAGATTCATTTCTCAGTGACTAAATTATATATTAACATGTAGAATGCAGTGAATTATAGAGATATATTTACATTGGCTAATTTTTGTGGGTTACACTTATTGAAATTTGTTCTGTGACTCTACTACAAAGATCATTCTGTGTACTATACAAAAAATTTCCCTAGGTACTAACAATGTTTACTGAGGCTCCAAAATGGGTTGAATGAAAAACACACACTCAGAAAGGGCATAAACCTAGTGTGTCAAGTGTGCCTAGTGTGTCTGAGGTAGTCATTCACATTGGAGTCACATCAGCAAAGTCCAGGAAAAGTTTGTGAACCAGGCATACCTGAGCTACTGCTCTGGCCTATTTTACATAAGGTGCTAAAGATGAAACTTTGCCTTTTACACCTGATAAAGACCCTAATGAAAGCAGATGAAGCAAAATTATATAACTTCTTCAGTTTTAAAAGTCATATGGAAGTTAATATTGCAAATTCATATTCAATAAAGAGACTACATTTTACTCAAGTGAAAAAGTGAGTTATCATGATTTCTGCTTTATAAGACTATAGAAACCAATATGACACATGTAAAGAGTTTTCACAAGTTAACAACTTGTGTGCCATCTCTTGCACCGGAAATTTTGGTCTATCATTTTATTTGTATGGTGACAAGAATACCATATCAAACACGCTAATGAAGAGAGGTTTTTCTCAATTATTAAAAGGGTGTCTCCTTCAACTTCATGTTCCAAAATGATGGTTCTCTGTTTTACTTCTATTACAAGTGTGAAGGTCCCCTACTAGCCATCTAACATGGCACTAGTCCAGATATAGTGTTCAAACCTTTGACCTACCTTGAAACCAATGGCCACCTAGATACACAGTTATCACATTATGTAAATTTTAAAATTTAAGTGCATGTTTAGAACAGTGTCTTTAGTACTTTCCCTTTCTTGAATGCCTGAGGGAATCAAAAAACACAACCTCACTACTCTTCCTACCGTTGACATTCTGGGATCAATTACTATAGACTAAAAGTGTGCCTGTGCTATAAGAAATGTATATTTCTGAAACCTTTAAATCAAATATCTATAGTTCATACTCTATTTTGCTTACCAATTACCAATTATCATCATTATTCTAGAGGAACTTGATTGAAATATCTGTTAACTGTACAATTGAGAGTTGATATCAATACTAGCTATCTCACAATAAGCAGAAACATAAACCCCAAAGGAATCTGTTTTTAAGGAAATTTTGTGGTAAATATTTTCTAAAAATAGAACCACAGGTTTACTAAATCTTAGAGCTGGAAGGGAATTTAGAATTCATGTGGTACAATCTTCTAGGTTCCAAATCGAAGGCATTTTTGTATACCAACAATGAAATATGAGAAACAGAAATTAGGAAAATATTCCCCTTACTATATCAACAAGAAAAAATAAAATACTTAGTAATGAACTTAACCAATGAGGTAGAAGACCTATACTCAGAAAACTACACAAAACTGAAGAAAGAAATTAAGGAAGATACAAACAGATGGAAGCATGTAAAATGTTCATGGATTGGAAGAATTAACATCATTAAAATATCCATACTACACAAAGCAATGTATAGATTCAACACAATCCCTATCAAAATACCAATGAAATATATCACAGATATAGAACAAATATTTCAAAAATTTATATGGAGCCATAAATGACCCTGAATAGCCTCAGAAAATTTGAGAAAGAAGAACAAAGCAGAAGGAATCACAATACCTGATATCATACTATATTATAAGGCCACTGTAATCAAAAGTCTGGTGCTGGCACAAGAACAGACACATAGAATAGAGAACCCAGAAATAAATCCATGTCAATATAGTCAGTTAATATTTGGTAAAGGGGGTAGCAACATAAAATGGAGTAAAAATAGCTTCTTCAATAAATGGTGTTGGGAGATCTGGACAAGCACATGCAAAAAAATGAAACTTAACTACTAAATTATACCATACACCAAAATAATCAAGATGAGCATGACTTAAATATAGGTCATGACACCATAAAAGTCTTAGAGGAAAACATAGGCAGGAAAATTTCAGGTATTCCATGCAGCAATATTTTCACCAATATATCCCCAAGAGCAAGGGATATAAAGGAAAGAATAAACAAATGGGATCTCATCAAAATAAAAGCTTATGCACAGCTAAGGAAATATCAACAAAATGAAAAAGGCACCAACTGTGTGGGAAACATATTTGCCAATGATACCTCTGAAAAGGGTTTGATCTCCAAAATATAAAAGGACTCACACAGCTCCACTCCAGGAAGGCTAACAACCCAATTAAAAAAATGGGCCAAGGATTTGAACAGACACATCCAAGGAGGACATACAGAAGGCCCAGAGACATATGGAAGTATGCTCAGCATCACTAGCCATCAGAAAGATGCATATTAAAACCACAATGAGATACCACTTCACACCAGTCAGAATGGTCATCATTAATAAATCATGAAAAAACAAGCGCTGGTGAGGATGTGGAGAAAAGGGAACCCTAGTGCACTGTTGATGGGAATGCAGACTGGTGCAGCCACTGTGGAAAACACTATGGAATTTTCTCAAAAAACTAAAGATGGAACTGCCTTTAGATCCAGTGACCCCACTGCTGGGATTATACCCTAAGAATCCTGAAACTCCAATTCAACATAACCTATGAACCCCAATGTTCATCGCAGCACAATTTACAATGGCCAAGTGCTGGAAACAGCCAAAGTGCCTATCAGTAAACGAGTGGATCAAAAAACTGTGGTACATTTTCACAATGGAATATTATACAAACGAAAGGAAAATGGAACTTCTATGTTTTACAACAGCATGGATGGAACTGGGGAGCATTATGCCAAGTGAAATAAGCCAGGTGATGAAAGACAGATACCATATGATCTCACCTATAGATGGGACCTAATCAACAAAATAAACAAATGAGCAAAATCAAATCAGAGAGTTGGAAATAAGCAACAAACTGACAGTGACCAGAGGGGGGGGGGGAGGGGGAAAAGGTGGGAATGAAGGTTAAGGGGCAAGCAAAGGAACATGAATAGAGGACTTATGGGCACGGAGAATGGGGGGAGTGACTGTGGGAGTGGGGGGGTGGGGTAGGGGTGAGCAATGGGGAAAAGGGTGGGACAACTGTAACTGCACAATAAATAAAAAAAGAAACTACCTCTGTAAGAACTTGAAAAAAATCTATACTATTATATCCTTGACAGATATGCATTTAGCCTGCTTAAGTATTTTTAGAGCAAAGGAGTTCAATATTATATAAGCCATTCTATAGTGTTTTATGTCTATGGACCTCCTTACATTGAATTGAAACTTACCTCCTTTTAACTTCTTATTGCTCCTAATTCTACTCCAGAGGCTACACAGAATAAATCTATATCTTCTTCCATGAGGTAACTCTTCAAATAGGCAACTGCTGTTTTTACTCAACTTCTCCCTCCATTTCTTTTTTTTGCCACCAAGATGTCATGTTTTCAGATACCCTTTGTATATTATAAATTTTAACTCTTTAGCCCCATCTTCTGGATTTTCTCTTGGTTGTCAGTATTCCTCTGATAATGTAAGGCCCACATCTAAATACTTATTTTTGGTTGGCTTTACCAGGTCATAGAACAGAGAGCCTATTAAACTATTCCCCACCTTTGGGGAAGATTTATTTCTTCCCAAATGCAGAACTATTCTTTATTAAGTTATTTAATTTGATCCATCATTCTAGTCTGTTAAGATGTCTTTGAATTATGATTTTGTATATTAACTATCTGTTGCTACTTTAGTTGTTTTTTATTATATTTGGTAAATATGATAAATATCAGGGACCTTTCTGGAACTACTCCAAGTTATTGATCATGTGTGTAAGACCTATGACAGAAATCTGTTTGTCCAGATTGCCACCAATTTATTCGTTAAGGTGCATTCTCTGGCAGTGGTCATCCAACTTTTTAAGAATGTACTTATCTGAATCTAGTCAGCATCATTCAGTGTAGTTGCAAGAGTTATCACATCTCCTTTTGTAAGCTATAGGAACTCTAACTGTAGAATTCAGCAAATTTTCCAGGTAAGTAACACTATGAAAAAAAGAAATGAACATGAATTTTTAACAAGCCCATATTGATTGTTTTCATAAAAGCCATCCGTTTAATAACCCATTCTTCTATTTTGCTGGAAATCAACATTTATTTCTCTGAAATTTTGTTCTAGAATCCAACATTTTTCTAGTTTTGAAAATCAAACCATTTATCCATATCTAGTCTTGAGGTACCTATCTCATTACTGGTCATTTCTCAAAGACTGAGATCAGTAGTTTAGCAATTGTAAATTTATATTCTTATGTCCTTCACAATTGAATTAATCAGAGTCTTATTTATATAAAACCTAGTGCTGCTCTCTTTACTCTTCAAATCTTACTTGTGGTTTAATCCCCTACCAAGACTACTATTTGAACCCTTCCAATATGGGGATATTTATATGGGATTCACTTCTAAGCTGTGCCTCTATAGAGGGATTTGTAATGACTCTAGTATCACAACCTCCTGGGGAGCATATTTGTTGAACATATTCACTGTAGGTTAAATCTGAATAACCTATGTTAAAATTACCCTAACACCTTTGGAGTTCTCTATCTTCTCCACACTTAATATACACCAAAGATTTCTATATCTTTTCAATCCTTATGTTCCCTTCTTACTGTATGTGTCATCACAGGACCAACAGACACTGTTCTTTTCAGTGCTCTATTAGTCACCAGTAGAACTTTTCCTTCTCTTCCCTCATTTTGCTAGTATCCCAGGGTTCTCATACAGATTCCTGAACTCCAAAGACCTCCTTGTGGTATCCCACTAGACCTAGACAAGGTTGCATAATTTGGACATTCTCTTAGGCTAGTTCTTTCACAGCATCAAATAGTCCCCTGGGATTCTGTTCTCTGCCACGTGACAGGTAAATTAGTTTGTACAACTAAGTTAACTAAATATAGGATATCACCCACCTCAGGTTTCAGAATGTTTTAGCCCTGATAAAATGTGCATGACTCTGAAGACTGTTAAATGTTGCTTGGGATAATATTAATTACAGGCATCAATGCATACTGAAGTAGAGGGAGTAGGAGAGGGATATTTTTTAACACATAAGTCTTCCAGTGCTGTCCTCTAGAATGGAACACTGTATATACTCACTTACTCTGCCATGACACTTTGTAGGCAACAGTGAGGTTGAGGGATTTTCCACTGACTTACGCCATAGTTGTGACAAATTGAATGATAGACACGATATGACAGGAAATGATTCTGACTCAGTATATTGAATTTCAAACACCAGTCTCCTCTAGGCCCTTAACTGCTGGCTATGGTCTGTTTTCTGGGATACAATATTGGGCCGTAATGTTCTAATCTTGGCTCTTTCTTCCCCAGAGGCAGTGAATAGTTTTGTGTCACCTCCTCACACTTCAGTTTGACATAAAGGCTGAGAAAATACTGTCCACATTCTTGATGGTGTGAGGAAGAGTTTATTAGAGCAGAATAACTTTCTCTTCCCTGGCTCCAGCTTAAGCATGTCCCTTTTCTATATCACCTTTTTTTTAATTTCTGAACTTTAAGGGAGAGGAAAAACAGATGATTGCTGCTGCCTTTATTATGTTTCATGGCCATAGCTAACCACAATCCTGAGAAATCAGATTTTTGGTATATGAGGCACATAATTGACAAGAATAACCCATTTAATCAGATCACTTTCAACATGGTGATTATTAAGGAAAATCTCAAATAAAAGTACAACCATATGGTCCAATAAGTTATGTCATTCTACGCTTGTAAAACACATGTATCACACACACCTACATACATAGGAGCTGAATTCCTAAATTTATTCTTATTTTGTCAACTTTGCCACTATAGAATGTGAAGTTGAATTCAGAAAAAGAGATCAAAAGTGCATAATTGACTTGGTGTAACTCTGTAGTTTCTGTAGCCTTCTTATTTTGCCTTTTTTCCTTATGTACTTCAGCATGCATACATTGGCATCTCATATATGGCAATGCACAAGGTCACTTAATATGTACTAGAAACTCAGGCTTTAGAGAGTAAAATTGTTGGGGGCACTAGAAAACTGATAGAAGACAGGTAGGTAAAAGTACTTGCCATAGATTTTTTTGTTTTGTTTTGTTTTGTTTTGTTTTATTCTGAGCCTGATACCAGGATATTCAATGAAGACAGAGTCAAAATAGAAAGTAGATTTAAATAACTTCTTGACTCTTCCTCACTTAACTTCTCTGAGACTCTATTTCATCTGTAAACTATAGGATTATTGTGAATATTGAAAGAAATAATGTATACAAAATAGCCTATTGCAATTTTGGCCACAAAATAACTATGAAAATAAAATTATTTTTCCAAAGCAGTTGGGGAGAAGGTGGTGGCCAAAAAATCAACCAACATTTATTGAAATTCTACATGATCAGTTGGAAACAATGGACAAGTTAACATAGATTATGCAGTTTTCAGAATTTTTGTCTATTCCCTATATTAGACTATAAGCTCACTTATAGCACTCAATGAATTGAAGAGGGAGTCAATATATGCAAAAAAGTTTCCCTTCTGACTACATAATAAGCTTAAGGGACACTGTAATGTTACCGTTGTGAGTTTAAAGTTTTCAACATAAGTCGTTATGAAAGAGATTCTTCCAGCCCTGGCTGCTGTGGCCCAGTGGTTGAGTGATGGCCTGCGAATCAAAGGGTCACTAGTTGGATTCCAGTCAGGGCACATGCTTGGGTTGCAAGCCAGGTCCCCAGTAGGGGGCACAAGAGAGAAAACCACACATTGATGTTTCTCTCCTTCTCTTTCTCTCTCCCCTCCCTTCTCTAAAATATAAATAAATAAAATCTTTTAAAAAAAATAAAAGGATTCTTTCTATGCTGTACTCCCAGGAAAGTTTGGCCCCTCGATTATTGTGACTATATGATTCAACCAAGTTAGAAATTGGACTCTAATTTTGGCTCCATGTTCAGGTAGAAGTCGATAGCAATCAAATCCAGACATTAATTAAGAACAATCAATGTATAGCATGCAGGAGATAGCCGACATACTCAAAATATCCAAATCAATAAAATTATTGGTAAAAGTGAAAAAAAAAGAAATTGGACTCTAAAATTCTCATAGTGGTTTTGTTTTAGCTCTGTGTTTTATTTCATTTTATTTTCATCAGCAGTCTTTTACTATAACATCTACATTTCTGAGGTATTTTATCTGATTTTATTTAACTAGATTTTATCCTCAGGTAGATTTTTTCAATAAAAATTAATAGTTGCTGTACTCTCTGAGTTATTTCTTGCTTAATACACTTTGTAGCATTTATTTATTTACTTACTTATTTTTATTGTTGACACTATTACAAATGTCTCCATTTCTTACCCCCCAACCTTCATCACATAGTCATCTGTATTCATAGGCTATCTATATATGCATATATCCATACTACCCAAAGCAATCTATATATTCAACCCAATTCCTATTAAAATATCAAAGACATATTTCACAAATATAGAATAAAATCTCAACAATTTGTATGGAACCCAAAATGTCCCCAAATAGTCTCAGCAATCTTGAGAAAGAAGAACAAAATTGGAGGGATCACAATAGCAGATATCACACAATACCACAATGCCATTGTAATCAAAACATCTGAATACTACATAGCAGAAAGAAAGAAGGAGCTCCTACCCTTTGCGAGAGCATGGAGGGAACTGGAGAGCTTTATTGTAAGTGAAATAAGCCAGGTAGTGAAAGACAAATACCATATGATCTCACCTATAAGTGAAACTTAATAAAAAAAACCAAACAAGCAAGCAAAATAGAACCAGAGACATGGAAATAAAGAACAAATTGACAGTGACCAGAAGGGAGGAAAGAGGGTAATAACTGAGTAAAGAAAGGGAAGGGTCAAGTGAAGGAACATGTATAAAGGATCCATGGACAAAGACAATGAGTGGGGAGGATTGAATGTGGAAGTTGGAGGGTGGGTAGGGCAGGAGAAGTAATGGGGGAAAAATGGGGACAACTGAAGTTAGACAACAATAAAAGAAGAACATCCTGCTACTGGCACAAGAAGAGGCACATAGATCAATGGAATAGAACAAAGGGCCCAGAAGTTTGTGCCTTTATGGTAAATTAATACTTGACAAAGGAGGCAAGAGTACACAATGGAGTGAAAACAGTCTCTTCAATAAATGATATTCGGAAAACTGGACTGGTTCATACAAAAAATAAATAAATACACACCACCAACTTATGCAATACATAAGAATAATGGATAAATGGATAAAAATATATATGTAAATCATGAAACCATAAAAATCCTAGAAGAAAACATAGGCAGTAAAATCTCAGACATCTCTTGTAGAAATATTTTTGCTGATATATTTCCTAGGATAAGGAAAACAAAGGAAAACATTAACAAATGGTACTACATCAAACTGAAAAAGTTCTGTACAACAAAACAAACCATCAACAAAATGGAGAAAGGAACCCACTGAATGAGAGAACATATTTGCCAATGATACATCTGATAGGGGTTTGATTTCCAAAATATATAAAGAATTTATACAATCCAAACCCAGGAAGAAAAACAATCTAATTAAAAAATGGGTAAAGGACCTGAATAGACTCTTCTCCAAAGAAAACATACAAATGGCCAATAGACATGAGAAAATGTTCAACATCACTAATCATTGGAAAGATGCAACTTAGAACTACAGTGAAATATCATGTCACAATGGCCAGAATGGCTACCATTCATAAATCAACAAGCAACAAGTTCTGGCAAGAATGTGGGGAAAAGGGAACCCTAGTGAACTGCTGGTAAGAATGCAGACTGGTGCAGCCACTGTGGAAAACAGTATGGAGTTTCCTCAGAAAGTGAAAAATGGAACTGCCTTTTGACACAGCAATTCCGCTTCTGGGAATATATCTTAAAATCCTGAAACACCAATTCAAAAGAATATATGCACTCCTGTGTTCATATCAGCATCACTTACAAAAGCCAAGATCTGTAGCCTTTATTTTGCAGGGCATCTTGGCTAGGTATCATATATTTGGGTCACCTTTTATTTCACACAGTACTTGGTAGATATTGTTCTACCCTCTTCTGGCATTGAATGTTGCTGTGGGGAATTCTGATATCAACCAAATTTTTCCTTTTATATGTTTATATGTTTAATACCCAAATGCATGGCTTTCTTTTATTAAAATTGAAATTAGCTTAATCAACAAAACAAAAAAGCATGCAAAATATAACCAGAGACATTGAAATAAAGAACAAACTGACAGTAACTAGAGGGCAAGGGGGAGGAAGATAACAGGGGAAAGAAGGGAAAGGGTCATCAAGGAACAGGTGTAAAGTATCCATGGACAAAGCTAAAGGTGGGTAGGACTGCAGATGGGGCAGGGGAAAGTAGTGGTGGGAAAATGGAGACAACTGTATTTGAACAACAATAAAGTAGTGATTTTCAAAAAATTAAATAACTCAACCAGAAAATGCATTGATTTGAGTGTCCTATGTCATATTCTTTATCATTTTTTTTCTGGAACACAATGTACCATCTTCTGCAGAATCAGTTTGTTCTAAGAGGATATATATGTATTTATATATATAAATAATTTAGGTTCCTTGATAAGACTGTTGCTTAATGCACACTCAATATATACATACCCATGA